>NC_056522.1:131031954-131070455 GCF_019175285.1 Sceloporus undulatus
TCATTGATCAGTGTAGTTTTAAGATTCAGAACTCAGTTCTCTTCCCCAGTCCTCAGGATGTTAGGGAGAAATATCAAGGGTACTGAGAGCCATATATATATATATATATATTATATATATATATACACACACACACACACACACACCACACACACACCACACAGAGTCGGCCCTCCTTATACGCGGATTGCCATGCGGATTTGAGCATACGTGCATGGCAAATCTGGGGATTTCATTGGGGACACTTCCTCCCTCCCCTTTCCTCCCCCAAACTCTTTCCTTCCCTCCCCTCCCTCCTTACTTACCTTTCCTCTCTGCTGCCACCGTCGCCGCCGGCGGCACATCTTGCAAGGGCCGGGTGGTGGGCTGGAGGTCTCTTGGCCTCCAGTCCGCCACTTGGCCCCTGCATCGAGGTGCTGCACTGGCGACGGAGGAGGCCGAAGAGGTCCCAGCGCGCCTCCCTCCTCCTCCTCTCCGCCGCCATTGCCGGGGAAAGGCCGGATGCTACTGCCGGAGGCCTCCAGGAGCAGCACCCGGCCTTTCCCCCTGGATTTGTGTGCAGAGGGGATGCCTCTGGCGCTGGAGGACCAGCGGCAGAGGCCTCCTCTTTGCCGCCACACTGCGGGGGAAGGCTGGGTGCTGCTCCTGGAGGCCTCTCGGAAGCAGGAACCCGGCCTTTCCCCTGGATGTTTAGCTGCGGCGAGGTGAGGCCTCTTGGCGCTGGAGGACCAGCGCAGAGGCCTCCTCTTCCCTGCCACCACTGCCGGGGGAAAGGCCGGGTGCTGCTCCTTGAGGCCCTCCAGGAGCAGCATTCCGGCCTTTCCCTGGCCATATGGCAGCGGAGAGGAGGGAGGAGGAGCGCCTGGGGCCTCTCGCCTCCTCTCCGCCGCCGGCGCCAGCACCTCATGCGGGCCGAGTGGCGGACTGGAGGCCAAGAGGCCTCAGCCCACCACCCGGCCCATGCACAGAGGTGCGGCGGCGGTGGAGAGGGAAGGGTAAGTAGGAGGGAGGGGAGGGAAGGAAGGAGAAGGTTGGGGGGAGGAGGGGAGGGAGGGAAGTTGTCCCTATGGGGACAACGGACTTGAGCATACGCGGATTTTGGTAGACGTGGGGGGGTCCCGGAACGGATCCCCCGCGTTATACCAAGGACTGACTGTATATATGCTCGGTCTCTCTCTCTCTCTCTTCTCTCTCTATTCTTGCTCTATTTCATCTCTATCCGTACATTTTCGTTAGCCCCTGACAGGCTGGTTTGGAGTGATTGAAGTATACTTCCAGGAGGAATGTGATGAGCCAAATGCTCATTGTTGCTTGACAAGATTTTTGGTTTCTTGTTGCTCAGCTCAGGTATTTGTTTGGCACCTGCTCCACAGAGCTGTGGAAATTTGCTGATACTTCATTTGCAAAAGAACCAACGAGGACCATTTAAGTGAGAAATTCAATGCTAATCAAAGTAACAATGCCTCAACCATTCATTTAAATTATTTGGTCTCACCCGTCAAAAGGCAATTTGAATTACTCTACTCAGTTGCAGGAGGATAGAGGGAGAGGGAAGACTCCATTCAAAAGAAAAAACATAGCCTATCCTTTCTATCAAACTGTTGGAAAAGGAAAGGCAGCTCATTGAAATTGATAGTCCACAGGACACAACTTTAGGTAAGAATGGAGACTGGTAAGCAAGGAAATTATGTGTTATGAATCCTAAAATCCTCTGATCAAGTCTGGAGAACTCAGTTTTTCTGCACAAAAGCTTAGGCAGAGTACTCTAACATGGGATATAAACATAAGGCTGAAATAGCAGCCCATAGTCTAAATTAAAGATGCTACTTGTTCATTTATGGACAGAAATATCTGTTCCACTGGAGGGAAGAAATAGCCCAAAGAATGGCCTATTCTCTGGATTCACCAAGGAAATAGAATTAAACCCTGTTACCATGATTGCAACCTTGGCTCACATTTTTTGAATTTAAATAAGGTATGGCAACATAATTTAATATCCAATGCAGATGGTATTGAGATCAGCAGTGAAATAACAAGCTCAGGTTGGGTGGAAATATTTTATTATGACAGTGGAATTTTATCTTTAGGGT
Source organism: Sceloporus undulatus (assembly GCF_019175285.1). Lineage (NCBI taxonomy): Eukaryota > Metazoa > Chordata > Lepidosauria > Squamata > Phrynosomatidae > Sceloporus > Sceloporus undulatus. The sequence continues at coordinate 131,034,045 of NC_056522.1, forward strand.
GAAAGCGGAGTGGTGGCAAATGTGAGAATTGCCTACCAATTAAGAATTCTGCCCTCAATATGAAATTTTCCTTCAGTCCCCATATCTCTAGCATTGCAGTAACTTATAAATTTCAGTTGAAAACATTACAATACTATTTAGGAATCCAAAGAAAAGGCAAAGTTACTAAGATAGCAAACAAAGCAAAGGCCCGTTCTGCACAAGCATAAAGAGTGCAGAGCGCGTACAAGGGTAGGAAGGGGCGTCCTTTCTGGATGCCCCAAGCCTAGTACGTGCTTGGTGCATACAAAAGGCGGCACATGTTCTCACACGGGCGCGCCATCTTGGCGTCGCAGACGCATAGCGTCTGCATGTCCCGCAACAGAAGTGACATCGTGAGTGTGCCATTGGCCTTGTGGCACACTTCGCGGGTGCAAAAAGAAGCCGCTTTTTGCAGGCTCTTTTTTGTATGTCTGGGAACCGCACGGTTTGTGACCGCTGCGGTTACTGGACGCAGCAACGACGGGGTGCCAGCAGAGCACCCATTTTGGGCGCTGTAACGCACCAAAGACAGGAATTTTGGGGTGTGAACAATTTTCATGTAAGCTGAGAAAGGGACTCTCAATGCTAGACATTTGGGGAGTAAAACAAATGGGGGGGGCAAATTCTTACTAGTTATTTTAGTGGAAAATTGGAGGAAAGAAAATCAGATATGCTAGCAGCAAACTACTAGCAGAAATAGCAACGGCTATACTGAACAAAGTCAAGGAAGAAGTGCAAGGTAGGTAGGTAGGTATATAGTTGGACATTAAAAAAAAACCCACCAAAATAATGCCACGATGATGTGTGTTGTTTTTGTTATGTGCCTTAGTTATTTCAACATGTGGTTGTCCCTAGGCAAATCTATCACAAGGTTTTCTTGGCAAGATATGTTCAGAGGGGGTTTGCTTATGTCTTCCTCTGAGGCTGAAGAGAATGTGCTGCCCAAGGTCACTATTGGGTTTCTGTGGTGAGCAGAATCTGACCCTGGTCTCCAGATTGAGTCCAACACTTAAACCATATGGACATACTCTTCTCAAGATTACATAAGTTTAAAGTAGCAATGAAAAATTTGATAGTTCAAGATATTTCATATTGTCTAAGTCATTAATCAGACTGGAAATTGCAGTCAAGAATCAGAACCAGGACTTCAAAGGGCAGCCATGAAGGAAATAGACAGACTCATGAAGCGTAAAGAGGTATATCTGAATACATGTTAGGATTGTGCATGCAATCGCATTCCAATTATATGTATGGTTGTGAAAGCTGGATCGTAAAGAATGCTGAAAGGAAGAGAACAATTCGTTTGAAATGTAGTTGCTGAAAGAAACTCTCCAGATACACTGGCTGCCAAAAGGCATAGTTGGTAGAGCAAGCAAGCCTGAACTCTCCCGAAGCCCAAGCTGACTAAACTGAGGACTGTTATACTTTGGACATATCATGAGAAGACATAAACTCACTAGAAAAGACACTATGTTTGCCACAGCACAGGGCGTAGGAAATAGGAAGAACCATATTCCAGATGGATAGACTCAGTCAAGAAACCACGGCCAGGAGTCTGGCAAGACCTGAGCAGGGGCTGTTGAGATAAGGTGACTCAAGTCTCCATTCACAGGGCCACCATTGGTCAACTTGACTTGATGGCAGTTAACAACAAATTCTTACTTGGGGCAATATCTTCATTTGACTCCCTCCTGCCTAGCTACCCCCTCTTGATAAGAGACTATCAAGGTGTTTTAGGATTAACTAATTGACTATTTATTGGGAGCATTTTATTGGGAATTGTTGTTTTAATGCTATTTAGGGTGGGAGGGAGATAGGGAATTAGGATTTGATATGTTTTGCTATATTTTTACTTGTGGTTTATGGTGTTGTTTCATTGTTTTCGTTTGTTTGTTGTTACCCGCCTCGATCCAATACAGGGAGAGGAGGGATACAAATAAATATTCTTTTATTATATTATTATTAACGTAAATATGAGGAGAAAGACGGTCAGCTGTACTATGGTGAGCTTATTGCTGTCTTCATGCAAAAAATTGTTGTATCGGGAGAGTAAAATTCTAAGACTGACTTTGGCTGTAGAAATCATTTTGAAATCAAACAGAGAGGGGTGAAAATAGTTTGGGTGATGAAATGGGAATTCACATGTGAAACACACTTTCCATAAATTAGCCAACTTGAGTATTGTGATGATGAATGAAAGCATGGAAAATGAAATGGCTTAAATAAAAATATCTTTCACACAGTTTGGATGGTTATTTGACACTCTAAAATACAGCAGAACAGGAAGAAAGCCAAGTAAATAATAAAGAATATAGTATCCTATACCTGCCTGTATCCTATAGGAACCTTGGTGTACATGGTTAAATGTGGTACCACAACCACACACATTGTAAGTTGATCCTAGAGAGTGCCTCCAAGGTATCCAACTTGTGGGGCAATTGGCTTACACATTGTAACGCACTCAGGGAGTGCTAGTTTCACTGATAAACAGGATGAAATGACTTGCTATGCTGTTGCATACAGGTTTTTGGTCACTCAATCATGCTTCTCCTCACAAGCAAATTGTATTCCATTCTGAAAGTTGTTCCAGCACATTACAGCCTCTGCTCATTTAAAACTCCATGTATCCACTGCATCTCTTCTTCAGTATAGAGCAGAGACCATTTGTTTAGGGCAGTTACATCTGTAATACAGTCAGAAATCATCCAGACTCCAAGTCAATCCATGCTATATGAGAGCACTTCAACATGAATAGTTTTATCCTTTGGGGTGCAGTCCTTCAGAGTTGTTTCAATGCATATCTAACAACCTTAGCCTGTGTTGCCATGGTGAGTATTATATGGATTGCATTCCAAAATATTTGGGAGGCCACACCCTCCTAAACCCTATTGTGCATAGTTTCTTGCAAGTAATCTGTCAAACTGATTACTTACACCCTAACACACCTGAGAATGGCAACTTTGTGTTTGAGTGAGTAATTATCTATATTGTTCATTGACCAGTATTGTATCTTACAAAATGTTAGGGGAGGAAGGATAGAAATATGGTAAAAAAATCAGTGGATCTTATGTTAACCAAGAAGTTGAGTTTAGACATTAATAAGTAGTAAGAAGAATTTTTTATGGTTTTTCAAGGATATCTTCCAACACCTCCCTCCTACCCCCCCCAAACATATATATATATATATATATATATATATATATATGAGAATAGATATATAGAGAGAGAGAGAGAGAGAGAGAGAGAGAGAGGAGGAGAGAGATACCCTACCTAAAAACTTGGCCAAACCTTCACCTTGGATGAAAAGACAGGCAATTCTTTATTAAAACATTCAGTATAGGTATTTGTGAGATAGAGAGGTAGATAGGTATTGGAGTAAAAAGAATGCTTTCTTTCCCATCACTAAGTTGAACTGAAAGCTATTTAACTTACATGTAAGATACTGTATCAGCATAGTAATTACATTTATACAATAATTTCATTTGGGGTTTAGTGTGCACGTTATTTCTGGTGGAGATGATGAAGAATAAATGTCTTCAAAGTACACATGCAGGATCACTGAACCATATGGTTTAATCGTCAATGGCTTGAAGAAGCATTAAAGATCTTGCTATCACGCTAGAAGATTGTTGGGAAATTGTGTTCAGGTCCAAGCAAGCTAGATTCGGATGGAGTCTAAAAGCTATAATTTCAAAGGATAAAGAAATCAGAAGAGCTAGAAAATAAGGATTTAATTTTTCTTTCCAAATGATGGGTGATTATTTTAAAAAAAATGAAAGCCAAAAAGAATGACTCAAACTCTTGAAAGAACAATAGTACTAATAAATTTCAACAGAGATTAAAATACCAGTGGGGATTTGGCATTCCACCAAGGTTCCAAAGGAATATTTTCCCCTGCATATTCCTGTGAATGCACAGGAAGTCTCCTCATAGCTCCAATATCAGATGTGGCAGCTGTTGGGACATGACTAAGGGGGCTTATTTAAACATTTATTAATATCCAGTTTTTTTTCCAATTCTTGTTGTTGTTTGTTTGTCAGTGTTTGATTTTGGTTTAACAAGCTTAACAAGTTTTTCCCCCTCCTGGAGTTTTTTGTTATTTCCTTGTGGTCTGTGAGCAACTTGGACCGGACAGCACAAGGACCTGAAATGACAGGAATGCAAGCAGGTTGTTCTCCCACTTTTCAAATTTTTCAGATGGACAGCAAGTCTGTTGCTGATCACACCATGCTGGTTGAGTCTTTGGACTTTCTCACACCAAGCTCGTAAGGTACCACAATCACATTAGTCAGGAAATGCCAAAATACCAGGTTGGGGTAGGGTTGCCATAATTCTTCCACAAACACCGGGACAAATGTAGGACATTCAGAAAATGGAGGACATGACCAACTAAAGCCAAAAACATTGATAAATTCATGGCTTCTGAGCCATGCTCAAGGGAGGACATTTTGGGAATGTCCTCCTGGACAGAAGGTGGAAATATGACAGGCGGTCCAAACATCCCCCTTTTACTTTAAAAGGAAATGTACATGCTCACATTTCAGCCTTCGGTCTGGGAGAATTCACAAGGTCTGACCCTTTGCAGAAGAGGGGGTTGCCAGGTGGACAAACACAGCAGGACCACGACTTGGGGCAAAGAATGGCCACAACTTTAGTACACACAGCAAACAATATAGCAAGAGGGTTGGCGAAAGCATGAGGTCGGGATTCTGACTCCACCAACCCTGTTGGTCGATGACCCATTTGCCCCAGGCTTTGGGATGACAGAGGGGTAATCGCCCTATAACTTGCTCACACTAAAGTCACCGGCTTGCGTGTGAGCGCATCTTCACCCCATGTCACCGGGGAACGCTGAATCGATGTCGCCCCCTCGCCCCCGCACTGGCAACTCGCTAGCCCTCAGCACCCCCCGGTCCCTGTTGGTCCATTGCAAATGTCCTTTTGGAGGGCGTATATTCTGCGAAGCCCTGGATTCTTCATCTGCCCACCCTTTTGATGGCGTCAGCCGGCAATCCTGATTGTGCTGCAACCGTCGCGGCTCCGATGCGAAGGAATGGCTGCCAAAGTCGTTTGCAGGGAGAACCCTCTCTCGCAGGGCCATGCGTAGCACCGACACGAGCTGGAACCTGGTCACCGGTGAGCCATCACTGTGGGCAAAGGAGAGCCCTTGTCAATTAGGGTGGGCTGCTGCACGAATTTTCTCAGAGTCCGTACTGGTGGGCACGCCTATGACCCCGAAGCCTTCTGAGGTGATGGTGGTCCCCTTTCCCAGCTGGTCGCACTTGGACCTGCGGAGTACTAAGAAAACGCATCAGTTCCAAAAGATACATCCCTCACCTGTAGACCACGTTTGGAAGTATCGGAGCCCAGACGCAGGACCGCTCACCCCACCCCAGTGCCCCAAGAAGGGCCGTAACAAAAGCTGTCCGGAATAGCTTTGTCTCCGTCTTGGATGAGCAAACATGTTTGAGTTTGTTCCGCAATTCTACATAATAATGAAAGCAAATGGGGCTTTCTGGGTCAGACAGAACAAGGGTGGCCCTCCTCCAACCCTCCAAGGCCTCTGACCAGAATGCAGAACATGGATCGGTGGTGACCCACCCACCTTGGAGAAGAAGGATGATGGCCGCCAGGTGGAACCGCGCGGGTGGTCCTTTTTCCCTGCCTCCTCAATCAAACTAGAACTTCATACGAGTTTTTTGACGCTATGGGCCATGGGGGAGTGAGGTCGGTTAGACCCTGAAGAACAATGGAGTTTGGACATTGGACCTCTTATAGGCCCGGAGGGTGGCGGGGGCCGGGTTGCAGGACGCTCTCAGTCAGTTATCGCCGCTTCCAATCTCCCAACTTCCTCTGGGAAGGGAGTGGGGGAGGGGTTCCGCCCCAGGCCGCCAGCATGTGGAACCTGTCCACCTGGAAACGAGAAAGGGCGTCTGCGATGTCATTATTGAGACATGGCACGAAACGGGCTTCTGAAGGTTATATTCAATTGTAAACAGCAAAGGACGAAGGGCGTACCAGGGCATGACCCTCTCGGATTTGGGATGTTGGCTGTGTAACACCCTGACCACCGCCTGGGTTGTCACACAGAAACAAACATACAGTGGTGCCTCGGGTTACGAAATTAATTCGTTCCGTGGCACCGTTTCGTAACCCGAAAAGCCTTCGTAAGCCGAATTGCCCATAGTGCGCTAATGGGGAAAAGCCGAGATTCCGGGCGAAAAAGCCGAAAAAGGCAGCTTGGTGGTATGGATGAAGGTCTTGAGGGACAGGCTGGACCCCTGTTGGGTGGATTGTTGATGACTGAGGAAGGGCAGGGTGAAGAATGTTTGGTTGCTGGGCTCCGTCTGGGTCAACCTGTTGCAGAGGCGGCTGTTGGATGACTGAATAGCGGGCTATCGGGATAGGTTGATGTAGAGCAGGCTGAATTGGTTGGTGACGCGTGTCAACCTGGTGATGTGACGGATCAAGGCTGGCCCCCTGAATCATTGGCTGATGCATTGTTGACTGAGGTAGAAGAGTATCATGCCTGGGAGGCTGGCTCAATGGCAATTGCATTATGGGCTGCTGGACAGCAGGGTTAAGGATAGCTGTTTGGATGTCTTGATGCTGACCCGAGGGCTGTAGCTGACCAGCCAGGTGATTAGCAGGAAGCTGAGTTGCGATCTGTGTCATTGGTAGTTGTAGAGGGGCTGGAATATCAGGCACTATCTGGTTGGCAATGGGCTGATGCTTTTTAGGAGCCAAGGGGGCCCAAGACTTTGCTGGCCGACCGGTTTGCGCCCTAGTGGCAGGGTGAGATGGGTTAGCTTGTTGGCCCTTAGGTTTCTAGGACCCTTTAGGTTTCTGGGCTTGTGCCTTTTTTGGAGGCATGTTGGCAGCCCAGGTAAAAAAGGCAAAAAGGGGGGGGGAGTGTGGGGCAAAGGAGGCCAATTGGCCTAATTGCCCCCCCAGAGGCTGTTGGAGACGATGGGGGGGGCAGGAGGGCCCCCCTGGTGGGTCCTTGTGGGGGGGGTGCCCCTCTTGGTGCACGGCGAGGGAGCCCGATGAAGCGGTGCTGCTGCACCGCTGGTCCTTGCTGCTGCGCCGCTTCTGCTGTTGCTGCTGCTGCGCCGCCGCTGTTTCCCCCCAAGCCGGAGAGAGCCAGGAAGCAACCTGACTCTCTAGCTGAGCCGGCAAAAATGGCGCCGAGGCCAGGGTGACCTGGACCTATAAAGGCGCGCCAGCCAATGGCTGGCTGGGAAGCGGGGTTGGCCCCGCCTCCCGGCCAATCAGGCCCCATCGCCCTTGCGGGCTGCCAATCAGCAGCCACTTCCGCCTCGCAAGGGAGGCTGGGAACTGTAGTTCCTGGGCCCGGAAGTGGCCCAGCGGCGCGGCGCTTCCTCCTCCGCTCCCAGAGGAGTCTGGGAGCTGTAGTCCGAGCCCCACGAGGGCTGAAAGTGCCGCAGCCATGGCGGGTCCCCGCTCAGACCCAGCCTGGCCACGGCAGGGTCCCCGCTCAGACCCAGCCTGGCCATGGCAGGGTCCCGCGGCCCCCCATGCCCCCCCTGGGGGGCGCCCACCGATCTTCCCCCCCCATCAGCAACAGGACCAGCCCGGTGAGTCGGGTGGTCCCATTTCTTGGAGCACAGCTAAGAAGCATGAATTTAAATTTCTAGGAGTGTGTTCTGCTTTTCTTTGGTTGTGTCCTAACTTTTTCTTGAACGTTCTTCATTTTTCAGTGCCTTGTCCTCCTTAGTAGTTAGGACATCTGGTCAGCCTGTGAAATACAGGACATGTCCTGGAAAAGAAGGACATGTGATCACCCTTGGATTCAGGGGGAAGGAGGAGGTTTGCCTTAATATGGTACTTGTGGCAGCCATAAGGAGAGTGCATGTGTGTGTGTTTGTCTCTGTGTGTAATAATTTCAGGTTTGGATAAGCAGGAGGGAAGAGGAGAGGAGCCAGTTTCTTCAGAGGGGGGTTACCAAAGCCATCTCCTGAGGCTGAGAGAGTGTACCCAAGTGTGTGTGTGTGTGTGTGATAATTTCAGGTTTGGACAAGCAGGCTTCAAGGGGAGGAGGGAAGGGAATGAACAAACTAAAACAAACCTCCCAGAGTCACTGGCCTCTACTGCTGCTGCTCCCCAAGCCAGTAAGCAAAACAAACCTCCCGATCTCTCTGATCCTGCTGCCTTGGCCACCATGATCCCAGTGACAAGGTAGGCTCAAGAAATCCTCCTGGCCAATAGGGAGGAGCTGAAGCCCACCCCCTTCAACCGCCCCCCTAATCATGGCCACTTCCCATCCCAAGACCCCCTGGGAAGGAGAAGCCACCAGGAGTGGCAGCCATTGCTCCCCCTCCAGAGCCCCACTCACCTGCCCTGACATAATTGGAGCCCCACTGAGCTGCAACCAGCCGGGACATTTTTACAAGCCTTAAAACCAGGGCTTTCCTGTTTTTCTGGACTTTCCTGGTTTTTTGGGACAGATGGCAACCTTAGGTTGGGGATACTCCTTTTTGCAAAAGTCTTCCAAATTGCCATGATGCTGCTTCTGCTTTAGCTTCTGTTTTCCTCATTCCAGATTCCAAAACTCTGCCTCCCTGCCCTAACCCCTTCCCAGCCTGCCTTTCTGCCTGTATTTACAGTTTTAGCAACATTGCAAGGTCATACCATTCCATTAAGGAATGCTCAGGAATAACCAAGGGGAGTGGCCATAATCACAACCACCTGCACCATGAAACCGTCCACATATTGGAAATGCTTTGGGAGAAACCTATTACACTTGAATCCAAAGTGCAAAAACAATGTTATTGAACTGACTTCTAGCTATACATTGTGATCTTAAAATTCTTCATATTTTAGGATGTTTCAAGTTACATCCTCCCTACAGAAATAATCCTGTTAGACACTATTTTAACTGCAATGTCTCAATGCTATGAAATTCAAGGAATTTTACTTTGTTGTGGCATCAGAGCTCTCTGACAGAGAAAGCTAAATGTCTCACAAAACTTCAGTTCCCAGAATTCCATAGCACTAGCTGCATATTTGAGCCAAGTACCTTCTATTGTTGATTCTATGTGATGGAATGCTTCTATAGGTGATAACCATAGAGGTAAACCTCTATACAAAATGTCTTTTGCATTTGACCCATATTCTGTATAGTGCCTTTCTAAGTATGTGATTTTCAAAGTCTTGATTTACTTTTGCCTTGTCATAGAAGGCATAGAAACACGATTCCTTGTCACACACACACACACAACTTATAGCATTCCTTATATTTCCAGCAGCCTGGTTCAGGGCACCCGTGGTGGCCCGGATCAGGACCAGGTCCATGTGGTCAATGTGGTCCCAGCCCAATCAGGGCCAATGCAGTCCTGGTGTGGTCCTTTTGGCCTACATGCTTCAGGCCTTTGTCTTCCCTGTCAGTGAGCCTTGGTGCCACAACAGACTACAATTTCAAGAATTCCATAACATTGAGCCATTAGTGTCAAACTGGATTATTTCTACAGGGTGGATGCAGCCCAGTGGCCCTGTCCAATGCTAAAACAGATCAGATGTAGTAAATAATGTTTTTCAGAGCAGAAAGGGACTTGTCATGAACACCGGTCCCCAAAGCACTATAAGGTCTAGACCAACCTTTGATCAGAAAGATTTATTCCACAACTACTGTAGGTGAAGATTTATGTGGCATTTTCCACAAGAAATGTAAATTAAGTAGGAGTAATGATACATAACATTTTTAGAAAAAGGATGTCAGAAGCATGCCATCAAAATCGTCCTGAGATTAAACCCTTCACATCATAAAAGGGTGCCCTGGAGAAAGCAAAAGATACTGTATTCCTGAGTGTTCAAAATAAAAGTTGTAAAAACATTCTTAAAGCATGTGAGCCTGGTTGGGAATTTCTGCCTAAGGAGGAGACACCTGATCTGTATTGGGGCAACTCTTTCCATTGCATTTTATAGTGGCTCCAACCTAAATAAATTAATGTGAGCCTTTTTAATGCATTGAAGCTCAGCCAAATTCCACATTACTCACCTGATTACTGGCCTAGTACAACCAGGTGCTTCTCAGGTTTCTATTAGACACAACAGGGCATTTAGTTTAGTCTGTTTAATTGCCTTTTAATGCTGTTAACTTGTGTTTTTAACTCATGCTTTATATCTTAATTAATTTCATTTAATTTTGACTTATATGTTGAGGTTTTTAAAAATTATATTGTGTGTGTTTGTAAGGTGTGCACACCACCTTTGGTTGCATACTGGGAGAAAGGCAGGATATAAACTAGATAAAAAAAATATCAGGAACTCTAAGAAATGCATTTTCTGTGTTGCTATAGTTGTAGTGGACAATGTCATAAAGGTGCGTAATGTCACACATGCTTCTTCTTCCTAGGAAAAGAAGGAAGGCATTTGGTTTGAACATAATCACTTTAGTCTTCTCCCTCTGTAAAGTTAATGTTCCCTACAGTCTTTGCACTTCGACGCATAATTGAAGAAAACTCATTTGCATAATACATTGGATTTCTGCACAGAAACCATGTTTTGGGGCTGAAAATGTCTATTTTGTCCAAAGTGCCCTGATTCCTCTAGTGTGTGTGTGTGTGAGAGAGAGAGAGAGAGAGAGAGAGAGTTTCGGGCAGGAAATCACTTGCAAGTAAACTACACATTTTTTTCTTATGCAAGAATCAGTGTATTTGCACAACTTTATGTAACTTCTGTGCACAAAATGTATGCAAACATTGAGATTTCTGCACAATGAAATGTCATGGTATTATCCTACAAATGTTTTCTGTGCACGCCACCCTCAATTTTTCTACAAAGTACATCTTTTCTGCCCCCAAACCCATTTCTTCACAGAAAACTCACATGCCATGTTTTTGTGCAAATGGATTGCCCCCAGCAAAGCCAAAGGTATCAATCCCCCCTCAAAAATTACATTCTTATGCAGTGAGAAAAAAATGCTGAAATTCTTTTCTTTTCATGCAAGAATGAATATATATGAAGATCAAAACCCCAACTAAAAAGAAGTAGATACACCAGCTTAGATGGGAGTATAGTATTCTTTTATCAAAAAAGAAAGCACCGGTGTTGGTTTAACATTTAACAGTATTTTTATTTTCTGTATAATGACCACAAATGATGTACATGAATTCACCCCTGGTGATGCAGAAATAGAAATAGTCAAACGTTTCCTTTATGTTGGATCAAATATTGATCAAAACTGAGACTGCAGTCAAGAAATCAAAAGACTAGGAACGGGAAGGGAAGCTATGAAAGAAATAAGCAAGATCCCAAAGGTCAAAAATATAACAATGAACACTAAAGTTAGGATCATTCAAACCACAGTGTTTCCTGTCACCATGTATGGATGTGAGAGCTAGACAGCGAAGAAAGCAGATAGAAAGAAGATATCATGCTAGAGAAGAGTTCTGAGGATACCATGGACAGCCAAAAGACAAACAAATGGGCCCTAGAAAAAGCCTGAATTATCCCTGTAAGCCAAAATGACTAAACTGAGGCTGCCATTCTTTGGCCACATCATGAGCAGGCACTACTCATTAGTAAAGGCAATAATGTTAGGAAAGGTAGAATGAGAGGAAGCCTACATGCCAGATGGTTGGGTTCAGTTAGGGAAAGCATAGGCCTGAACCTTCAGGAGCTCAGCAGAGTGGTTTAGGATAGGAAGACCTGGAGTTGCCTTACCCGCAGGGTCGTCATGTATTAAGTTGAACCTGAAGGCAACCAACCAACCAAACGTGTTGTTCTACATGGAGTTTCAGACTTCGATATCTATCTATCTATCATCTGTCTGTCTGTCTCCATTCATCCATCCATCCATCCATCCATCCATCCATCTTATCATTTATCTATCTATTCATCCTCCTATCATCTACCTACTAATCTACCAGTATTTACCTGTCACTTATCAGCTATCATTTAACTATCTGTCTCTATCAGTCTCTGTTTCAAGCTTTTACATTTTGATGGGCTGGAAAATTGACAATTTGCTATTATCTTGAACAGACCAAAGTTGTTATCTCAGTTGATATCCAAATTTGGGACCTCCAAATTTGGGACCTATGTAAATATAGAGGTCTGATCAAATTTCCAAATCTTTCTCTTCCTGACCTGTAGAAGTGGTGAATTTTTCCTACTTAAAAATCTCTGTTTACAGTTATACAAAATTTTGCAGTAAGGTTTGAAATGGAAAACACAGAGGCCATATTGATTCTGAGATTTCATTGCTATTTTCTACTGTTCTATTTATCCTTTTTTTTCCAAATCATTTTGATTTGCCACACCAGTGATAATTTACAATTTTTAAATAATGGCAGTGCAACTAATGAAGTAGATACAACCAATGAGTGAATCATTTCATTGTAATTTAAAAAATTGGTTGCATCTGTTTGAAAACACAGATGTTTTACTAATCTCTACTAAAATCTTTTAAAATCCTAATCAAGGGTTCTTAAAAAAAAAACCTGTTGATCAAAGTGAATACCAAAGGACAGTTATCTAAGTACTTAATTTTTTAAAAAATAATTGATTAATATCCTATTTTTTCTCTCAGGGTTCAGATACAAAATGGTTTCCAAGATAATTGAAATGGGTTCCAATGAATACCAATTATAAAACAGACTAAATTAATTCTAATATTAAAACATCATGTCAGAATCCTGTTGGGATTTGCATATATGTAGACAAATAACAGCATGATGTAGTGGTTTCAGAATTGGACTATGACTCTGGAGACCAGGCTTCAAATCTCTGTTTGGCCATGGAAATCCACTGGGTGACCTCTGACAAATCACACTCTCTCAGCCTCAAAGGAAGGCAAATGCAAATCTCCTCTGAACAAATCTTGTTGAGAAAAACCCATGATAGGTTCTCCTTCAGGGTATCATAAGTAGGAAATCACTTAAAGGCACACGACAACAACAAAACACAATAGTTACAATGCTACAAAGTGAACCCCTTTCTGATCCCCTCAGTTTGTTCTCATCTCAATCAGGATGCAGGTGACTAGTGTCACTGAATCGTTCAGGGAGAGAGAATTTCTTCTTAATGCAAAGTTTCCGTTCAGAGAAAATTCCCTCTCCCTGAACAATTCAGTGATGCTAGAGGGGAGCTGATGATTCCCTGATGTTGAAGAAGCATGCCAGGCTTTCACACACATGTGTTTCCTCAATGTTTCAGCATCAATTTACCAGCGCTTAAGCGCTGGTATGAAAATCTTCAGTGATAGGTTTTCCTTAGTTTAACCATACGTGAGAAACAATTTGAAGACACTCAGCAACAAAAAGTCCAACTAGAGAATGTTTTCCATGCTCTACTTTGCACAGAAAAACTGCTCATTCCCCAACTATTTTAAAGACTGTGGCTAGCATTGATTTTCATGGCCCAAGAATAATGGCTGGGATCTGACATCTGGGAACCCTAACCAAAAGGAAAGCTACACAATAATTTGAAGTACTCTCTCTTTTTGACTCTTTGTTATGCTATCTGAATCTGCATGGTTGTTAGTATAGATACAACATTTACCTGCCACCAACTACTTCGCTTTTTTCTTAAATGATATATGAGTCAAATTTGAAAAATTTAATTTTAGAATTAAATTTAAAATATCCGAAGGCCATTAAAGTCCTATTGGGGGATTTTAATGCCAGAGTGGGGTCTTCTTTCCAGGAGTTTGTACAAAAGGGGGTTGACCCAGCTTATTACCTCCAAAATGAATCAACATAGCAATCTCATGACCAAATAAGGAACCAAGCAGGTTCCAGGTTTATTTTGCTAGTACAGTGGTGCCTCGGGTTACGAAATTAATTCGTAACGCGGCCGCTTTCGTAACCCAAAAAGCCTTCGTAAGCCGAATTGCCATAGGCGCTAATGGGGAAAAGCCGCGATTCCGTGCGAAAAAGCCGAAAAAAGCACCAAAAGTTTTTTCGTAACCCGAAAAAACATTCGTAACCCGAAACAATAATTCCCTATGGGATTTTTTCGTATCCCGAAAATTTCGTAACCTGGGTATTTCGTATCCCGAGGTACCACTGTATACAATTATAACCCCTAGATACTGTGTGTGTGTGTTGGGGGGGGGTGTTAGTGTTGGCAGCTTTGTTTATCCATTCATGTTCCACTCTAGAATCTCTAGCAGTGTTTTGGACTATATCTGTTTCTTCTGAAAACATAGGTTTATTTTCAGACATTAAAGTTTTTGTGAGGGAGGATAGTGATCACCAACCTGTTACCGTCACCTTCCAAGGCCATTCTAATCCAGTAGCCCTGGAGCAGAATACCTGCTGGCCAATATGGGAGTTGGCCAGTACAGGAGACTCAAATTGAGTAAGGTTGATAGTAAATTACTTTCTAAATTCTTGTCCTCTGAGCAGATTATGCCAGACTATAGAGCAATTATGTTAGGTAATTGAGACAGGGATGAACCCCTTCTTGGCTTTAATAGTCTATGTAGCTTACTAAGAACATTTCTAATTGATGAGTCCCCATACAGAAAACCTCAGTTTACTGGATCTACCTGGTTTGATCTTGATTGCATTAGAGCTAGGAGACGTTTAAGATCTGTCATGCATCAGACTCAATATCAGCCTTCAGTAGTTAATCACTCAAAGATGTTAATCCTTAGACGCAATTATAAGAAGCTTCTGTCAACAAAGAGGGCTAATTATACAGCCAGGCTATGGGCAGATTTGGAACTATCTGCCAAGGGTTCGAATATTGCCATTTTCTGGTATACAATAAATGGTATGCTAAAAGAATTCACATTCCATTCAGATGTCCCCATTCAAGCCTTAGTTTGGGAGGACTTTTTCTTAAATCTATTCCAAGATCCCAATCAAGAATCTACAGTTGTCTCATCAGACATCCACCTATCTCTAACAGAGATACTTTTGTGGACTTCAGTTACAGTGGCTGAATTTAAAAACATCATACAGACCTTGAAACCAAACAAAGTGCCAGGTGAAGATCTACTCTCACCAAAAATTTAACAACACAGGTCATTTTCCTTCTGGCTGGAAACTTTCCATCATAGTGCCCATATACCCCCCCCCAAAAGGTGACAAAGGTGACCCTAAAAACTATAGACCCATAAGCCTTATTGACACTATGGCTAAAATGTATACAAAACATCTATTAGGCAAAATCGAGGATTGAATTGTTGAGAAGAACTTGTTAGTGGAGGAACAAGTGTGATTTAGACCAGGCAGATCCACTATGGATAATTGACACAATCGAGAGAGATATTCTTTGGTCCTAATTGGCAGAAATGAATATGGAGCCAAGACTGCTATTTTTGCTTAAAGCTCTTCATTTAAATACCTGTCTTAAAGTGCGTATCGATGCCATTGGCGCACTGTCTGAGAAAGTAAAAGTGTACAATGGAATTAGATAGGGATGTATCTTGGCCCCTACCTTATTTAATTTATATATTAATGATATTCCAGGTTATTTTGCCTCACCATTGGTTCATACACCAATGACAGGCAATACTTTTCTTAATGTTCTTCTTTATGACATGGTCCTGATTGCCTGCTCGCAAGTAGGTTTGAGATGACTCCTACAGAATCTAGCCACCTACTGTTCTCTTAACTCTTTAGTTATCCATAATCATAAGTCTAATGTAGTGGTATTTGGGAAAAGGTATAAAAATATAACTGGTTCCTGGATTGAGCAAGTCAGTTCCTATTTATACCTAGGGTTATCCTTCTCAAATACAAGGAAATGGACAAACCACCTTATAAGAGTATTCTATTATCAAATTTGTTTTTATTCAACTTTTATGTGTTTTAACCCCCTAACTAATTTTATACGAGTTTTAGGAATGATCCAGTTTTACTTTTGTAAGTATTTTGCTATTTTCCTCACTATTACTGATATGGTCACTTGACTAATCAATAAACTTGTTGCTGTGGTAATACAATTATCAAATTTGGTGTGTTACTCCAATTACACCAAAACGACCAAAGAAAGGTTTTGTCAAATTCCTCCAGGTTCCTCCCAAGCACTTCAGATTTCTAAATTATTTTAGTGTGTGTGTGTGTGTGTGTGTGTGTGTGTGTATTGCTCTGCAGTGCACATTTATTAATTAATTCTGACTGAACCTGATATTCAGATTAGCTAGACTTAGGGGTTCAATAAACCACCCCAAAGGGGCAGTGGGATGCCATTCCTTTCCTAGCCAAATCTGGGCTGTAGCAACCTCATGCCACGGCCCCAGTCTGGCTTTTGAGGGTACAAAAAGGAGCTGCAAAAAGCTGGTGGAGTGTCATGACACTGCACGTCATGTGGAGCAAGGCACGGTGTCATGGCAACTTGGGGGCAGGGTCCAGGCATGCATCATCTGGATGCGATGCCCTGACTCCGTCCCCAGTACAGGACCTTAGGTTGCTGTTGTTGGTAACTGCCCTCAAGTTGACCTCAACTCATGGTGACCCTGTGGATGAGACTTCTCAAGATGTCTGTCCTCTATTGTTCTACTCAGGTCCTGTAGTCTCAGGCACATGGTGTATTTCATTGAGTCCATCCATTGGATATGTGGTCTCTCTCTCTCTCTTTCTGGTGTGTTCTATCTCTCCTGACATTATTGCCTTTTCTCATGATGCATGGCTTCTCATGATGTGGCCAAAGTACGATAGCCACAATTTAGTCATCCTGGCATCTAGGAAGAGTTCAGGTTTTATTTGCTCTAGGTCCCAGTTGTTTGTCTGTCCACCATATCCGCAGCACTCTTCTCCAGCACCACATCCTGAGTGAGCTGATTTTCTTTCTATCTGCTTTCTTCACATCCATACATTGTGATGAAGAATGCGATGGCTTGAACTATCCTCACTTGGACTATCCTCACTCACAGTTCAGAGTTATATCTTTGTTACCTAGGATTTTATCCAGTTCTTTCATAGCTGCCCTTCTCAGTCCTAGACTCCTGATTCTTGAGTGCATTCTCTGTTCTGATCAATATTTGAACCAAAGTATTGAAACTTTTTCACTATTTCAATTTTCTTGTTATCTAGGGTGAATTCTTGTAGATTTTCCATGTTCATTATTTTTGTTCTCTTGATGTTCAACATCAAGCCTGCCTTGACACTTTCCTCCTTGACTCTTCAGTAATTGTATTCAGTAGTATTGTGACATCTGCCTATCTTAGGTTGACA
This sequence comes from Sceloporus undulatus, assembly GCF_019175285.1. Taxonomy (NCBI): domain Eukaryota; kingdom Metazoa; phylum Chordata; class Lepidosauria; order Squamata; family Phrynosomatidae; genus Sceloporus; species Sceloporus undulatus. The sequence continues at coordinate 131,051,216 of NC_056522.1, forward strand.
GTCTAAATATGTTTATACAAGTTTAGGACTGATTGGGAAACTTATGCACTTCTCAAGCAATTTCTGGTTTCTTTGTTTTTGTTTTTTTGTCAATGACTTTTTGGTGCCACAAGTCAAACTACTGTTTCATTGAAATCCTAAGTCAAATTAACTTCAACCTGCCTGATTCTGTGTAAACACTCTAGTACTAGTATGGATGAGTGAGAAATAGATAGATAGATAGATAGATAGATAGATAGATAGATAGATAGATAGATAGATGTGGTCAGAATAAATTAAGAAGAAGAACTAAAATTAAGGTAGGAGGAATGGAGGTGTTCAGGAAGAGTTTAACAGATCAGCAGAAGTGGTAGAGGTCCAAAAGGATACAAAGAAAATGAAAAGGATACAAAGTAAAGTGTAATATTGGTTTCAATGTCATTCATTTCTAATTGTACTGATAGGCTCCTAGTTAGTCTTTTACATGACAGATTTCCTGCATTTCTGCATACACTGCAGAAAAAGAAAGCACACTAAGTATTCACTTCGGAGCTTGGGATGAATTAAAATGCCATTTGAAGAATCTTTATCTTTCACAGACTTCTTTTACTAAAACAGCTAATCAAGCATATCCAAACTCTTCCAGAAAGTTGTAATATCTTTTTAACACAGTAATAAACAGGGGTCCATAAAAATTGTTATTGGTAACAAAATGTTACAGCGTAATTAAATTTAATAAAAATGGCTACATAAATGAGGTGTTTTGTGAACTCCAGCAATTATTAATAAGCTTTTTATCTTTTAATGATACACTTATGAAAACATTCTGCAGCTCTGTGAAGTAAGAACTGAATTATTATGATGCCCCTTTAAGAATTGCATGGGGGAAGAGCACTTTTATGCCATGATCTTCTACGGTGGTACTTCACAGTTTCAGCGCAGGAGAGCAAGCTAAATAGCTCTGCTTGCATTAGTGCTTGGACTCACTCTCCTTCCTTTCCTTGGCACAGTAATACCTATTACTCCTGCTGCAACCATACATCTTTCTTGTGGCTGATAAGACATGCATATGCCATGGTATTCTTGTGGTTTAGAAAGGGTGTAATATAGTATTTAAAATGGTAGTTTCTATTGGTATAGAACATTTCCAGCACTGAACTGTTCCTATATAACCATGTAACAGAAGCCTGGACCAAGCCCTAAAAGAGATTGATAGACTGAACTAAAGCATTTCTATCTTACTCTACAAGCAAAAAGGCTTCTCTGAATTGCTTACAGAAGGCATACAGGACAAATATTCCGCTCAGGCTGAGAAAATCTAAAATGAACAACACAAAAGGAAGGTGGGCTAAGGAAGGGAAAGGACAGAAATATAAATTGATCCTCTTATATTGGTAACTTGTGTATATGTAATCAATGCATACTTGGCTTCAACGAACCAAAGAAAGACCCTGGCCTTTTGCTGCATCCAGGTAAAGAAAGACAGAAAAGCAATTTAGTCCTCCTCTCAAATGGGTCTTCAAAAGTTTTTATTCAATCTGAGTAAATAGTTGGCATTCATTATTTGGTGGAAAGTGTTCCACTTTCAGTATAATCTGTAGTAAATAACAGCAATAAATAGTAATAATATTTCATTGACATATATCATTTATATTTTCATGTCTACACCCTTCTCTATGGGGAGGAGCATGAAAAAACATTGTTTTTACCATTGAAACAATATTTTCCACAGAAAAAAACTATATTTCCAAGGCATAAAAAAAATGGGGGGGGGGGGGGGTGTGCATCCTGAACTCTGAAGGTTTCCATCAATCCAGGATTGATGTGCCAAGAAAACCCCATGATAAGGTCACTTTAGGGTCAGTATAAATCAGAAATATCTTGAAGGTACACAAAAACAACATCTCACCTTTTCCCCAAAACTGGGACTCAAAGTGGCTTACAAACATTAAAATAAAAACAGATGAAAGCACTTGTCAGACGTAAGTAAAAAATACACAAGGTATTGTTCAAATGTAACTAAAACTATTCATAGAATTAAAACCATGTAAAACAGTTCAATAAAATGTGCAATCCTCACTCATTGATGTCCCTGCTGTAGGAGCTCAGGCTGAAACACAAGCCTTTTCTGCCCGAAGAAATATTTTATTTTTCGGTTGGCAGTACCCTTTTCTACCAATTGATCTGAGAAATCAGGTTGGATCGACCAGTAAAGAGACTCTCTCTCACCAAAAGAGGACTTAGAAAGGGGGAGCAGCAATCAGACACCTTATGCCAGGCCAAAGGTTCCTCCAGCCCAAGGACTGAGACACAGTATGGATACAAAGTTAGGCCAGAGTGAGATTATCCTTAAATAATTCAACTCAGAGGGCTTGACTCCCCCCCCTGCCCACAAACAGACTCATAAACCATTACAGCATCCTGTCATTTCTTAGTAGGCAGCCAGAAATGCTGGCTGAAATTAAGCTTGGAATTGTATCTACCAAATGCTGTCAGAGTCTGTTAGGTACAGAGGAGCAGCATGATTCTGTAATCATTTCCAGCAGTAGGCTGCTGACAGCTTCTTATCTCCACAGGAGAAACATCACCCATGGGGTTATCAGGGACAGATGTGCAGTATAATGTATTGCATGTGATATTGCTTTACATGTTTCAGGAGCAAAGTAAACAAATGGGCAGTGCTTAAAGTATGGATCTGTTTAAACTTGCCTCGATTCATGACAGGATATCACGCAGTTAGATGGAATGTGTTTTTGGTTTGAAATAACATTACAGATAATAATAATTTGTTTATTAGTACAGGCATTTAACTACTGCACCACCAGGGCTCCTACCTTCTACATGTGTGTGACAACACATTAGTCTTTTTCTAAAGCCAAGCCTTAGATTCAGTTCAAAGTCTTAGAAATTTCATATGGTACAATCTTTCAAGGAATCTACAATTGTCACAGCCGAGACAGGTAGTTTCTTGGTCAACCGAGTCACACACCTCTGCCATTAAATGTCCTCAGATTTTGCTCAAAAGCATCCCTGCCTGGCCTTGTTGAGGCCTGAGACAGCTGTGGAGTTCCATGAACAAAGAATTACACTCTGCACAAACAATTTAGAGTTCAGCCATTTTATTTCTGTTTTGTAGTTTCATGTGAAAGGGTGTTTTTTTTTAATTGAATATCATTTTTTGGGTACCTGCTAGAAGAAGGCCAATATATATAACTACAGTGTTTAAATATATAATGAGCCCTGCTCAGGAAGTCAGCATATATTTAAGCCATGGTCTTTACCTTCCTTCTTCTCCAAAAAGTTGGAGAAAAGGCAGAAAACATATTGATAAAAGCCTTGATTTAAATCTTACATAATCTCACTCTGGCCTAACTTTGTATCCATACTGTGGCTCAGTGTGGAGAAACTTTTGGCCTGGCATAAGGTGTCTGATCCCTGATCCCCCTTTCTCTTTCCTCTTTAGGTGAGGGAGAGTCTCTTTACTGGTCGATCTAACCTGATTTCTCAGATCAATTGGTAGGAAAGGGTACTGCCAACCGAAAAATAAAACATTTCTTCTGGCAGAAAAGGCTTGTGCCTCAACTTGATTTCCTACAGCAGGGACTTCTATGAGTGAGGATTGCACATTTTATTGAACTGTTTTAAACGGTCTTAATTTTTTTGACTCAGAGGAAATTATGAGCAACCATACTTAGCCCTTTCTTTTTATATAATTATATTTCAAAGCAGTTCTCATACATATAAGATCAATTACATTAGTGGGCACAAAGGACAGAGTTCCTAGTTATAATTCCAACCTTATAAAATTCTAGGCATTCAAAGAACATTTGAGCATGTTTAAAAAATAGTCAAAAATGTATTTCTTCAGTATTGGAATGAGAAGTATTAAGATGAGAAAAATCCTGGATTGATTTTCACAGTTCAGGATGGAAAAACCCCCCACAAAAAACCCAAACACAACCACCATACTTTTTAATGTACTGGAAATAGAATTTTCTGTGCAGAAAATATTATTTCTATGGTAAAAACAATGTTTCTTTCATGCCCCCCCAAGAAGGTTGTAGAGATGAGGAAGAGTAGGGTCAATTTTTGGTTATTCTTCCTTCTGCTTCTCATACAGTTTTGGAGAGTTGTCCAGCTTTCCTGATTTTACTGTGAGTATGGGGAAGGAGGGCCCAAATAAACAACAAAATCATTTAGCACAATCTGCACCTGTTGAATTATCTTATAAATTTCATCCACTTATAGGAATTTAGCATCCACTCTATGCCTATAAGAAGTTTCAAAAAGTTATGTTTTTGCACCACAGGTACATGAAGCTAAAAAGTAAATTGTGCAAGTAGCAGTTGCCCAGGCAATTGAGCAATAGGTGGGAAAGAGAAAGGATTTATTTAAACTATTATTCAGCCACTTATATACCCTGAATATTTGATATGTGGCATTTTCTCCCTACAGTACAAACAATATTTGATTAAAGCCGTGCTTCCCTGCATGCTTCAGTGAATAAGAACGAGAATCTGTTTTATAAGTAATGTGCTGACGCATCAGTCCATACCAAAGAAGAAGATGACAACTCAGTTTGCACTAAGCAAATTAAGGGAAGAAGAGGAGCAAATTATACAGAAAGTGTTTTCATTATGCTGTACTTTTTCACCAGCTGAACAGGCGATCTTCTCATCTTCATGAAGTATGCACACTGTAATGGCCTTATTACCGTAGGAAAATAAAAGTAAATTGAGTTGTAAGTGAAATTGCTGTTCCCTTCTACATATGATTGGAAAATGAAATACTTCTACACTGAGATGACATTAGATCCAAATCTGAAATTTGCCTTGTTGAAATTAAATATTAACACAGAGGCATTTTTAAAAGCGATACTTCACCCTGCAAAATCAGCATATCGTTTTCAAAGCCAAATGAAGGGTCAAGGTAGAAACAGAGATAACTGGTCAATCTAGTCTTGTGAAGAATCAATCCTATTAGGCACAGCAACCTCAGCATGCCTTACTCACCCTCACTTTTCCTGCGTCAGTTAATCTGCAGTTAACATAGATTTGTTGATCTTCCATTTTGTAGTCATCTTCCATTCTGTAGTCTCTCTTTCTCTCTCCCCTCCACGTTTGAAAAGTAACATGTTCAGAGCCTTCAACCATGACATGTTATGGATCTTTTAGTATTTGTAAGTACTACAAAGAGGACTAAACATGTTTTATTTCTCTGCTAAACCCTATGTGCGTGGGGTGGGGTTGTGGAATTGGTTGTTGCTCCCCTACTGCTTGTAATGCTAATTACTCTGCTTGTGAGATAGACTATTAACTTTCAAATTCCCCCAATAATCCCACATTTCTAACTCACGCTGTACAGACAGAAAGCAGTCAAGGGAGAGGGACAAACAGCAGTGGTAGTATAGACTGTAATCCCCTAAAATAGCAAATCCCTCTATGGATGCATCTACACTGTAGAAATAATGCAGTTTGACACCACTTTAAGTGCTGTAGCTACATCCTATGGAATCTGGGGATATGTAGTTTTACAGGGTCTTTAGCCTTCTCTGCTAAAGAGTTCTGGTGCCTCATAAAACTACAGATTCCAGGATTCTGTAGGATGGAGCTATGGCAGTTAAAGTATCAAGTTGAATTATTTCTACACTACACTGAGGATAACCTACTGGTTAAAAATCCAATTTTCTCCAGTGGGCTTAACCCCATTAGTCTTGATAGATAATTTTGTCTCGCCAGGATAAAAAGCGGTAGAACTTAAAACTGGCTTCTTATGGACTTTCCCCTTTATTTTTGTTGTCACAAAATAATGATCAAGCTAAAGAAATAGTTATTCAAAGAATAAAGGATATGGAATTTCAGAATGAGCTTGGTAGACTCCCACAACATAATAGATTTTTCATCAACAAGGGAGTATGGGAACCTGCAAGTTACCTACAAAAATTAACATTTCCCAGATTGAGAATTGCTTTTTTCAAAGCCAGATTTAACATCCTCCCATCTGCACTACTCCAAGGCAGATTTAGCAAAGTTCCCATAACTGAGCACACGTGTCCATGCAGAGAAGTAGAAGTAGAAACTATTTCACATGTTCTGTTACGTTATAAATTTTATGAGGATATCAGGTCAATATATATTGCACCTTTAGTAGAAAAATGGTTGGGGTATCCAGATAATTTTTATGTGAAATACCTACTTCAGGACTTAAATCCTCCAGTGTGATAAAGTCCATACACAAATATATATGGATTTCTTTTTTGCAAATAGGTTAGGTTTTGTTGGGGGTGGGGCTGCAGAAAACTGACAGAGGCAAAGAACAGAAAGAGAGGTAAATAAGAAACTGAGAAAACGAAAAATGGACAAAACTATCCCTAGCTAGTGCAGATTGCAGCACATAGTGAATAAGTTTCCCTACCTGTAGGTGCTGAAAGAAGATAAAGATATATTCTCCCACTTCCTCAGTGGCATTATTGAAGTTATTTGTCCCCTCCCTCTGAAAATCTGTGAGTGTGTACAGACATGTCATTAGAAACAAAAGAAGAAATGTAAATGAGAATAAAACTGATACCTGAACCATCCGGTAGCTTGGCTGTGTTTAGGAGAGTGAAAATTGCTTCCTTTAAAAGCACAGGGGAGAACATTATTTATCCAAATGTTGCTGGCTATTTGCCTCATACCCAGGTGCCTGGAAATCAGAAAAGAGTATGTGAGGTTAAGAATTCCAGAAACACTCTTGCAGTAGTAAACACAAGTCCTGGCAATGAACCGTTTACCCAAATCCGTCAGTCCTTCTCTTTGCCAAGGCCATATAACTGGCAAATCTCATTTGGAAGAGAGGGCATATCTGGTCCTGTTGTTTTCACATCTTTCCAGCATAAACCAAAAGCTTCTATAAAGGTAACCTTTGGTGTATTTTCTCCTGCTTGGGGTCTGGAGATACAGTGCTCCCTCGGGTTACGAAATTAATTCGTTCCGCGGCTAATTTCGTAACCCGAAAAACCTTCGTAACCCGAATTGCCATAGGTGCTAATGGAAAAAAAAGCCGCGGCTCTGCCGCGGCTCCATTAAAAACAGCGCCGGGGTTTTTTCGTAACCCGAAAAAACCTTCGTAAGCCGAAACAATAAATCCCTATGGGATTTTTTCGTATCCCGAAAAATTCGTAAGCTGGGTAATTCGTATCCCGGGGTACCACTGTATGTGTAAAGAAGTGGCTACAATATTGATTCGCATATAACATAGCCTTTGTAATGCAAGTAGGGTCAGACATAAAAATGAGAGATTTGTCTGGTAGAGCTCATCATTCATGCTCTTGAGACTTGTGTCTCAGAAAACCAGCATCAGAAAAATGCACAAGTCTTCAACCATTTCCTGAAGAGTTCTTTGCACTGATAGGTCACTGGTTTAACCTCAGAACTACTGACCCAGTTGTGCAGACAACAGGTGATGGCATGCATTATTTGAGCATTTTATCTTCTACTTATATATGTTAGAAATTATGACTTGCAAATGAAAGCATAATACAAGGAGAAGGGGGATGACACAGACAAAATAAGTCTATGGGGTTCTCTTTCCTAAAAGCCTTTAAAAAAAAAGTAGTGCTTTTGAAATACTCCCTCCCCTTGTTAGTCTCTTGCAGTATTAAAAAGGAAGAAGGAGCTGGGGGGAAAAAAAGAAATGTGGCAGCACCTTTAAGACTAACTGGTTTTTATTTTTGCATGGGTTTTTGTGAGTCTAAACCTATTTCAGATGTTGTACAAAGTGATATTAAAGCATCAGTTATAAAGTACAATGGGCCCTTCTCTTACGCAGGGGGATCCGTTTTGGCTCCCCCATGTAAGAAGAAAAATGCGTAAGTTCAAGCCCCATAAGAAGTAATGGGGCTTGTGCCCGCTTTACTCCTTCTGGGGCGTGGGAGGCTTTTTCTGGCACAGCTTCCAGCATATGATGTGGGCGCACTGTATATTTATACATTTGTGGAAGTGGAATGTATTAGGATCCAGAAGGATGCAACTCATAGCCCTTGCCCTAAAGTTGAAAGGCTTGTGAAGGGAGATAGAGGTCTTTTAGATCTTTACAGTGGTCAGTTAGTGTTGATTTGTTGTTGTTATGTGCCTTCAAGTGGTTTCTAGCTTATGGCGACCCTATCATTTCTTCAGAGGGGGTTTGCCATTGCCAGTCCTCTAAGGCTGAGAGAGTATATTTTGCCCAAGGTGGCAGGTGGGTTTCCATGGCTGAGCCAGGATAGAAACCCTCATCTCCAGAAACATAGTCCAATGCTTCTTATCAAAATCAGTTCCTTGGGTAAAAAGATTCTTGTATTAATATTTGCATTGTGCCATGAAGCCCCTATCTTACTTCATATTCCTGTTAATGTTTCTTTTTCTCTTTATTGGCCTACAGACAGCCTCCAAATCTTAAACAACTACTCACTCATTATTTTGCCACAAAAATGCTCCCCTAATGGGCGTGAGTGCCAGTTTCACCACATTTTGAGCTCTCTCTCAGCCATTTTAGGACCATGCAAGTCACTGTTTAAAATCAGGAAGTAATCCAAATGTGAATCAGAGGGAGCCCAAAATGTGGTGAAATTGCTTCCATACCCCCAAGGGGACTTTTGATATATTTTCTCCTAGACAAATACTCATGGGTAGGTAGTAGAAAGTCCCCTGAAGTCCCATTGGGGTCAGTGCAGCCCCTTAACTTCTGGCATTCTCTACCCCCCCCCCCCACACCCATTCTATTTGAAGCTGAAATAACTTGATCTTTGGTCAGCATACTTGCATACAGCTCAGAAACTTGATCATCTCTCTCTGTTGTCTGTTGAATTCAACTTACAACAACTTTAAAGTTTAGCTCATTTAACGGCTATTAATCATACAGTGAAATCAGTGGTGTCTGAATAGATTTTTCAAGAGGGGTGGGAAAAAAGAAGAAAAGCAGCTCTCAATCAAGCCCAAATTGTGTGCTTTCTCATGGTCCTATAGAGCTCTGTGCATGCATCTACTAAAGGTCAACCAATTCCCATACAAAGGAAAGCTTCGAGACTTGACTTTGTGGAACCACTTCATTAAACATGTTTAATGCAACAATGCTTTCTCTCCGGTGAGTATCAAAAATACCTTTTAAAAAATCAAGTATTTCTCCTTTCTCTCCAAGCCAGTCCCCAAAAAGAAAATTGCCAGGTATATTTTATACAGATCATGCTTAATATAATGACAGCATAACTATCTCAACATACCTGGCTGGAGAGGGGGAAATTGAAGAGAATTATATCAAAACCATTCTAGAGAGCATTAGATTAAGGAATACTGGTGGAAAGTATAACTGTAATATTTATATAAATAAATAAATAAAATAAATAAAGGGACATTCCAATGAGCATGGCCAGAACATAGTATGACTCTGAAATAAACAAACTGTTGGCTTCATAATATTTCTATCTGTACTTTGCTGAATGTAGCATATTTGCATTGGAAATTAAATTTGGCTGCTTTTGTATATGCCCTTACTTAGGAGTAAGCCTGCTTCAAGTCACTAAGTCTAATCTCTGAGTAGATATGTATCAAAGTTTGCCCTCGGTTCCTTTGTGTGAATCATTTTCCCTCACCAGAGACTTAGCAGAGGCAAAAACTGAATTAAGCAATACACCTTGGGAATTAGTTCAGAGCAATTAGCCCAAACCTTGGTTACTGAAATCTGAAACCCAGGATTAAAGGTATTGTTTTCTACCTTGTCTCTCTATCAGCTTATTAATATCATCAATGCAAGGCAATTAAGTAAAATAATTAAGGCTTCTCACTGAGGAAACAGGATGGCAAGGGAACCTGAATGAAATGCATGTAAGTTATTAACCCTCCAACATCTAAAAAGTTAATTTTCGGCAGACAGTGCTCCTTGTGAAAGTCAAAATCTTTGTAGAAAACTAAGGCCTGTTACAGACTGCCAAAATAAAGCTGCTTCGGGTCTCTTTGGAGGTATGCTATTTAAATGATGCATGGGTCCAGAGGTCGTGCCAAAGCCATACTCCATTCCTAAGCACTGGAGTGCAGCTTTGGTGCAGCTTCCGGATTCTTAGGATGCATGCATCATTTAAATAGCATACTTCCAAAGAGACTCGAAGCAGCTTTATTTTGGCAGTCTAGAACAGGCCAAAATTGGCAAATAGAATCTAAGAAAGCCACACTATGAGTAGCAGAAAATGAATTTGAAATAAATGAAAGGATACATGTAGGTTGGAGAATTTGAGAAGATCGATTTTCATTCAGACTAAGACTAGGAATGTTCAGGTTTCAGGGAGTGCGGATCCAAAGGAAAATATAAAATCAAGTGAGGTAAGAGTTTGCAACCCAAAGCAACTGTCATGAGTTTCTGGATCATATGCAGCTTCCTAAGTGTTAAACCATGTACTGTAATTTTAAAGGTTTCCCCTTGACATGAATGTTTAGTCATAACTGACTGTAGGGGGCAGTGTTCATCTCTGTTATTAAGCCAAAGAGCCAACATTGTCAGAAGATGATTCTGTGGTCATGTGGCCAGCATGACTGCACAGAACATCACCTTCCCACCAAAGTGATACCTATTTATCTACTTGCATTTGCCTGCTTTCAAACTGCAAGGTAGGCAGAAACTGGGACTGGTGATAGGAGCTCACCACATCATGCTGCACTTGGGCCTCAAACTGCCAATCTTCCAACCATCGGAATTGGCATCTTAACTACTGAACCACCACATCAGCTTTTCTCTGTATAGTACCTTGAGCTCCTGGATTGACTGCCCATCCTCCAGGTCACTGGAATTTTCTGAGTTGTAAGGAATATCTTTCAGTATAGCCTTTATGGAGCAAAACAGTTTCCTGAACTCTACTGTTTTCTTGTGTCCTTGGTAGGAATAGTTATACCTCCTCTGGCTTACCTTCACATTATCACTTGTTTTTGTTAATGTATATGGAGCTTGGTGCTTGGAATCATCAAAGGAAAAAAGTCCTTTTTAACTATCATGATTTCATTCAACTGAATAATGGGATTTGGAGTTCGGGGGGGGGGCATTTAGAATCTTCAGCCAAAAAGCTTTTATAGTGTCTCTGGCCAAAGTATAAAGCCCAAGATTTCGTATAATACTGCCATGGCACTTAAAGTGGAATCACAACACAGCATGAAAGGACCCTAGGTATGATGTTTCACAATTTCAGTATTTAAAAGTAATATGAATGATAATTATTCAGTATATCACTGGAGATGTGATGTTCCCAATAAATCTGTGTAAAAGAAGAGGCTGCTTTTGAGTAAATCTTGTCTCATGAAGACCCTGTAAATGAGATGTCTCCAAGCCCCCCTATTCTCTGCCTCCCTACTCAGGTCCTCCAGTCTCAAGCCCATGGTCTCCCTGATTGTCTATCCATCCGGTGTGTGGTCTTCTCTTTCTTTTTCCCTCCAGCTTCCCCAGCATCATTGTCTTTTCTATTGAGTCATGCCTTCTCATTATGTGGCTAAAGTATGACAGCCTCAATTTAATCATCTTGGCTTCCAGAGAAAGTTCTGGTTTTATCTGCTCTAGGACCCATTTGTTTGTCTTTTTAGCTGTCCATGGTATTCTCGGCATTCCTCTCTAGCACCACATCTCACATGAATTAATTTTCTTCCTCTCTGCTTTCCTCACTGTCCAACTCTCACAGCCATACATGGTGATATGGAATACAGTGGCCTGAATGTTTCTAACTTTAGTGTTCAGCTGTATATCTTTACACATTCTAATTTTATCTAGTTTTTTTCATAGCTCCCGTTCCTATTCCCAGTCTTCTCATTTCTTCACTGCAGTCTCCATTCTGATCAATGTTTGATCCAGGGTATAGGAAATCTTTATTTTGATTTCTTCATTATCTGAGGTGAATTTATGTAAACCCTCTGTGGTCATTATTTTTGTTTTCTTTAAATTTAACATTAGGCCGGCCTTTGTGCTTTCTTCTTTGATGTTTTTTAGTGATTGTTCCAAGTCTGTGATGTGTTCTGCTAGTACTTTGTAATCTTCAGCATGTTTTAGGTTATTGATATTCCTTCCTCCTATTTTCACTCCCCCTTCTGTGTCCAAGCCTGCTCTTCATGTGATATTTTCTGCACACAAGTTGAACAGATAGGGTGAAAAGATGCAGCCTTGCCTGACCCCTTTGCCAACTGAGAACTATTCTATCCCATGTTCTATTTGTACAGTAGCTTCTTGTCCTAAGTAGATTCCTCATCAGGACTATCAGATATAGTGGCACTTCCATTACTTTAAGAGCATTACATAGCTTTTCATGATCTGTGCAAACAACAGCCTTACTATAGTCTACAAAGCACATGCTAAATTTCTTTGGATTCTTTGGCTCACTTCATTGTCCATCATATGATTGCAGTGTGGTCCCTAGTGCCTCTTCCTTTCCTAAACCCCACTTGCACATCTGGCAGTTCTCTCTCCATATATGATTGGAGTCTATGATGCAGAATTATGAGCATAATTTTGCTTGCATGGGAAACTAATCCTATGGTCCTATAATTGCTGCAATCTTTTGTGTCTCCTTTTTTGTGGATGGGAATGTATATTGATCATTTCGAATCTGTTGGCCACTGTTTTGTTTTTCATATTTGGAATATTACAAATATAATTATTATTCATTTTATTTTCTTATATCCCACCTTTCTCCTAATATAGGGACTCAAGGCAGTGATTATAACACATATAATACTGGAAACATGCAGCGGTAGCTGGGTTGGTCATTTAACAAATGCAAACTAAAATCCATCAGTGATACTTTTATTGCCCAACCAATGCACAGTATACTTGTTGCAAGCTTTCAAAGCTCCATAGGCTTCTTCATCAGGCAAGTTGTTACAAACCAAACAGGAAGAAAAAAAAATTGTAGATGTTAGTCAGATGTCTGAATGTTGTTTAATACAAAGCCTCATCATATCTCCATTCTGGTTTCCAGCCAAAACTCCATCCGCCATTCATATGGTCATCCACCCACCATAGCCTTAGGCAACATCTTTCCACCTGCTTTTGTCCCTCAATGACCATAATTAAAAATGAGCTTGTCACCTCATCACCATACCTCCACATTTTTCATTTCTATGGTTATGCACACAGTCTAATGATAAAGGTGCTTCCTGGATACCATTCACTCCATGCACTGAAGGAAGTAGACCAAGTCTATGAAAACATGTTCTACAATTTCTTTTGAACAGTTAGTCTCAAACGTGATTCAAGATCCCTTTGCATACTGATATTCCAGACTAACGTGGCTATGTCTTTGAATTCATATTAAAATGGATGTATCCCTTCATTTGGGACTCATCTGAGTAAAACTACATTTCTTTTTCTATTAGACAAGATTGCATTTAAATGTTTGCTGTGCACTGTATTTCAGACCTATTATGTACAGAGTACTGAAGAAGAAATAGGGGCACTACACAGACAAAGATCCATCTTGGTGTCCTCACCAAAAATACAGAATTGGAAAATATCTACATTTCTACATAAAGTGAACTATTTGTACTAGTGAAACATCTATGAGTATGCATCGTCCTCTATGTTGATCCATTTTATGTAAAATAAAAAAAGTTCTCTTTATAAAAAGTTATTTCCTATTGCATTCAAAACATCATTCCATAAGCCATTATGAGTTATTGGCTGGAAGAAAGAACCCAAAAATTGTTATAATAAATAAATAAAACCATACTGCAATAAAATTATCAACTGTTTATGCCGTTCTTGTATTCCCAACTTTGTCGATTAGTTTATTCATATGCAATAGATATCAAACTTTTTTCAAAAACAATTGAAGGGTAAGGCAGTTAAATTTTTCCAATGCTATGCCAGTTCCAATCTGGCAGCCAAATGAAGTAATGCTATGCAGGGGTAATGTTGATGTTGGAATTAACCACATGATTTGGCTGAACAGCATGTTTGTGGCTTGCAAATATTAATGCAGCAACATCAATAATATTGTGGTGGCTTTTCAGCAGCTATTCTGTTGCCTAGTTGGAGGCTCACTCTAGCCATAGAAAACATTTATTTATTTATTTCATCACCGCTGCAAGTTAACCCAGATTTCATGTTCTGTCCACAGAATTAATGAAATTAGAATATATTTTATTTATTTATTTATTCATTTCATTTTTATTATTTTTTCTTTTATTTCCTTTTTTAATTATTTCATTCAGCATGGTGAATGGCTTGAATGTTAGAGTATGACTCTGGAGACTAGGTTTTGATTCCCAGCTTGGCCATGAAACCCAGTGGGTGACCATGGGCAAGTCACGTGCTCTCAACCTCAGAAGAAGGCAATGGCAAACTTTCTCTGGACAAATATTACCAAGAAAACACCATAAGAGGTTTGCCTTAGAGTTGCCATAAGTCAGAAACAACTTGAAGGCACACAACAACAACAACAATGCAGCCTTCCTGCCATAGCAAGACCCAAGGTGGCTCCCAGACAGAGATAATTTTAAAAAAAACTCACAATGAAAATTTAAAAACAATTAAAATCATAAACTGAAACCATATAAAATCATTTAAAAGATATACACAAGTTTAAGAAGATAAATAAAACATCCCCTTCGGAAGCTCCCCTGCTTGCACCTTAAAAGGCTGTTTAGAATACCACCTCACTGCAGTACTTGCTGCTTCCATTCCTTGCCTCTGCGCATTGGACAGATGCTAAGAATGGGTTTTCTACAACTAAAACCATACCCTCAAACGGCTTGTATGCATAATTGAGAGTCTGGCGTTCCCATCTGTGATTAGTCTCAAAAATGTGCTAAATCTCTTGGAGGCCTATGAAAATAAAAATGTGCTGTATCATAGTGAGGAGATGTTGCTGTTGTAGGCATTATTCCATTTATCATGAAGGGTCAATGCCCTCACTTACAGAAAGGATGCAAAGCTTAGGGACTAGGACTTTCAGCAAGTACCCCCTAGAATGTCTATGATGGATGTTGAGTTTGAGCCACAAGTTATCCTGAGGCTACACTTTCCAGGGTCCTTTCTATTACATCACTTTGGTTTTCGTTTGCTTTCCTGTCAATAATGAGCTTTTAAATGCCTACTTTAATACTTGGGACATAACGTTCCCTGGCATTATAAACATTAGGCTATTTTTTCTGCTCTTGCAATTATTTTAAAAGGAAAATGAGCTTCAGGACTTTTGAAGCAAATGCTTAAAATAGCTCCAAAATATTGTGAGGCTCTTGACAAAATTACAAATGTTGGCTTGGCTGCAAGTGAAATCAAGTACTAAGTGAATTCAAGTTGTCTTTGTTTTCTTGTGTTCTTGCAGCCTGAGAACATGCACCTGCTCCATCCATTCACATGATTTCTGCTGGCAAAGAAATATGCATTCAAAACAAGAGAGACAGCAAGAGAACAAAGAAAAGCCTAGATATGCATCATAAATTTTTCTGCTTAAACTTTGAATATGTTGCATTATATAGAGGTAGCCATAGAAACGAACAGTAAGTTATTGTGGCAATATTACTCTGAAAAACACACTGTTTTGTTTTATAAAATAATATAGTGAAAAAAGCTGGGGCCAGGCATTAATGGGTGAAAAATAAGGCACCCTCCAATCCCCTGCCACTACCCTGGTGAAAGCTTTGGCAAAAGGGTAGGCTATCAGCAGGAATGGGCATAGTTTTTCCTCTTCTTATTTTATGAAAGTGACAGGCCAGCTGTGAACAGAAGCAAAAAACAAACCAGGGAGCAGATTAGTGATCAAGCCAGAAAACAGAATCAAAGAATCATTCATAGCAGAGAAATATGAACTATGCTTGCACAAATAACCATGAGTGTGTTAACATTTACAAAGTGATAGTTGTTTGATACTACAACAGTAGCTGTCATGGCTTCACATTTCAGAATCCTGGGATTATTGGTTCCATGATGGACTTAGTTGCTAGAGCGCTTTGGAATTCTCTATAAAAGAATTCTAATTATCAGCACAGTTTAATAATTCCAGGATTCAACAGAATGGATTAAAAAAAAGACTGCAATTCTAGACTGCATCAATAGTAGTATAGTGTCTAGACAGAAGGAAGTAATTGTACTACTGTACTCTGTTCTGCTTTAGTCAGGCCTCACCTGCATCCAATTCTGGGCACCACAATTCAAAAAGGATGTTGACAAGCTGGTGCCTGTCCAGAGGAGGACAACCAAAATGGTGAAGGGTCTGGAAACTATGCCTTATGAGGAGAGACTTAGGGAGCTGAGTATGTTTAGCCTGGAGAAAAGATGGTTAAGAGGTGACATGATAGCCCTGTTTAAATATTTGAAGGGGTATTATACTGAGATTGAAGCAAGTTTGTTTTATGCTGCTCCAGAGAATAGGACCCAAAGCAATGGATGCAAGCTTCAGGAAAAGAAATTCCAGCTCAACATTAGGAGGAACTTCCTGACAGTAAGGGCTGTTCCACAGTGGAACACATTCCTTTGGATTATGGTGGAGTCCCCTTCCTTGGAGGCTGGCCATTTGTCAAGGGTGCTTTGATTGGTGTTCCTGTATGGCAGGGGGTTGGACTGGATGGTCCTTGGGGTCTCTTCCAGCTCTATGATCCTATGATTCTACAATAACTGTATAATGCAGATATACTCTATGCACACACAGAGCTACAGAGGAAAAGACAAGTAGTTAGTGTTCCCTGATGCATTTTCTTTTATCTATCACTCAGTAGATTATCCCACAAGCCCTGTTCTCATCATTAATGAAAGGAACTGGATACATATTGGAGCTGTGCTTATCACACATGTCTTAAATTGGGGGAATGGGGCTGTTGCTGCCATTGACAGTCTTGAACTCTCTTTCCCATTCAGTTCCTTAACCCCATCTCCCTGTCCTATTTCTTTATCCAGCATGTCTTTCATTTTTCATTATTTTTCTCTTTTCAACCCAATTTAACAACTATGACAATGTGATTTAGTGTGGAAGGAAAATAAAAGAAAAGGAACTGTAAAAAGAAGAAAACCAGCCTGCTGTCTGAAACGTGATTGAGACCATGTAACTGCTCAGTCCCAGAACTGCAGCTAGACCAGGGGTAGGCAACCTGCGGCCCGCGGGCCGGATGCGGCCCAGTGAGGCCTTGGGACCGGCCCCAGCCCGGTCCTGCCGCCGATTGCCGCCGGGGCCTTTGGCCTCTCGCGCACAGAGGCAAGGGGGGCAATCGTCTATAGACGCCTCAGAAACATGCATTTATATTAACATTTTTTTAAAAATCAGCAATTTTTTTTTTGCGTGTCCTCCACTTTTTTTAAAAAAGCGTCCACCATTTGAAAATGTTGTCCTACATTTGTCCTGGTTTATTTATTTATTTAATTTTTTAAAAAAAATTGTTTAATTATTTATTTTTTGGCTTCGGCCCCCCAGTTGTCTGAGGGACAGCAACCCGGCCCCCGGCTCAAAACGGTTGCCAACCCCTGAGCTAGACGCTTTTTACCTAGAAGGTCTACTGTAACAACAGTGCCATTGGTACCTATTAACAGGCTTTTTCCATCAATGAAAAGGCATACTACAGTCATGGGTGCACAACAGACTAGCTACAGGTCCGCCATGACATTGTCTGATAAGATTTTGCCACAGACATTACTATCCTGCTTCTATTCCACGTTTTGAGCCTTGTGCGATAATCTCCATGCTGCTATAATTGTGTAGTGTCAAAGAGTCCCCAATGAAGCAGGATACAATTCAAGACTAGATATTACAAAATTCAATTAATACCTTGTTCTAGTTAAATGGATTCAAATTTCTTCTCCTTCCCAACTTTGTGACAAGGTGGCCTCTGAACTACATACCAAGGTAAGGATTTAACTGACATAGTAATAGGATTTGAAAGAATACTAAGGGAGCTTGTGGCACTGAGAAAAAATAGTGACAAACTTGGATAACATCAGCAGGAGGGTAGAGAAAGTAGCAAGAAAAAAAATATCCTACAGGATTGTAAGAAAACTCTAAAATGGTTGTGTGCTTTGCTAGAAGAGGCTTATTGTTAAAGCATAAAGTCAACAGAAGAGGTTGTGTGTCTCTGTGTGTATATTTCCCTTAGAAAAGAATCTATTTCTTTTCTTAAAAAACATCATTTTGGAAATTAACAGAAGGATAAATTATACAATATAGACACCATTCAATTTGTTCAGATTAGGTATTAAGTGAAGTATTGCCAATATTTTGTAGTGGAAATTCTTTTATCAAGAATGATCTGTCCCTCCCCTAGCAGTTGACAGATGGACGGGGAAAAGGAGGAGGAAAGAGATGGTAGACAAAGATAGAAAATCAGGTGGCACAAACACAGGGTTACAGATGTCATAACCTCAAAGGAGGACAAGGCACCACAATATGTAGGGCATTCAAGAAAAATGTAGGGCATTACCAAATAAAAGCTAAAAACACTAATTTAAATATAAATTCGTGCTTCTTAGTCATGCTCAAAATAGAGGGCATTTTGAAATTCATCCTGGACAGAAGGATGAAATGTTGGACAGAAAAAGGAGGACATCTGGTCATTCTGCACAAACAGAAAGGGAAGAGAGGTAGCTTACATAGTTTAGGCTCTGGCCCTTCCCACTGCTGCCTTCAGCTCCATCCACCAATGATATTTGGTCCCTGTAAAGGTAACCCTTTATATGGGAGATTTTAAGAGCAGTTGGAGTTGGATATGGCATAGAATGAACTTTTATAAAGAAAACTGCTTGTACATCATTCCTGCTTACATCTCAGCCAGTCCTTCCAGGAATGATGTGAAGAAGTAGAAAGAAATCCAAATAAATGGGTGTAGTTCAGATGTAAGGGGAAACCAGTTGTGAAGAAGCCACATCTCTGGCTTCTGCATATCCACTGTGAAAGGAGGAGCTGAACAAGCTTGGTTGGTGTCAGTCACCACAGCTCAGGGAATGCTGTGAAAGGGGACCTGTGAAGAGAAAGGATAGGAAACTGTCCCTTGTCTCTGACAGAAGGCAAAGAGGGAAAGGATGGCTTAATATTGCGGGGGGGGGGGGGGGGGGAGAGGGAAGATGTCTTAGGCTGCATCTACATTGCACAATTGATGCCGTTTGACACTGCTTTAGCGGCTATGATTCAATGCTATGAAATCCTGGGCTTTCTAGTTTTGTGAGTTATTTCACCTTCTCTGTCAGAGAGCTCTGGTGCCTCACCAAACTGCAAATCCTAGGATTCCATAGAATGGAGTCTAACAGTTAGTGATATCAAACTGCACTGATTCTGTAGTGTGGCAGTAGTTGTAAA
>NC_056522.1:131084475-131113181 GCF_019175285.1 Sceloporus undulatus
TAAATACAGGGAAGGCTGTGGCTAAGATAGCCAGCAAGAGGGAGAAAATGAATCGAGTGTTGGGGAGCTGTGAATGATTAAATAGTTTTAGGGGTTATTGTGTGACCAAAAAACAACAGCAAACAACAATTTATTTCTTACCCAACTTCCCCCATGGTCAGACGGGAGACAATAACAATTAACAAACAAACAACATCAGTTAAAACATATCACTTAAAACACATATCAATTTCAAAGGACAAATAAAGTGTACACATCTAGTTGTTTATTAATAAACTTCTACTTTTTCCCGTTTTTTCAACTGTGTCTGTCTGTTCCTGTAGAGATCTGGGCATGCTTATACAATTAACCCACAGACAACACACTGGTCCACTGGGGATCACTCTGAGGCCCAAGTACCAATACAGGGTGGATCATGAGGGGCAAGAGAGCCAGGTGAGTGACAGGAGCCTAGGGGTTGGCCTGTGGGGCCAGGTTGGAGTGGGATCTGTCATACCCTCCTTCCCTTTCTTCTTCTTCAGTGACTAGAAAAGAGTCTTCAGTTTTGAACAAACCACAATTCCTCTAATGTCCAAATTAATTTGATTTGGAATGATTTGTTTAAACTATGAACTGAAAATAAGCTGGGACTTTAAACATTTTGATCTTGTTTGATGTTACTAGTAAGTTTTAACAAACCTGCACCTGTGGTTCATATGTCATATGAGAGTGCTGCAATGTTAAAATGGAAAGTGTATGACTTTACTCTCTTCTCCAGGGACACAAACCATGAGCCATTTATTCTTTTTGAAAAAGGGGTCAAAATTAAAATATTTCAATAAACTTATTTCTTTTTTCTTTTTTAAAAGAGCTGGGATCTTGCTGGTCAGTCTCAGTAGAGTAAACCCATTCAGTCAATGTATATGTAAAGCTAGATGATTCACTGACTTTACTCTAGTTGGGACTAATAATGGATAGGCCACTGCCTCTCTTTTTATTACTAGTCACTTTAAATTGGAAGTGTGACCAGTTTCTTCTGTCATCATTAAAACCCAGGTTAAAATGCAGGAGTGTCTGAAAGATTCTTCCTGTTCATGCACCTGGTTTCTGTGCACCTGTTTCAGACTCCTCTTTCTTAGCATGTGTTGTGGTTGGTCCATAGCTAGGTCCTTTCTGCTTCTGATGGAGAAAGCTAGCATATATATAATCTCCAGCTCTGAAATCACAGACACTCCAAGTTAACAGACTGCAAGATCATAAACAAAGAATTATGACCTCTTAATGTGATAAACAGCAGGAGGAGAAAGAATATGAGGACAAATTATCTCAATATGACATCTTTAAAAATTGCCCACTTTAAGAGAAGGGGGAAACAAAAAAAACATCATGCTAATTGACTTGGGTACTTCATAATCCTTAAAATATTTTATTTAAACTGTTCTAAATTGCCATTCTTCTCACATTCCCTAGTTTTTAATGGAAATTTAAATTTTACTGGGTGTGTATATTAGATATTACTATGGGAAGGAAGTTAAACATTTTAGATCTCCCACATCACTCTAAACATGACTAACCTGATAAACACACAAGGATGGAAAACATATCTCCCTCTTTTGGTTTACAAAATGCTCTTCTGGCGAAAACAACTGTTAAATGACTCCTTATACATGGCAGCATTCCATGTGACCCAGACATTAATTTTTCCACACAAATGAGTTAAGGGGAATACCTATGTCCGGCCTCTAAGGCTATTTGTAAGTCTTTGTGCTGAAGCTCTGGATCCCATTCTTTATTGTTATTGAACATAACCTGGCAACCTGGTGTCAAAACTTCTCCAGCCCATCTTTGTCATCCTCCAATGTTGTTAAAACACTTCCATTTAGATATAGGATAAGTAGAAAAATAAGGGATTAGGCAGACATAAAAAAGACTTTTAAAAAGGGACCTTCTTTGTCAAAGGATCTGTTAATAGTAGAGACATGTCTGGACTCCATTATCTGAGGTTTCTTAGGCGTTAATAGTGGAAATAGTATGGCTTTCTCAATGGGAAACACCCCAGCCTCAAAGGAGTGTTCTTGCCAGTCTACACATTTCCTTTTTTTTTTGGTTCCCAGCCTGCACACATCACATTCACACCTCCCTCCACTATTCATAATGGTCCACCCACTCTGGCCTTAACCAACTATTTTCCTCCTATGTTTCTCTTCCAAGGATCATTGTTAAAACTGATCACTTCATCATCATCTCCACATGTTTTGCATTTCTGTGGCTATTCATACCGTCTAATTATAAGATCCTTCCTGGCATAGTAGACCAAGGCTATGAACACTTATGCTACAAACTTCTTTTGCACTTTAGTCTCAAAGTGGATTCTACCTCATGAAACTTTAAGTAATCAAACCATACTGTGGAAAGAAGGATAACTGTAGATTCACTCACAATCTAAACTCTCAGTTGAGGTCCAAGAGGTGTTATTCCTTCAAATGCTCAATCATATGGTCTCATAATACTATTCTACTGTACTCTTTCAGGAAAACACTCAAATGAACATATGAACCTAGGGTAATTCTTCTTGTGACCCGACTATTTATTGGTTGGATTGCAGGTGAATTCCAAACTGGAAGGTGGCTTACTAAATGTGTACAGTAAATTAAGTATAAACAGCAAGATGTTACTGTATGCAAATTATATTGTTTATGGAGCAACTGATACCATAAATCTCTGAACTAAAATTAAAAGGGGAAGTGGTAAGGAATTATGTAACTGCAATCCTTCACTTAAAGTAATTCAATGTTCCTTTATTTATTTATTTATTTATTGCCCACTCTTTCCCAGAACTGGGACTCAGGTGGCTATTATGCATTAGGCAAGTCAAATGAATAATAATAATTATAATATTTAATAATTTGCTGTAGAATTGCTTACATTCAAATAATGATTGATTCAAGCAATGCATTACTCAGACATAGTCCGTTGATGTTAATGGGTTTGCTGTCAGGGAACTGTGTATAGATTCAGACTTAACTGAATTTAAACTAGGAAAAATTTGATAAAGATTTATTGTTTTGGATTTCCACGAGAGACGCACTATTGAAAGAAAGAAAGAACAGAAAGAAGAAAGAGAAAGAAATTTGGGTATAGTACTTATGAAACTACTTTTCTTCCCCCACCCAAAAACGAAAGATGTTATAAATACCTATATAGACGAAATGGGAATAATACAATTACCGCCTTAGCGGATGGATCTGCTTCTTTAAATCTATCTTGTCTTGATAACAAAAAGCTCAGGTCTCTAGTCAAGGAGAAAAAAACACTTTCAAAAAGACTAATGCACAGGTCATCCCAACTTCTGCTCATCAGTCACAGAAGGGAACAGGTTTCCAAACTTCTCAAAACGGAGTTTTCTGCCACTTTGTATATATAAAGCATATAAAATATATAAAATCAATCATTTCTTAGAAGATGTAAAAATTAGCTTCTATCGATTTACCTTGTTATCTGTATGTTTGTGACAACATAAAAATGCCCGCACCCATTGCTGCCTTGTTTACTGTCCAATAAATAATTCCTGCTTGGTTAATTATTGTTATAAACTTCATAATCATTTCACTTTCTTCAACCTGCTTCAGTGTGAGATTCAAAGTGAAAGCCATTGACCTCACACGACCCAGTGTCGAGGTCACTTAATGCAGAATGGGAGAGTACAGCCCTGTCAAATGCTATTTCTTCTTAATATTCTAGAATTGACAGAACTAGGAGAAAAAAATGTGTTCTTTGCACAACATGTGAAATGTGATAAAAGAGGTAGCAAATTGAAAGATCTCCAAAAGGAACAGCTAGGGGAATGGGCAACTCAGTTGGATGTTTAGTGTCAATTCAAGCCCGGATTGTTGTGACTGAAACAAGTTTCCTTTTGGACTTTGTCTTCCTGCACCATTCAGGCACCTTGTACCTTTATGTTTTGTACGCACACATCATGAAAATCTCTCCGCTCCTACTGAAGTTATTTCTTCAAATCTTTTCTTCCTTTCCTTATTTCATATTGTTGCAAGACTTCTATTTAATCCCTGCATTGAATTATACACATTTCCCCCTATTATGTTGTTGTTAATTGCCCTCAAGTGAATTTCAACCTTATGAAGAGGCTCCCCAAGACACTCGTCCGCAACAACTCCTAGATCCTGTAGACTCAGGGCTATGTTCTCCTTGATGAATCTTTCCATAATCTAGTTTTCCTCTTATACTTGTTTTCCATAATCTGATTTTCTCTTTTCATATAATTCCATTTCACTGGCATCATTGTCTTTCCATGAGTGATTCTTCTTTTGAGATGGCCGAGTCTGACAGTCATCTGACTTCTGGGGATGTTCAGGCTTGTTGTTATAGGACTCTTTTGTTTGGCTTTTTGGTGCCTACGGAAACCTCAGCACTCTCGTCAGCACCACATCTCAAATGAATTGATTTCCTTAATACTGAAATCTATTTGTGTATTTTACCCAATGGACATGTTTCACCACCATGGAAATGTGTAAACTGTGTCTTCTGTGGTGGTATCGGTGGCTTCCATGTCAATGGGGTGGTAGCTTGAGTTACTTCCAAATTTGGGATGCATCAGTTTTTCCAATGACATGTCAGACTATGTGAAGTATAAAAACTGCCCTGTATCAACACCTGCTGTGAATCTCCTTTTTTAAATGTTCCATTAGTGGTGATAGATGGCTTCTGGCAATGTGTGTGAAAAACTTAAAATTGTGAAATTAAAGCTGAATATTTATTGTTGTGTGCCTTCTGTTATTTCCAACATAGGAGCCCCTAGGTGATCCTATCACAGGAGGTTCTTGGCACATTTGTTCAGAGGGGAGGTTTGGCTTTACCTTCCTCTGGGCTGGAGAGTATGCCCCAAGGTCACTCAGTGGGTTCCATGGTTGGCCATGTATTCAATCCTGGTCTCCAGAGTTATAGACCAACACCCAAACCACTAAACCATGCTGAGTCTTAAAACTGAATAGTTTATATGTTTACCGTATGTACTCGAATATAGTCGAGAAATTTATGCCCCAAAATTGCCTCTAAAATGTTGGGTAGACTTATAGAGGGGTCAATCAGAAGGGTCCCCAAGCAAGCAAGCCTGCCCCCATCTCCCTTGAAGACCAATTCCTTCCCTGCTCTAGTCCGTTCCCAAGCCCTTGGCTTCCTAGTGCAAAACTCCCCATTTCAAAGCACTCGTGTCTCTCTCTGCTCCCTTTTGCTAGCCTTGGCTTTCTAGCAGAAATACTCCCCCATTTAAAAAAAAACTTACTTCTTTGCTCCATTTTGAAAGCCTTGGCTTCCAAGGAAAAACTCTCCATAAATCCAGTTGCTCCGTTTTGCAAGCACCTGGTTTCCCAAGGAAAACCTCTTCATTTAATGCAATTACTTTCTTTGCTACTTTTTGCAAGACCTGACTTTCCAAAGAAACACTCTCCATTTAAATCCAGTTCCTTCCCCTTTCTCCCTTTTGCAGCTTGGCTTCCCAAGGAAAAACCTCTACTTTAAGTCCAGTCCAGTTGCTTCTATTTATTTTTGCAAAACCTGGTTTCCCAAGGAAAACCTCTCCATTAAACAACAAAAAAACAAAAAAAAAAAAAACAAAAAACAAAAAAAATATCAAGTTGCTTCTATTTATTTTGCAAACCTGACTTCCCAAGGAAAACCTCTCCATTTAAGTCAGTTGCTTCTCCTTTGCTACTTTTTGCAAGATCCTGACTCCCAGAGGGAAAGACCTCTCCATTAAACTCCAGTGCTTCATTGATTTTTGCAAAACCTAGTTCCCAAGGGAAAATCTCCTCCATTAACTCCAGTTGCTCTATTATTTTGCCAACACTTGGTTTTCCCAAGGAAAAACCTCTCCATTTAAGTCCTTGCTTCTATTTATTTTTGCAAAACCTGGTTTCCCAAGGAAAACCTCTCCATTTAAGTTCCATTTGCTTCTCCTTTGCTACTTTTTGACAGACCTGACTTCTTTGTTGCTGTTTGTTTAATAAAGTTGTGGCCTTTCCTCCATTTCCTGGATCGCTGTCTTTTTTGCCGGTTCCCCTCCACAGTAAAAACATATTCTGTTGTCAACATGTATTGATCCACAGTTGGTTCAGCAGTCAACATCAATGTGTGAAAAAGTATATGAACTTTTAGAACTTTCAGAACCAAGAAGAAGAAGCCATAAGCAGGAGTGGACTTGCTATGTATGCCACTAAATGGATACTAGCCCGTTGCCTGTTCACTAATCATCAGATTTTGCATTGAGGCCAAAAGTTCAACTTTGGTGCAAAACACACTGCAGAAATAATTCAGTTTGAGGTCACTTTCTCTGCCCTGGCTCAATGCTAGGGAATTCTGGTAACTAGTTTTGGGAGATATTTAGCCTTCTCTATTAGAGAGCGTTGGTACCACCACAAACTACACTTCCCAGTATTCTCTAGCACTGAGCCAGAGCAGTTAAAGCGGTCTCAAACTGGATTATCTCTGCAGTGTGTTTTGGACCTTTGACTCTTCTGTCCAGAGTTCAATGTCCCAGAAGCTTTGTAGATCATCTATGTTATCTATAGCAAATTTCATATGGGGATGAGTTATTTCTTCATGTCTATCCTTCCACAAACACCATTTTTTCTTAGTCTCTTCCTGACTGTTGGGTTATACAGGCACACACTGGCCAACATGAGCGTGGTTTGCAGATCCTTGGATGTTACTCTTCTATTCTTTGTGATTTCCTGGATGATGTAGTTTGTTTTTAGGAGATTTTTTATACGATGATCATTCTTTGGTATAATGACTGTAGTCTTGAACCTTCTCTGTTTGTAGATTGTCTGACTGTGGACTGGTGGAGCCCCAGATCCTTATAAATAGTTCTGTAATGCTTTCTAGACTGATGAACAGCAGTAACTGCTTTTGAGGTCCTCAGATACAGTAGTGTCTCAATTATCTGACATAAACGGGCAGGCTGATAGTCGGATAGCCGAAAATGTTGGATAATCTGGAGGATCCAAGAAAAGCCTTGAAATCACTATGAATTGCAAATGTGTTGAAGTTTTACTGCAGTAACAGTAAAAGTAATGTTGCAGTAATGTTATAGCAATAACATTGTAATGAATAAACAGTCCTCTGAAAATGTAAATAATTCACTGATTAACATTGTGATGTACAGTACGTACTGTATAAACAGTTCAGTCCTCTGAAAATGTAAAGAAATAATTGAGCAGTGATGTCAGATAATCTGGAAGGTCGGATTATTGAAGGTTGGATAATCGAGACTCTATTGTATGTCTTTTAATTACATCATGATTTGTTTCCATATGGATCACAAAGTTTCTGACTCTTTTATAAGACTTTGGGCCCAAACAGACAGGCCAAAATAAAGCTGCTTTGGGTCCCTTTGGAGGAATGCTGTTTAAATGATACACACATCTTAAGAGGCCAGAAGCTGTGCTCCAGTCCTTAGAACTGGAGCACTGCTTTGGCACAGCTTCTGGTCTTTTAAGTTGCATGTATCATTTAAACAGCATGCAGTGCGTCCTTTCCTTATGCGGGGGATCCGTTCCGGATCCCTCCGCGTAAGGCGAATTCCGCCTCTGCTCGAGCCCCATTGGAAACAATGGGGCTCGTGTGCGGCGGTGCGGCCGCGCGCGGGCCGCAACAGGTATGCGCGCTGCCCATTCCGCCCCACGCGCGCCCTGCGGCTTGAGCACGTATGCTCAAGGCCGCGTATGGTGCGCCCGCGTATGGCGCAGGCGCACTGTACCTCCAAAGTGACCTGAAGCAGCTTTATTTTGGCCTGTCTGTTCGGGCCCAGGGTTTCCCAAACTCACCCCTGCAGATCTACCTAATTACTTAAGCATCTAGTTCTAATTCTCCCTTTTAAATGGATTGATGCATCCAGTGGCTCACTTCCCCCCCCCCATCTACTCTGACTCCTATGTACTTATTATTTGCCTAATTTCTACATAGGTTTCTTTGACAAAACATATATTTCGTAATTATAAACCCTATTTGATATTTATAAAAGGACTAGTTTGATTCATGTTCGCTATCATGGTAAAACTATGGAGTTTCTGTAATTATCATTAAAGCTTCCAAACATTTTCTCCCTAATGTATATAATAATCAATAGCACCATTATATTGTTTGACAATTAGGAGGAGTTTGAGTAGCATGAACCCAGACCAGTGTCTCCTATAACAGCCTCTAGAACATATTGTGCTTAATTTATTTGTGTTTCTATAGTGAATGATGAGAGACAGTTGTTCATGTAAGTTCAGAGTCCATATCTTCTGTTTTTCTGTATTCCATCAGACTACATCATAATAAGTCACTGAATTTCTTTCCTCCTCTAACCTTGCTGTCATGCCATAAGCAAAAGAACTAGGAAATTCATCAAACCAATGTATGGGAAAGCATTTCTGCCTACCAAATCATTTTCAAATCTGAGAAATAAAAGCAGCCCAGGGAAATAAATACAGAGAATTGGAAACAGCTATGCAGAAATTCCTGAATAGCCCCCTGCATGGCCCAAAGCAAGATGTAAATTAAGAAATAATACACTCTAAGTGTAATGGAGCATGTACTTATAAGTTCATGGCTCCATTCATCTTATATAAACAGCTCATACTCTGTACCTCACAGGAATAATTACAGACAAAAGTATGATCTGACATTATAAATGTAAAGACAGAAAAATGTTTCTGTAAAAATTCTTACCCTGCCCCCACTTCTCTTTAATAAGCTGAGCCTAAAAGAAGTTCAGTCTTAATTGCTATATTGCTTTCTAATTGTCCTCATACAAAACGATGGAAAGTCAAAAGAATGGAAAATGCTCTCAATTGAAAATAAAATGTTAACTAACTGGTTGGCATGGCAGCCATTCTCCATGCTGCCAAGTGATCCATTAATATTCAGGAGAGACCATAGGGCCTCTAGCATTTGAAGTGAGCAGGACTGGATGGATTATACACAGGATATTTGATCTTTCCTAGAATGGACAATGCCGACTACAAAAGCACTCAAACCTATAGAGACAATACCAATGACTCCCTGCACTGAGAAGACCATACAATATAGATTTGTCCCACAAAATAATAAAAATAACTCAACCAGTCAATAATCAGAAGCAACATGTATGGCCCATATACATGAACAAGCTAGCACACATCATAGTAGACAAGAATAGCTTTGATTGTGACATTTTTTGAAAGACATATACAAACCCAATCAACATATTACACAGCAAATGTTTTAATGGGTAGATTACAATTTGTTCCAGTTTTTCTAGATGAATTGAGTCAAAAGCAGCTTTCAAATCAATAAAAGCCAGATATACATGCATTACAATTCCAGCCAAGTATTTCTCAATAATATTTTTCAGAATAAAGCAGTTTTCCAACTTTGTCCAACCCATCCTGTTCTGCAGCAAGTAGAGCATGATCCTCCACCCAACCCTCCCATTTTGCAATGAAGGGCCTAGCATAGGTATTCTTTATTCCACAGATAGCTCTTATTACAGAGATAGATAGGCTACTAGACACTTTGCTAGTTTGCTGGATAGTTTGCTAGATCACTCTTAGTTCCTTTTAAAATAAATTGGAACTAAAGTAGCTGTAGACCATCTAGAAAGTAAAATGCCTGAGATAAGAATAAAAGATAATAATGGTACAAATATTGGAGTCCATCACTAGAGAATCTTGAAATTAATGACTTGGGCCTATTCACTGAAGGTCTTTGTAATGTTCCCCATTACACTCAATTCAGAGCTCAAAAAAGATGAACTGAAAAGGTTAATTAAATATCTTGCTGAAATGGATTTTCCATTTCGCTTTAGCAATATCCCCCTCTAGATCAGGGATTGGTCTCTTTTCCAGCTTTGAAAGCATATTCCAGTATTTACTTGGATGCTTCCCTCCCAAGCAGCATGGTTTAATTCCACCCATTGTACCTCATAATATACATATTTTTTTCATTAATTCATATTTTTATACTCTTTGCTCATTACATACATTTGAGAAAGGATTGGAGACATGAACCACTTCCACAATAAGAGAGTATCAGTATCACAATAAGACAGTATCATCTCCATTTTCAGTTTATCACAGTCTTGATCAAACCATTTGTTACCTCTTTTAATTAGATAGTTCTTTGATAAAGGTGACTTTTTCAGGAAAAGAGGTCTATGATAATCTGTTAATTGTATATATAATTATGTCACTGATTCAGTGTTAATGGTCCAGATTATTTCTTAGTTGTGATAATTCTTCTGGTAAAATAGCTGCTATTTCAAATCAGATGGTAACAAGGGATTCTATTTGATCAATCTAATAGTTCAGGATCAAAAATTTAAATGAATACCAGGACTTGTTTTTGTATTATTGGCTCACTGAAGAAAAAAAATAGAGGTTTATGATCACTACCAGCCATTGCATCTGCGGAAAGAGACAACATTGCTAATTTAAATGAGTGGAAATCATTATGTAATATAAATTGTTTTCCTCATATTTACTTGTATAAAGAAATTATCCTTGTATTCCTTTAGTATCCTCAGAAGGGTTCAAACCTTATATTAGAGACTTCATTCTTGTTATCATAGCCACATATTTTGTAGAAAGAATGAAAGTGTAGAAAGAATGAGCTGTAAGTCCATAAAATTTCAACTCATTGAGTGGTGACAGTGAAACTTGTTGTGTCCATGTTAGCAATTATTACCAAATAAAATAAAAATAAAATGTGACATCCAAAATCATGTGAGCACACATGTGCTCAAACAACAGTATCGTCACCATTGTGTCTCCACAGCATCTTTGCATGCTTCCCACATTCGCTCTGTGGTGTCCCCCAGCATTCTGGAAAAGATTTTGGAGACATGGTGAGGCTTCAAGGAAACATGTTATCAATTCTAATGTTAGTCACTTGGTGAATTTCATACATACAATGGGGTGAATTTCCCCTTGATCCATACATACCCCATATAAATTTATAATGTGGTTGAATCTGAAACACCTGCAGGTGGAATGAGAGGAATTTGAGGCCCAGCAAGAAGTGTGTGCCATTTCTGAACCTCAGATAGTTGACCATCCTGGTGAAGAATGTTATTTGAATATGAGAAAGTACATGATCATTGCTAATTGGCTTTTAATGATTAGCATTTTACTGGATTAATTTATCAATTAAACTCATTAAAAGCATACTGCTCTAGAGTTTACTGTTTCACAGGTTTAAGTATGCTCCCAAAAGGCATGAGCTTTGGAGTAACATGCAGAAGCATAATTGTACTATACAGTATATGCTTATAACTGTATTATATATGATGGATTAGGGGACAAAATATCCCCTAACCCAGAAAGCCAGTGTTGTGTAGTGGCTTGAACATTGGACTGTGACTCTGGATACCAGGTTTTGTTTCTCATCTCAGCCATAAAACCCACTGGGTGACCTTGGGCAAGTCACGCACTCTCGGCCGCAGAGGAAGGCAATGACAAATCACCAAGAAAACACCATGATAGGGTTGTCTTAAGGTTGTCATAAGTCGGAAAGCACACAACAACAACAACCCAGCAAGCATTCCTGTTTTTACAAAGTCCATCACAGTGTGATGTGTGATTATAGCAGTTTTATAGCACATTAAGTATCACTGCTCCATCCAACAGAGTCTTAGAAGTACTCAGCATCCTTTGCTACAGTGTTTTAGCCCTTTATTCAGAACACTCTGGCAGAAAATTCTAAGTACTTAACAAAACTGCAAATCTCAATAATCTGTTCTAAAAGATATTATCCCATCTGAATAGAATTGCTGGTAAACTACGCAAAGCAAACCTCAAACCATTTCTTATAATTATATATTGCTTGGGAAGAAAGAGGCAAATGACGAAGTGCCACCAACCACATATTTAACTATAATCTTATACTTAAATTTTGGATAAACATTTCCAATGATGAATGTCTCCAGAACTAAAAGAAAAAAGAAAAAAAGAACCATTTCTAACTTTCCAAAACAAACAAACAAACAAACAAACAAAAACAACCTGAGTCCAAGCTTCTTTCAAAAATAACCCACTCAAATCTTATATTGAAAGTATTGATCAGCCAAATTCTATATAATATTGCCAGTTCTCACAGAGATTGCCTCATCAGATCTAAGAGGCTCTTATAAAGAGGTGCCAATGTATGGCTGGTTAATATGTGTCATTATTGTAGATTGTAAAGGAGGGAAAAGGTCATATAGATAAAGTAGTGGGTTCATTATTATAGTGGAACAAATTACTAGTGTTTTGCAGCCTGCTAAAAGTACATTATTGGTGTTGGAAATGGGTTTCAGAAGTATCCAGAGACTATGTAGTATAGATTAATGCTTTAAATAAATTTGAGAGAAGTAGCCTTGTTAAGGGATTCTAGAGAAAACAACAACAAAGTTAGTCTTCAAGACCAACAGCTTTATTGATGGAATAAGACTTTGTAGATTAAACTACTTCATCATATGCATGAAGAGGTACACATGTGTGCCCATAATACATGCATGACTTTTCATGTGTGTATTACTATTTAGCCTTATACAGTCAGTCATTGATGTGTTTACTCACTATATAAAGAAGGGTGCATACTAGCTCCACCACTTCTGACATCATTGCCATCACCTTCTATACCCTGTAGATAACATCTCTGAAAAAGATAACCTCCACTATTCATATGAATTAGAACCCTTGAAAAACAGTGGTTTGGAGAATTATACTCCATGCATGGAAGGCTGAGAGAGTAGAGAAGTGACGGTGTCTCCCCTAATGTCTGAACACTTTGTGAATGCCATAACACACCTGTCTGCCTATCTATGCCTATCTATGCTTCAATCTATTTAACTACACACATAGCAAAGTTTGGCCCCTGTGGATACCACTTCGTCTTCAATAAGAATTATTCCCTAAAATTATAATCTTAGAACTGAAAGGGACCACAAATCTCCTCTATTCCAATCCTCTTCCAGGTTTGTTAGCAACATGGGAGATTATCACATGGGCAGCAAGCGTCCTCCTCCCGTCATTAAATCATTTCATTTGTGGTCTCGGGGGGAAGATTATCACACCCCCATGTGCTTATCCCATTCTTATCCCATTGGTAAACAGTAATGGATGCGTCATTGGGTATTAACAGAAACTCCTATTAATACCCAATGATGTATCCATTACTGTTTACCTATGGGATAAGAATAGCATCACAAGAATGATCAATACATGTTATGGTCAATATTCATGAGAGAACTAGACAGACTGTCATAAAAAAATAATCAGTGGACATATGCCAGTAGATTTACAAGAAGATTGGAATACTGTTGTTAAATATTGGAAAAATGAAATGGGAAGCATGACAACTTTAATCAGAACGGATGAAGACTGAAGGTGGAAAAAACTAAAAAATAATCAGCAGCATACTGCTTGAAACTAGAATAGAGAGACCATATATCTGAATTATTTTTAAAAATGCAAGAAATAAAATGGATAAAGAAATGAAGAATATAAAAAAAGATGAAGAAGATTTAGGCAAGGCAGAGAGACTAAGGAAGTCAAAAGAAACATGAAAACATAATTAGCGTAAACACTGCAATATATCCAAAATAGGAGGATTTTAGGTGACAGAAAAATATTTCAATTTTTGTTGGGAAGGTAGTTATTAATATAATGTAGATGGATCTGAAATGAGTGCATGTTGTGTTGAATTTTATTATATATATATGTGTGTGTGTGTGTGTGTCTGTGTGTGTGTTATGTGAACTCAGAAAGAATAATGAAGATTTTTATGTTGTTTGTTTTTTAATACACACACATACACATATGCACATAAAAAGCTATGGTAAATGTTTCGAACAAGTTCAAATCATTACATTTTAGCCATACATCATCCAATATATCCCAATGTTAAATGCTTTCGATCCATTTTGAGTCAATGGATACCCTGAAAAAAGATTAAATTCTTCCATATATACTCAGTTATAATCTGATTTCATGTAGAAGTGAAGAACAGATTTGGGAGCCAAATTATGAATTTTCGTATGACCCGTGGATAATAAAATTTAAGAGTATGGAACACTATATATATTATATATATATTTATATAAGATATATATATATATATATATATATATAATATATATATGTTTTTGATATTTCAGCTTGGAATCGTTTTAATTATTGTGTACTAATTTAATTCGTTTTAATGTACTATTTTTGTATGGTTAATTGCATTGTTTCAATGTTGTAAGCTGCCCTGAGTCCCAGCCCTGGGAGAAGGGCAGGATATAAACACAAACAACAACAACAACAACAAACAAGGATTTAAAGAACAAAGCAAAGGAAATGATGCCAGAACATAAAATGCATTGCCTCTGTAACTGTGCTCATCCTAAAGGCTGGCTGGATGAGCTGAGAATGTGTGGGGTGGCAACCAGGTGCACGTGGGGCTAAGAAAATGCACACATGTCTAAAAGGATGAAAAGGCAAAGCAAAGAAAATGGCAACTACATTAGCAGTGTGTGATAATTTTAACTTTATTGTGATAACTTTGCCTGATTTTAACCCAGGAAAGCTCACATACCAAATGTCTTATTTAAATTCTTCAAAGCCCAATTCCTCTCAGTGCTCCTCTGAGAGGAAGCACCAAAGAGCCACTTCTGTCATTTTCCCACCAGGCATTGAAAAATGTCACAAGCAGTGCCACAGCAGAGAGAGTAGAAGGGGTTAGTGCTTCTTTTAGGTCCTTCCAGGACAAACTAAGCTCTTGCCTTTCACAACTCTATTCAAAGAAGGGCATGGTTCCTTTTATAAGAGTTACAGTACAGTTAGCCCTTCTTATACACTGATTTTTTATACATGGTTTCAAGCATACACCATTTGAAAATGTTCAAAAAAAGTATAAATTTCAAATATCAAACCTTGATTTTCCGTTTTTATAAGGAACACCATTTTGCTATGTCATTATATTTAATGGGACTTGAGCATACATGGATTTTGTTATACACGGGGGATCTTGGAACCAAACCCCAAGTTGTAACAAGGGTCCACTGTACTTACATTGATCTGTGGATAAGTTGACCTAGTTTTTTGGGGTCAATTTTTTGACTAAAATTTTTAGACTTATGCATGAATATATACAGTAATTTACACTAAAATCTTTTCAAAGCTGTCTTTGGCACAAAATTAGAGGTGACAATAATATTCTAAAATAGTTGGCAAATAGTCAAAACCTATTTCTCAAATGTTGGGAAAGCCTGATGAGGAGAATCTTGCAATTCATGTCTTCGGGTTCACAAAATTTCCATATTTTTCAGTGGAGGAAGCAGGACTTTCCAAACAGTGTTTGTTATATAGTTTGGCTTATTTTCCATGTCAGTGCAGTGCCCAGAGCATGTAAAAATTACATTTTTAAGGCTTTTGCCATGCTGATTAGCAGATTCTGGAAGTTGTCATACAAAAAATAACTTTTGCACACTCTGCTACTGCATCTATCCCACCTTTCCTCCAAGGAATTCATGGGACCACAGAATTTCCATTAGGTCTTTTCTCTAAGCAGCATCAACAAGAGCAAGACTGCACACATCATACAGGTGGGATGCAAGTGTATGATGGTGCTGGTGTAGTCACTGTCAGTTAAAGTATCTGGAAAGGCTGTTTACCATTTTTCAGACATCAAAGCTAGCTAGCTAGCTAAAGTTCTTGGAAATAATGTATTGTTCCAATATTGTTAATTTTGTGCCCTCAGTAATGCATTGCTGCTCTCATTAAACACAACATAGAAATTGCCCTGTTCTATAAATAAGAGAACCTCTTTTAATGAATGTTTTCCTATAATTAATGCTTTCAAAGATTTTTCTAATATCTTTTGTTCTCTTAGATGTAAATAAGCATATTTCATGGTTAGCAAGAAGCTGCTGTATACATCCTGATTTGTTTCACAAATAATTCTCACGTTTTCCCTGTTTGTATAAAGGTGTTTTGTTTTTGTTTGCAGGGGGGAAATAAATATTATCTGGATTTCCACCTATTTGTACTCATTTGCATTTTTTCATTATTTTTGATTAACTGAGAAAAAACACATTGTCAAGTAACATGCTATACAGATCATTTCCCCAATCTATTTTACGAGACAGACAATGAATTTATTTCAACATCTCCCATAACACAAGAATACAAGAACAAGCCACCCATTTATATTATAAAGATTGCAGCTTGAGTTCCTAGAATTTCCAAGTAGAGTTAAGAAAGATTTCTTCCTCAAAAGAGATACTGCAAGTCTATGAGCATCTGTGGGTTCCAGGTTACGTTGGACTGAAACTGATTTTTGCCTATGTTGACTAGTTCTGTTAGGAGTTACATTCCAACATTTGTAAAGTCATAGTTGTCCTAGTCAATACAGAAATAAATAAGACAAATTTATAATTTAGTGTAAAGTAGATTCCTATGTTCCTCCTGAGTAGGACGGTCATATCTTCTTCTTCTTCTTTTTTTGGAGGACAATTTGATGACCAAACTGTGAAATAATGAAACTGCACACATAGCTTGGGTTGAAATATGGGCCACTTTATTTAACTATCACATCTTTAAGTTTTATTACTTCAGATGTGCCAAATTGGGGAGGGGAGAGAAATCAAGTGAGGGAGCAGCTGGAACAATTGACATCTCCCAGATGTCTTCCCCAGCTTCCCCTGGGTGAAAACACCTGATCCCCAGGGCTCAAAAACTGGTTTGCTCCCCAGCTGGTCATCCACTGGAATGCCAACTGAAGATCCAATTCCCAGGTGGTGTGACTTCTGATGAGTGCTAAACTTTCAGACCATCCCATGGACAGCCTCTATCCCCACCCCTCAAGACTCATGACCCATAAGGACAGTGCTAGAGATCTCTTCTTCACCAAATTGGTGCCACAGTGTTCACCAAAATCTTCCTTTCTCTCCCCCACTACCTGCTAAATGACCTTCCAGTACCTGCTAAGTGAAACAACCCTAGACCAAATTTGCCTATAGGATGGGGGGGGGGGGAACGTGGAAATCGTGAAAATTGGAGTTGGACTAGATGACTTTTGTGGTCCCTACCAGCTCTTAAGGTTCTTTGATTCCTACCTGGCCCAGAAGTAACCAGAAAGTTTATACAGTGGATCCTCCACATATGCGGTCTTTTTATCGGCGGCTTTGAGCATAGGCGCTCAAAGCCGCCGGCGTGCGCGGGGCGGAAGGGGCAGCGCGTCCCATTCAACTGAATGGGCGTGCGCACCCGTTGCGCCTCATGCGCCTCTGCGCCACCGCGCACGAGCCCCATTGTTTACAATGGGACTCGAGCATAGGCGGAAATCACCATACGCGGCAGGATCCGGAACGGATCCCCCGCGTATGGCAAGGTTCCACTGTACTGTGATAGAGGCAAGAGGTTGGGCAAACAGAATGAAGATGTGGAGGGCATCCAGTGTTTATCTGACTTTAGCTCCACTCTGCTGCACTTTCTGTACACAGCACTTAGTACCCTGACATCATTAGCCTGGTCTTCCATTCATGGGAAATCATCAAAGGCAACTCTGCACTGTGTGATGGGAGGGAGCAGGAGATACAAATCGAGAGTCATCTGTTTAAATATGTTTTCTTTTTGGAGTCTAGATCAAATATCACTTCTCACGGATTAGGGAAGCTGCCAGTTGCTAGGCTGATTGGTACCAAAGAGAATGTTAGCAACTGTGTAGATCAGTCACCCAACACCAGGGACAGTCTAGAAAAGAAAAAGACCAGGAAAGTGGGAGCCCTGGTATAAAAATCAGTGCTTTAGCCATGGGGTAGAAGAACAGGGTACCAAGCTCTGTAGCAGGAATAGAAAGAATACTCAGTAATATTTGCGGAATGATTGGAAAACATATTTTTGAGTATCAGAAATCATTGATGCAAAGAATTCTGCATTGATGACCATCTTTACAGTTTGGTACTTAGTCTGCATAAAATTTGCATATGGTTGTTTTGCTCAGAAAACACCATTTTTCTGTGAAGGAAACAGGTTTTTCCAGCAGAAAATATTATTTCCATACAGAAAAAAGTTGTTACCCATGTAGAAAGTGCTGAATTGAAAATAATCTTTGAAAACTGTGAGTTTTTAAAGTCTTTCTCACAGCAGGAAGAAAAATATTAAAATTATTCATTTCTTCCTTCCAGAATTACATCCCTAATCTGGATGGAGTATTGGGTTTATCTCAGCTTGGAAAGACTGTCAGAGAAGGAGGCATGGGCAGAGTGATAAGAGTCAAGCACCCACCAGGGAGCTAAAAGCTTTCTCAAGGATAGGAAACCATAGAAGGGTTCCACTGCAGGCTGCTCCCCAAGGTTTGACTCCAGTCTTATGAGCTACTGTTTGAACTATTTTTCCAGTATCCAGAGCTTTGGAGGAAAATCCTTCATTGGTGAATGTGCAGGTTCGGGAAGGGAATGTGGCAGGCCTTTATATCAATATCTTAATACAAGTCTTCGTATTAAATGAGTGGAAAGCCAAGTGGCTCCAATGGTAATAAGAAAAATCCATAGCCATTTGTGTTGACAATCTCACTATAAAATTAATAAACTCTGGGATGAGTGTACTGAACACACTTGTGCTTTCCATCTCATTTTCCCCAATATGCACTCAGCATACTTTGCTATGAATTAGTGATTATACGCAGAGCTCACAGCATGTTCCATTATGCATCCTTTGAAATAGGCAAATCACTCGATGCTGTATTATATAAGGCATGATAGTCATGTATAGCCTAGTGGCAGAATCCTATATGATCATTATGTGCTATGTAGCTCCATAATTACTGTACTATGTAGTGGTTTCCATGCAGATCTCTGTCAGGGATTTGAAGGGTTAAAACACAGCACACAGGGAAATGCTTGATGTGTGTGTGTTTGACCATGAGCATTTCAGCAAAAGGACAAGGTTGATCAGCACAGCTGATGCTCATTGGCTCAAGAACACTTTAGTGTCTAGGTGCACGTAGCCATGGATGATGAAACCACCTGGCTGGATTGCACAGGGGACACTTGTCTTGGTTACACACAGGAACTCACTGGGTTTGGGAGACCACATGGTCTGGAGTCTATATAAACCCAGGGGTTGCAAGGGATAGCTTGTGGGTTTGTAGTAGGAGTTGGTTTGGTATGGTTTGGAGTTTTGGAGATCTGTACTTGTATTATAGCACTGTGAATAAAGAGCACTTCGGGAGACTTTGCTTCTCTGGTGGTTTATCAGTAGAAGTCTTGCATTGCTTTGCTGAGTGTCCCTGGAGGTTCCTGCATTGCTTCAGTTCCTGGAAGACATCGAGTTGCTGTTATCTCAATTGCTTTTGGAGCCATGCTTCAGCTTCTAAAATTGCTAGCTCTGCTCAAAAGGTCTGATTTAACCACAGGACTCATTTGAGTTGCTGACAGTGGTTGTTGGACCCCAGCAGTTGCACTGACAATCTCATCCCCAAATCCTGCTTATCAGTAAACAGCAACTGGGATTCATGGGGGTCTTTCCCCCAATTGATTGATAATGACTGCCTGACATTCCAACCCCTTCCCATGAGTGATCCCCAACCCAACAGGCAGAAAAGGACTC
Source organism: Sceloporus undulatus (assembly GCF_019175285.1). Classification (NCBI taxonomy): domain Eukaryota; kingdom Metazoa; phylum Chordata; class Lepidosauria; order Squamata; family Phrynosomatidae; genus Sceloporus; species Sceloporus undulatus. The sequence goes on from NC_056522.1 coordinate 131,104,068, forward strand.
ATATATAAATCCCCATCACTCTGGAGATCACCTGAGCAGGGAAGGGCGGGAACATAAGGCATCGACATATTAATCAACAGACCTCTTCAATTACAGTAGTTCTTTATTGGTAACTGCAGTTTGGGGGACTTTCACAGTCCCTATATAGCCCCTAACTTGTCCCAAAACTAGGGAATACTAGGGAATATGAAACTGTCATAAGTACATAACTCTAGGCTATGCATTCATAACTGTCCAATATGATTCCAGCCAGTGAAAGTAAAACCTTTCTTGTTCTGTCCTCTCATACAAGGAGAAATAATAGGGGGGATGCTTCTTTTTCTATGATATTCTACCCATTGTTTGCACAAACCAAACTGTAGTGGAGAATCATTCTGCACAGAAATACATGTGTTTTTTCTTCATAAAAAAAAAAACAGGGAAGGGAGTTGCACAGGAGATGTGTTGGTTGTTTTGCACAGGAAGATAAACAACTATATAAGCATCTGTGTAGAATAACTCCATGGAACACTTTGGGAGTTGGGAATATGAAAAGAATTCTGCAAAAAGTCTCACTGCTGCATTCCTCAAGTGTCAGAAAACTGTTGCAGCTGAGAAATGAATAACAATGGCTACTCCTTCCATTCCCAATTTCTTTTACTGTTTAATAAGTAATGATGTCATGTGGCAATGTGCATTCTCAGAATGCATCTTAATCAGTCATTCTTTGTCATCTTCTTTCATCCCCTTCTTTTCTTCAAGACCTTCCCTGACTGCAGATAAGTTTAGGAGATGCGGACATCTGGATCATTCCTTTTTAACAAGGAATTATAAGCGACAAAAACATCCTTTATTATGCTCTTTAATTTATTAATTTTACACTTTGTTAATACTGGTTTATAAATGTTGTGCCAATGCTCACATGTTTTTAAAAGTTCCATGAATTTTCACTAAGAATGTCAAATTTCATACATTTACACATATTGGGGCCTATTCCCATTACGATAAGCTCCGAATCTTGAATCGGGGTATATACCCCTCGTTCCCACTGGAAATTGATTCTGATCCCATTGGATCGATTCCAGTGGAATCCCCTCCCCTGATCCCCGGCAGAGGCTGGACTGGCTCCCCTTGCCACCTCTCCATGGGAAGTTACCTGGGAAAGAGCTGCCTGGGAGAAAGCCAGTGACAGTTGCTCACTCAGCCCTGGAAACCCACTGTGCGGCTTTGGGTGAGTCATGCTCTCTCAGCCTCAGAGGAAGGACACAGAGCTGAACCTCCCAATTCAGGTGCCCTGGGATGAGGCCAGGCAGGTGGGGGGCTGGCTGAGGCGGGCCATGCTCACCAGGAGCCCCTTGCCTCGTCACCTGGCTCCCCGGACTAGCCTCCGCCGCTTCCTCCTCCTCCTCCCCAGTGGGGATGACAACAGTCCCCCCAAAAAAAGAACCGATCCCACTATTTCATAGTGGGAACAAGGGACCTTTTACATTTGAATCCCAAATCGGAGCGAGGGTGAATCAGGATGCAGATTAAACCATAAATGCTGTATTTTATTTTGCCACCTAAGTAAAATGAATACAGAAAACAGCACATTTTGAACTCAGTATATATCATCTTTAATAAAATGAAAATTAAGATATGATTTTGGCTCTGATTCCTGGATAGTAATGATAACAGTAGAATCAGACAAGAGGGAGACAGGTTCATTCATCAAATGTCTCAATCAGGTCCTCCATCTAATTAATCTATTTTCAAATGGTAGACTTAACTGTTCAGTCCTTACAAGATACAGCCTAAAGGCAAGAGTCTCTCCAATCTGGGATCATGCAACAGAGCCCTGTCCAACCAAGATAAATCATAAGTTTTAAAATATGTGTCTCTAAAGGCAACATATCAACATCATATGCGGTAAAGAGCCAGGTGGGATGATCCTTCTCAGCTGATGTGGCCCTTTGTAGGCAGGGGCAACAAGTAGTGTGAGCCCACCTTAGTCATTCATCCTGTGTATTAATAATACTTCACCTGTTGCCACATATCCCACCCAGGAATAGTGTAATTCAGCAGGTACAACTGTATGACCCATCAACCTGTAAAAGATCTATTAATCAATCTCACAGTTTTGGCCCATGAGCAGTTTGTGGCCTAGCTATCTGTAGACTGTATTCTAACAATCTGCTCCAAAATGGGTGCTAGTTAGTTGGTACACAGGGTTTGTAGAGAGCTGTTTGACTGGATGAATGGTAAAAACAAAATCTGTCCCATAGATTGTTGTGTTGTTGTGAGTCTTCTAGTCATTTCTGACTTATGGCAACTTCAGTGTTAATCTTTCATGGAGTTTTCTGAGGTCAAGAGTGTGTGACTTGCCTCATGTCACTCAGTGGGTTCCCATGGCCGAGTGCGGAAATGAATCTTGGTCTCCAAAGTTGTCTAATTCACAAACCACAACACCTCACTAGCCCATAGACACACACATAAAATGTAATAAGTAAAGTAATTTCCTAATGGACATAATGGTTTTTATGGTGTCTCTTAGAGTACTGACATTTTGGTCCAGTTTCAATGACAATTGAATTGTAAGGATAGTCCTCTCTCAGTTAAAAAAAAATGAAATACTAGATTATCTCTTTTTGCTTATTATTTGGATTATTAGCTAAAATCACTAGTTTTATAAGAACAGGCTGTTGGCACCATACAATAAGCTGGTATATCCTTACAATACCCACTGAGTTACAAAAAAAGAAGAAGATATTATAATATTCCTCAACCCAACCTCTCATTTTTGCCATGAATGAAACAATATACTCTATATACTGTAAAGCAAATTATTCACCATTGAAATCAGAAACCTTGCCCTCATACTAATCAAAGCTGGTTCATATTCTGCATGTTGCATGGTTTATCACACCCCAATTTGTAATATGATAAAGAAATTACTTTTGAAACTGCTTCACAGGACATATTTCTGCTTAGCTATTAGTTTCTAGATTTACTGCCTCATAACATCCTTTGCTGGAGAAAAGAGCAGGGAAATTCAATCGATTTCTTGGAATTATGGGGAAATGGTGCCACTAGCATGAAGATAAGGCCTCTTAGCTCAGGACTTCATGAAAACGGACATGATTGGGATTGTGGAACTAATTACCAGGACTCTAAAAGGGCTTGATCAAGGCTGAAATCCTGCACATACCCAACTTGGCATAATTCTGATTGGATTCAATGTAACATATGCAGAGGATTGTGTTGGAAGGTAGACAGACTATCTAGAAAGGCTTGGAAAAAGAATAATTTTTCAGAAGCAAGGTTAAGTATAACATCTGGTGAATTACGACCTGAAATAAAGAAGTAGGAAACCATTTACCAAAGTGCTCCAACGTGGGAAAAGCAGAAGCCATCCTAGTAGCCCAATTCACATGAGATGGCTCCTTGTACTAGTGCAAGGATATAGAGTTGTGTGAGAAGAGCTAGGTTCACTGTCCCCTTTCAACCTATACCCATTTTACCGAGCTTGGAAAAGGACACTCCAGAATAAGGTCTGTTGAACAAAGATGGTGCCACGGGGAAATATATGCAAATCTGCTATCAAAATGATGTGTGGCATCAGTCCTGTTAGCTCTCCTTTCCCACATTACTGTAAAAGTACAAAAAAATGGAACAAGAATTTCACTCAAAGCTTTGGAAAGTTACTTTTTTTGGTGGGGGGGGGAGTACAAGTCACAGAATCCTCAAGCCATCACAGCCAGTGAGAATGGAAAAAGTAACACCCAAACTTCTGAAAAATAACATTTCCAAACTCTGCTCATCCTTCCTGTTTTTCTGTTTCCTATAATTATGGAGAGACTCCTCAGTGGTTTGAAACAATTAATGTGTAAAAAGCTGTAAATGAATCATCCAATGGCACACCTTTAAAGACAATTTTCACTAAGCAATTATTCATGCTTTCAGAGTTTGGTGGGTGTTTTTTCAAGCAATTCTCAGCTCATCCTAAATTAAATCTCTTGTGAGAAGCAGAGGCCTAATTGCTCATTAAATGTCAAAAAAAAGAAAATGAACAAAAGGGACATTTGTTTGGTAATGTTTCTGGATCCCATTTCTATTTCCTTGCTGTTGCACTGCTTAGACAGCATTAGTTTATAAATTCCATTACTTCAGAGAACATGCAATCATATTGTAGTCTGTGATGGTTTTTCAAAGCTTATTTCTAGGTTTTGTTTAGTTTTTTGGAAAAAAAGCTATTTAAAAGTCATAGGTAGGAAGTGTTTTCATTTAAGCTATTGCTCATTACTGCCAATATGCACGATACAACACATTCAGAGATATTTGATTATTGGTAGGCTTATGATATTAAAGCTTGATAATTCAGAGCATAAACATGAAAGCAAGTGGATTTAGATGTAAATGTCAGATGCTTACCATAGTATTTTCAACAACCTGTTCATTTATACTGGGAATGGTATTGGATAAGCATAGGTCCAAATGCCTAACCCTCTAAATCTAGAAATATGTAAATACCTGACAATTATGGCAGTGGATGATATTCATGAGGATGTCTTTTAGCTCTGGTTTGCTTCTTATTATATTTTTCTTACAATTATGTTAGTTCAAATCATTTACTGTCTCTTTTCATGTCCAATGACTCCCCTGATAGAAGGGAACACCAAAGGGTTGGGGAAAGTAGCAACTTGTACTTTCTCTTTATCTCAAAGCAAGTCTGTAGATAAAGTTTAATAGAAATGGATTTGTCCAAGGAAATACTTTAACTACAGTCTTTCTTCAAATTATCAGTGACCTGTCTTGACTGACATCTCTGTGAGTTTAGTCATTTATTATATCTCATTAGGCTTCTGTTAGATGTGGGAAGTACTTCCAAATACCTTTATTTTTATCTTTATTTTAATGTTGTATCTTTCCTGTAGGTTACTTAAATGAATAAGGGCCTGAACAGACAGGCCAGAATAAAGCTGCTTTGGGTCACTTTGGAGCCCTCCCTCCAGTCCATCTGCCTTGGTCCAGGCCTCGGAGGTTGAGAGGAACTGCTGGACCTCTTACCCTTTCCCTCCACCACTCCCTTCTCCTTCTGTGTCATGTCTTTTTAGATTGTAAGCCCGAGGGCAGGGAACCGTCTAACTAAAAAGATTGCATGTGCAGCGCTGTGTAAATTTACAGCGCTTCATAAATAAAGGTTAATAATAATAATAATAATAATAATAATAATAAGTATGTTGTTTAAAAGATATATGCATCTTAAGAGGCCCAAAGCTGCGCCAAAGCTGCTCTCCAGTCCTTAGGACTGGAGCGCAGCTTTTGGCAAGGCTTCCGGCCTCTTAGGACACATGCATCATTTAGTCCAGTCTGTATAGGGCCTTTTGGACCTTTTGGTACTGGTCTTAAATGTGCAGTAGATAACATTTTCCAGATGTTTTTGGGTTGGAGTTCCTATTATTCCAGACTATTGACTTGGTCTGATATGTAATGTCGGTCCAGCAACATCCCAAGGGCCTCAAGTTGTCTACATCTGTGTCTGAGAGGTAAAAATTAACACAAATTATAGGCGTAATTGATTTTGTGGAAAATAAGGTGATTGTCTACACTGGATGGAGGGTATTTGACTCTGGGTAGGTATAATTTGGTACCAATTTGAGGCAGAAGGATTCTCTGATGTGCCATGGGAACAGACTGATGAATAGAACTCAACTCCCGCTCAAGCTCACTGTCTAATGTGTTTGCTGCTCCCCTTTACGAAATATGCCCTGTGCTCTGGGTTTAAGGTGGGAGCTGAGGTGTGCTCAGCAGCCTGTCCCCACTGCACATCAGAGGAGACTTCCAAAACTTTTACTAGAAAGACTTGCCCTATAGGAGCAAGACTTGCCCTATAGGAGCAAAAGTGTTAGGCAATAGGCTTGAGGTGGGAGGGGGGTCTATTGGAGGCAGGAGCTTCCTCTATGGCAAATATAAAGTACCACTTCCATCACATGACCAGTAGGCAAAAAGCAGTGATATGAAAACATTGTTCAAAGGAGGAAAGCCATTTTGTGTTCCATAACCTTTCTGGATCAAGTTAGGCTAGCAAGGTTTTCACTAAAAATATACAAGTCCTGAGTCACATCAAGTCAGAGTGTCATTTATTGTGAAGTCAACTCTAAGTTGAGTCATTGAAGTGACTTGAGTCTGACCTGAGTCCAAGTTAATCAACTCTAGCCCATATTACTGTGCTTCTGGGAAGTAGTAAAGACAGGTATCAGAATGGAAAGGATTTACAGCATACACACATCCACAGTGATGCCTGCCAGTTGGAAAACACTTTGTATTTGGTGGAAAAGAATCTACTGAGATGAACCTATTAGAGTCACAGCACCAGATATATTTATAAGAAACAAGTACAACAACTTCCCATGAGTGTGAAGAGATTTCCCCCTTCCATTTAAGGACTCAATTTCTTTTCTTTTTTCTCCTTCCTTTTGAGAAAAAAAAGTGCTGCAACTTCACAAAAGCCAGTAAAAAGCATTTCACTCTTTTATTACTTTCAAACTGCCAGAACAGTTTCAGAGCAATAGCAATCATTGTTAAAGAGCATAGGAGATAGATACAGATACAGCTTTAGAAACAGCCCCATTACTCTTCCCATAGCACTGCTGAATGCATATTTGAAAATGCAGGGAGAGAGGATGAGTAAACCACCAGGATTGTACTGATTTTTTAAAAGCTGTGCCTATAGGAATGTATAGATTTTGGAAGCCACGTAATAAATAAGCAAATAAAGAGAGACACAGAGAATGAGCAGCCTTCAAAACAGACTGTTTTATTGTGCACACATAGCAATTATTTTTGCTGTCCATAGAAATAAAATTTGCTACTAGATTTTTTTTAAAATTCAGGGATCAGCTTTGCTTGCATTGGCAAGGTATTCTGTGAAAAATGCAGCATAACTTGCATGCAGATGAGAAACTCACCTCTCCACTATATAAATAAATATATAAAAATGGAGTTGGACTCACAGATGTGGGCATCCTGTTAGTGCCATTTATGTCTTTATTTTTGTCATTGTGAAGAGGAGACTTCATCAATGTGACACTGATGCCACAAGCATAGATGTTTATGTTGTTTATGTTGGCTGAACGAACTTAATATATCAGCAGTATATACACTTGGTCTGTCAACCACATAATTAATTTTCTTAATTTGAACATTGAACAGTGATGTGACTTTGGATCCTAAACTGGAAGTCAAGCTTTAAATTAAGTAAATTGGTAAATAAATAAATAATTAATGCAATTTAAATAAATGTATGTATTGCCAATACTGCAGTATATTGGCCTTGTTGAGATAATGAAGAAAGTAAATATATCTCAAAACTACTACTCATAGTGAGAATAACAGGCCCTCTTTGATATTGTCTGTTTTCTGCTTAGAAAAATGAATGAAACACTACCTGAATATATATTTCTATAAGAAATATTGATTGTGTACATCTGGAAACTTAATGGAAATGAATGCATTCTGCCTTCTAACTACATACATTTTCATCTTCATCTTACACAACCAAAGAGAGATTTTACCTCACCACCCACTTGGTGAATTGTGATATTATTTGGTTGTCTGAAAGGGTACAGGAGGGGACTTTCACACTGGGTGTGTAGTTGCATTTGTGGGACTGTTTATCTTCGTCTTCTGCTTAGGATCCAACCACCCCTTACACACACACAAACACACACACACACACACACACACAAAATATACTGTGGAACTGTTGTTTTTTTGTGGTTTTTTCGGGCTATGTGGCCATGTTGTAGAAGATTTTCTTCCTGACGTTTCACCAGCATCTGTGGCTGGCATCTTCAGAGAAAGCTTGCCTGGAAAAAGTGGGTCTATATATACTGTGTGAGCCTGGGAATGCAGGCGTGATTTGCATGTGTATTGTTAGGTGCTGATGGCAGACCTCAGGCTGGGAGTCTAATGCAAAAGAGGATTAGTGTCTGCTAATTGGTGATCATTATCTGCTGGGAAAGCCCCTGGAAACAGCACCGAAAAAGCCCACAACTTGGTTCCGATACATGGATGACACTTTCACCATTTGGAGCCATGGAGAAAAAGACCTGGCTGTGTTCCTGAACCATTTGAACAACATCCACCCCAACATCCAATTCACTATGAAAAAAGAAAAGGAAGGAACACAGCCATTCTTGGATCTCCTAGTCATACACAAACTGAAACAATGTTTAGGTCACACAGTATACAGAAAACCCACACATACAGACCAATACCTGCACAAGAACTCCAACCATCACCCAGGACAAAAAAGAAGCACAATCAAAACACTGATAGATCAAGCAAAATGCATCTGCGAATCTCACTTCTTGGAAGATGAACTGTAGCACTTGGATCGGACTCTACAGGCTAATGGTTATTCCAGCTCAGACATCAGAAGGGCTGCCAGGCCCAGGAAAACCCAGAGAAGTGAAGACAAGCAGCCACCCAAAGGGAAGGTATGTTTATCATACATCAAAGGAGTCACAGACAGAATAGGCAAAGTGGTGAGGAAGCACAACCTGCAAATGGTTTATAAACCGACAAAGAAAATCCAGTAAATGCTTTGCTCAGACCAAAGACCAGAGAGACCCTCTCACAGCCACAGGAGTTTACCACATACCATGCAGCTGCGGACAAGTCTACATAGGAACCACCAAACGCAGTGTGCAAACAAGAATCAAGGAACACAAGAGACACTGCAGACTGGGCCAGCCTGAAAAATCAGCAGTAGCAGAACATGCCACAAACCATCCTGGGCATAAAACACTGTTTGAAAACACTGAAATTCTGGACCATGCCAACCACTACCATGTCAGGATGCACAGAGAAGCCATTGAAATCCACAAACAACTGGATAATTTCAACCGGAAAGAAGAAACCCTTAAAGTGAACAAAATTTGGCTACCAGTCCTGAGGAATAGCAAAATAAGGACTCAGCAAATGCAAATGGGAAACCACTCAGAGTCAGGGGCTTTCCCAGCAGATAATGATCACCAGTTAGCAGGCACTAATCCTCTTTTACATTAAACTCCCAGCCTGAGGCCTACCATCAGCACAGTACAATACACATGCAAATCACTCCTGCATTCCCAGGCACACACAGTATATATA
>NC_056522.1:131113281-131116304 GCF_019175285.1 Sceloporus undulatus
CCATGCCAACCACTACCATGTCAGGATGCACAGGGAAGCCATTGAAATCCACAAACAACTGGATAATTTCAACCGGAAAGAAGAAACCCTTAAAGTGAACAAAATTTGGCTACCAGTCCTGAGGAATAGCAAAATAAGGACTCAGCAAATGCAAATGGGAAACCACTCAGAGTCAGGGGCTTTCCCAGCAGATAATGATCACCAGTTAGCAGGCACTAATCCTCTTTTACATTAAACTCCCAGCCTGAGGCCTACCATCAGCACAGTACAATACACATGCAAATCACTCCTGCATTCCCAGGCACACACAGTATATATAGACCCACTTTTTCCAGGCAAGCATTCTCTGAAGATGCCAGCCACAGATGCTGGTGAAACATCAGGAAGAAAATCTTCTAGAACATGGCCACATAGCCCGAAAAACCCACAAAAAATTATGGATGCCGGCCATAAGCCTTTGACTTCACATGTGGAACTGTTGTTTGAGGGTTGCAGGGTGGAGGCTCAAAGATGTTTCCATTTTATCATCAAGCTTAAACCTAAATATGTAAGATAGTGATCAGTGGAATTGTGGCCCAAGTATCACATGGGGTCCAAGTATATTTAGCTAGATACCCATTCTCTATTCCTACCCCATGTCCCCTGTGTTTCTCTGTATTTAGCTTCTTTGGCTTAGTGGCCTAGGAGAAAGCTTATTTTGGGCTTCCCATCTCAATGTTTATTTTTATAACCATCGTTGTATATGATTTCATGGTGCCGAACAATGACTTAGGTCCAAAACATACAGCAGAAATATTTCAGTTTGAGACTGCTTTAACCCCTGCTCAATGCTAGGGAATTCTAGGAAGAGTAGTTTTGTGAGACATTTGTCTGTCAGAGAGCTCTGATGCCACAATAAACTACAATTTCCAGGATTCCCTAACACTGAGCCAGGGCAGGTAAAGTATTCTCAGACTGGATTATTTCTACAGTGTGTTTTAAACTTTAGATAGCATTCATCCTCCCCATCTTTGGCTCTATTACTAAAGAATTTAATGTTAAGGTTAAAAAAAACTGTAATTTTAAATTATATTTTAATTTCTTGGGAAACGTGATCCAATTTTGACTGTTTCTCAGTTACATAACACATCAAGGCATCTAAGCAGCCAGATTTAAAAGCCCAATATGAGATAATGACTACAGTCCTGTGACCCAGAAGGCAGCATGAGCACTATATGAGTATCCAAGTATTGATCAACCAGGAGGTGTGCTTCTTTCTGTTTTCTTTACTCTTAAATAAAGTGTATGTACACACATAGACTTATTCTGTACTCCTGTGCCATTATACAGTGGTACCCCGGGATACGAATGCGCCGGGTTACGAATTTTTCGGGATACGAAAAAATCCCATAGGGATTTATTGCTTCGGCTTACGAAGGTTTCTTCGGGTTACGAAAAAACCGCGGCGCTATTTTCCGCCACCGGAGGGCAGCAGAGAGCTATTTTTCCATTAGCGCCTATGGGAATTCGGCTTACGAAGGTATTTCGGGTTACGAAATTAACCGCGGAACGAATTAATTTCGTAACCCGGGGTACCACTGTATTTTGCAATTCCCTATTGCAAATAGGTTTTCAGTCCATGTCTATTTCCCCAGCACTCTCCTCACTCCTTATTTAGTGAATCATAATTCTCCACCTATTATTGCTAGTGTGTTGGCCTAGTGCCAGGCACTGAGACACTAACCAAACCTTCCTTTTTTTCTTCTGAAAATGTTCAATATTTAATGGTCCTATAAAGTTGTATTATTGGTTTGCAGTCTTTTTAGAGAGTTAATTTCTTCATTAAAAAGCTATTTCCCCCATTTTGTGGAAATACAGTACACGGCCTGCTGTGTACATTCCTCACACTCCTGGAAAACATCTTTATATTTGTGTGTGGGGAGGAAACTGGCCACTGTAACATCCTCATACTTGCCGTACTTGTGCAAGTTTTAACATCTTCACATTCCAACATGCAGCAACAACAAGTTTATAAATCTTGTCTTTGTGACCAAGATGATTGCTGCTAGGAGAGAAATCTCACAGCCACACTAACTGTTCTAATGGATGTCTCTGCTTCAGTGTGTGTTTCTTTTCAGTGTAATCCTGGAAAATCTAAAGGCTTCCTCTGGCACATCCACCAGCCCTTTTTGTGTTACTAGGATCATGGATGCTTCTGCAATCAGCAAAGCTGGCCTGATTTTTAAAAAATAGTGGCAGACACTGTTTGAAGCAGAGTGAGCAAATGTGGCAATCACTGGGATTTTTGACATACCCATGCAAATCTCCCTTTCTCTAATAGCAGGGTGAGGACAAACACAATGGTGTTATTAGCATATGTTCAGAATTTATATGGGAAGGAGCTTGCATTTCAAGAAGAAAAATATCAGCCAAGCTTTTGAAAGGATCAGAATAAATTGGACAAGCCAAGAAGTCCTCGCTGCCAAGTAAACAGGCTGGACATTCATGTACTGTTGACCAAGAGTGAGCTGCTAGGCCTTTTGCTAAGACTACTCCAGGAATGTCTTTTGGGACCCACACTGCAGCTTTGTGAGTAAATGTCAGATGGAGTGTGTTTGTGTGAATGAATGTATACTGCATCCTATGCATTGTATAGGAAAGGAATATTTCAAAAGAGAGAATGGAAAGTTAATCACCCCATAACCTACAAAATAATTAGCTATATTTTCAGTTTTAAACTATTTTTATGTCCCTGTATTTCCAAAGTAAGTAGTTGTTTAAAAATATGAATACTACAAAACATTGGGATGTGGTACAAAAAACACTTTCTTCCTATGGACTTTTCTGCCACCACATTACCTTTTTGGCACTCCGGTAGTATGTAGCATATGAATACTGTGCTGCCAGAGGGCTGCAATGCTGCCTGCCATCTGGGCAGGCAGGCGGTATGATGTCGGCTTTGGGGTAGCATCAGGGCATGTGTCTTCTATACACCACTCCCCTACACCTCTGGGAAGCCAGCGTATTGTGCTGGTCTGTACCAA
>NC_056522.1:131116404-131126921 GCF_019175285.1 Sceloporus undulatus
AAAGTGTATGACTTTACTCTCTTCTCCAGGGACACAAACAATGAGCCATTTATTTCTTTTTGAAAAAAGGGGTCAACTTAAAATATTTCAATAAACTTATTTCTTTTTTTCTTTTTTAAAAAGAGGCTGGGATCTTGCTGGTCAGTCTCAGCTAGAGTAAACCCATTCAGTCAATGTATATGTAAAGCTAGATGATTCACTGACTTTACTCTAGTTGGGACTAATAATAGGATTTAGGCCACTGCCTCTCTTTTTATACTAAGTCACTTTAAATTGGGAGTGTGACCAGTTTCTTCTGTCATCAATTAAAACCCAGGTTAAAAATGCAAGGAGTGTCTGAAAGATTCTTCCTGTTCTATGCACCTGGTTTTCTGTGCACCTGATGTTCAGACTTCTCTTTCTTAGCATGTGTTGTGTGTTGGTCCATAAGCTAGGTTCCTTTCTGCTTCTGATAGGAGAAAACTATGCATATATATAATCTCCAACTCTGAAATCACAGACACTCCAAGTTAACAGACTGCAAGATCATAAACAAAGAATTATGACCTCTTAATGTGATAAAACAGCAGGAGGAGAAAGAATATGAGGACAAAATTATCTCAAATATGACATCTTTAAAAATTGCCCATTTAAGAGAAGGGGGAAACATAAAACACATCATGCTAATTGACTTGGGTACTTTCATAATCCTTAAAAAATATTTTATTTAAACTTGTTCTAAATTGCCATTCTTCTCACATTCCTAGTTTTTAATGGAAATTTAAATTTTACTGGGTGTGTATATTAGATATTAGCTATGAGGAAGGGAAGTTAAACATTTTAGGATCTCCCACATCACTCTAACAATGACTAAACCTGATAAACACACAAGGATGGAAAACATATCTCCCTCTTTATGTGTTTACAAAATGCTCTTCTTGGCGAAAACAACTGTTAAAATGCTCCTTTATACATGGCAGCATTCCATGTGACCCAGAACATTAATTTTTCCAACACAAATAGAGTTAAGGGGGAATACCTATGTCCTGTCTCTAAGGCTATATTGTAAGTCTTTGTGCTGAAGCTCTGGATCCCATTCTTTATTGTTTATTGAACATAAACCTGGCAACCTGGTGTCAAAACTTCTCCAGCCCATCTTTGTCATCCTCCAATGTTGTTAAAACACTTCCATTTAGATATAGGATAAGTAGAAAAATAAGGGATTAGGCAGACATAAAAAAAGACTTTTAAAAAGGGACCTTCTTTGTCAAAGGATCTGTTAATAGATACTGTAGAGACATGTCTGGACTCATTATCTGAGAGTTTCTTAGGCGTTAATAGTGGAAATAGTATGGCTTTCTCAATGGAGAAACACCCCAGCCTCAAGAGGATGTTCTTGACCAGTCTACACATTTCCTTTTTTTTTTTGGTTCCCAGCCTGCACACATCACATTCCAAACCTCCCTCCACTATTCATATGGTCACCCACTCTGGCCTTAGACAACATATTTCCTCCTATGTTTCTCTTCCAAGGATCATTGTTAAAACTGATCACTTCATCATCATACCCACATGTTTTGCATTTCTGTGGCTATTCATACAGTCTAATTATAAAGATCCTTCCTGGGCAATAGTAGACCAAGGCTATGAACACTTATGCTACAACTTCTTTTGCACTTTAGTCTCAAAGGTGAATTCTACCTCATGAAACTTTAAGTAATCAAACCATACTGTGGAAAGAATGGAATAACTGTAGATTCACTCACAATCTAAACTCTCAGTTGAGGTCCAAGAGGTGTGATTCCTTCAAAATGCTCAATCATATGGTACTCATAATACTATTCTACTGTACTCTTTCAGGAAAACACTCAAATGAACATATGAACCTAGGGTAATTCTTCTTGTGACCCGACTATTTATTGGTTGGATTGCAGGTACAATGAATTCCAAACTGGAAGGTGGCTTACTAAAATGTGTACAGTAATTTAAGTATAAAACAGCAAGATGTTACTGTATGCAAATTATATTGTTTATGGAGCAACTGATACCATAAATCTCTGAACTAAAATTAAAAGGGGAAGTGATAAGGAATTATGTAACTGCAATCCTTCACTTACAAGTAATATTCAATGTTCCTTTATTTATTTATTTATTTATTGCCCACTCTTTCCCAGAACTGGGACTCAGAGTGGCTATTATTGCATTAGGCAAGGCAAATGAATAATAATATTAATATTTAATAATTTGCTGTAGAATTGCTTACATTCAAATAATGATTGATTCAAGCAATGCATTTACTCAGAAATAAGTCCTGTTGAGTTTAATGGGTTTGCTGTCAGGGAACTGTGTATAGGATTTCAGACTTAACTGAATTTAAACTAGGAAAAATTTGATAAAGATTTATTGGTTTTGGAAGTTTCCCAGAGAAAGCACTATTGAAAGAAAGAAAGAAAGAAAGAAAGAAGAAAGAAAGAAAGAAAGAAATTTGGGTATAGTACTTATGAAACTACTTTTCTTCCCCCACCCAAAAAGAAAGATGTTAATAAATACTATAATAGAGAAAATGGGAATATACAATTACAGCCTTAGCAGGATGGAATCTGCTTCTTTAAATCTATCTTGTCTATGATAAACTAAAAAAGCTCAGGTCTCTAGTCAAGGAGAAAAAAACACTTTCAAAAAAGACTTAAAATGCACAGGTCATCCCAACTTCTGCATCATCAGTCACAGAAGGGAACAGGTTTCCCAACTTTCTCAAACGGAGTTTCTGCCACTTTGATATATGTAAAGCATATAAATATATATAAAATCAATCATTTCTTAGAAGATGTAAAGATTAGCTTCTTATCGATTATACCTTATTATCTGTTATGTTTGTGACAACATAAAAATGAGCACCATTGCTGCCATTGATTTACTGTCCAATAAATAATTCCTGCTTGTTAATTATTGATTATTAAACTTCTATAATCATTTCACTTTCTTCAACATGCTATCAGTGTGAGATTTAAAGTGAAAGCCATTGACCTCACAGACCCAGTGTCTAGGTCACTTAATGCAGAAATGGGAGAGTACAGAACCCTGTCAAATGCTATTTCTTCTTAAATATTCTAGAATTAGACATGAACTAGGAGAAAAAAATGTGTTCTTTGCACAACATGTGAAATGTTGATAAAAGAGGTAGCAAATTGAAGATCTCCAAAAGGAACAGCTAGTGGGAATGGGCAACTCAGTTGGATGTTTAGTGTCAATTCAAGCCCGGATATGTTGTGACTGAAACAAGAGTTCCTTTTGGACTTTGTCTTCCTGCACCATTCAGGCACCTTGTACCTTTATGTTTTGTACGCACACATCATGAAAATCTCTCAGCCTCTACTGAAGTATATTTCTTCAAAATCTTTTCTTCCTTTCCTTATTTCATATTGGGTTGCAAGACTTTCTATTTAATCCCTGCATTGAAATTTTATACACATTTCCCCCTAATTATGTTGTTGTTAATTGCCCTCAAGTGAATTTCAACCTTATGAAAGAGGCATCCCCAAGACACTCTGTCCTCAACAACTCCTAGATCCTGTAGACTCAGGGCTATGTTCTCCTTGATTGAATCTTTCCATAATCTAGTTTTCCTCTATACTTGTTTTCCATAATCTGATTTTTCTCTTTTCATATAATCTTCCATTTCACTAGGCATCATTGTCTTTTCCAATGAGTGATATCTTCTTTTGAGATGGCCGATGTCTGACAGTCATCTTGACTTCTGGGGATAGTTCAGGCTTGATTTGTTATAGGACTCTTTTGTTTGGCTTTTTGGCTGCCTACGGAAACCTCAGCACTCTCGTTCAGCACCACATCTCAAATGAATTGATTTCCTTAATACTGAAATCTATTTGTGTATTTTACCCAATGGACATATTTCACCACCATGGAAATGTGTAAACTGTGTCTGTGTGTGGTATCTGGTGGCTTCCATGTCAATGGGGTGGTAGCTTGAGTTACTTCCAAAATTTGGGATGCATCAGTTTTCCAATGACAATGGTCAGACTATGTGAAGTATAAAAACTGCCCTGTATCAAACACCTGCTGTGAATCTCCTTTTTTAAATGTTTCCATTAGTGGATGATAGATGGCTTCTGGCAATGTGTTGAAAAACTTATAAATTGTGAAATTAAAGCTGAATATTTATTGTTGTGTGCCTTCTAGTTATTTCCAACATAGGAGCCCCTATGGTGATCCTATCACAGGAGGTTCTTGGCACATTTGTTCAGAGGGGAGGTTTGGCTTTACCTTCCTCTGAGGCTGAGAGAGTATGCCCCAAGGTCACTCAGTGGGTTTCCATGGTTGGCCATGTATTCAAATCCTGGTCTCCAGAGTTATAGACCAACACCCAAACCACTAAACCATGCTGAGTCTTAAAACTGAATATGTTTATATGTATTACCGTATGTACTCGAATATAAGTCGAGAAATTTATGCCCCAAAATTGCCTCTAAAATGTTGGGGTAGACTTATAGAGGGGTCAATCAGAAGGGTCCCCAAGCAAGCAAGCCTGCCGCCCCAATCTCCCTTGAAGACCAATTCCTTCCCTGCTCTAGTCCGTTTCCCAAGCCTTGGCTTCCTAGTGCAAAAACTCCCCATTTCAAAGCACTCGTGTCTCTCTCTGCTCCCTTTTGCTAGCCTTGGCTTTCTAGCAGAAATACTCCCCATTTTAAAAAAAACTTACTTGCTCCCTTTTGCAAGCCTTGGCTTCCCAAGGAAAAACCTCTCAATTTAAGTCCAGTCCAGTTGCTTCTACTAATTTTTGCAAGACCTGACTTCCCAAAGAAAGACCTCTTCATTTAAATCCAGTTGCTTCTATTTATTTTTGCAAAACTTGGTTTCCCAAGGAAAAACCTCTCCGTTTAAATCCAGTTGCTTCTCTTTATTTTTGCAAAACCTGGTTTCCCAAGGAAAAACCTCTCCATTTAAGTCCAATTGCTTGTCTTTTGCTCTCTTTGCAAGACCTGACTTCCCAAAGAAAAACCTCTCCATTTAATACCACTTGCTTCTCTTTTCGGTCTTTTTGCTACCTTTTGTAAAACCTAGCCTCAGGGAAAACCTCTCCATTGAAATCCAGTTGCTTCCTTTCTCAATCCAATATTAAAAGTAAACCTCTCCTCCAGCACCTGAGAGTTGACTGGCAGAGGTCCAGAGAAGGAGGGATGTAAGTGGTATTTCCCCCTTTCCATCCTTCTTTATAGAAATTTTACCCTCAACTTATCCACGGGTCATATCAAAATCCAGGATTTTGACCTTGAAACCTTCCCTCGATTTATACATGAGGTCGACTTATACAAGAGTATATATGGTATTTGATAATAAGACTTCACCGGTAATATGATTCCATTGGTGCATGAAAAGGTTGATTAAAATCCATGAAAGCTTGTGCTTAAATAAATCTCTTAGTCTTTGTACAGAGAAAAAATATTCTCCACAGAGAAAAAAATATTGGAAAATCATTTTATATATGATTACTGCAGCAAGACTTGTTTTTGCCCAGAAATGGAAGCTGAAGCAAACACTGATGACTGAAGAATGGACGATTCAGCTTTTAGAAATGGAAGAAATGGACAGATTATCAAAAAGGAAGAGAGGCAAGATAACCACGAATATAGGTGGCTGGAATGCAATCACAAACTACTGGAAAAAAGATTGGAAATCATGAATATTATAATTTATGAGATACAAACAGAAGTTTCTCTTTCTGAAATCAGAATGTAAAATAGTTATTTTGGATGAAGATTAAGTGAGACAGAGAGTTTAAAGTGAGCTAAATGACAGAAAAAGATTAGATAGATAGATAGACAGACAGACAGATTGACAATGTCACTATATTCAACATATAAGCAATAGAGAAATATTCCAACTCTGGGTTAAAGGGAAGTTATTTAAATGGAAATGTACATTAAGAAGACATAAAGAATTGATGAAATTTAAAAAGACTTTTGTGTATTGTTACAATGGAAATCAATGAATATCATTTATTCATGATTTATACTGTATAATTCATTTTTAATAAAAAAATAAAAATCACTTAGTCTTAAAGGTGTTGCTAGATTTTTTCATCTTCCCTCTTTTTCCTTTTTATGCCCCAATAGACAGCAATCTCTCTGAAAACTGTTTGACAATAAAGACTGAGATGATGGGGTTAAATGGGGAAAAGGAGAAATGTGTTTTTTACTGTAGGCTTGGATCAGAGAAGAGGTAGAAAATTTAAATATGTATGTTAGTTGACTGTTATCTTTCTCTCACTTCCAATGAGAATGAATTAGGAAGACAGGTTTGCATCCTATATATGGGGAAAAGGAATCCAAATGAGATAGAAAAGGAATCCAAAAAGTTTGATTGGCTTTTTATTGAACATTCCAAAGAGGTTTATTGGTGCTGAATTTTAAACAAGGTAATGTGATGGATTTATTTTGAATTTGGATGGGTTGTTAACTGTGAAGAAAACATGCCTTATTTCTGTGGGTTTTTATGGATTCATTTTTTGACACCGAGAGTATAGACACCTTTCTCAAAGACAACTGGGATAACATAAAATTCCTGCATTATTCCTTATTTTGAGTTACTCAAAGATCTGCAAAGGGTCTGTTCATGAATGGCAGAATGATGACTTCATCTGAGTTCAACCAGAAACCTGCATAGGTTCAAAATGCTTTAATATTCATATTGGCGGGTTACAAATGGCCCTCAAGGCCAGACCGCGAGGCTTCCCCGCGCAGCGAAAAAGGAGCACCAAAATGGCGCTCCTTTTCGAAACGCGGAAGTGGCGCTGCAAGAGGCGGAGTGCGCCCTTGCGGCGTCACTTCCGCCATGACACGTCTGGATGCACAGCGTCCAAGACGTCAAAATGGCGGTGCCCATGTGGATGGGCGCCACCATTTACGACACACTCCGCGCATACTGTGAGGAAGGGCCGTGAGGAAGGTAAGAACCTTCCTAACCCTAATACGGCCCTTCCCAACCCTAGTACGCGCAGAGCGCGTACTTTATGGCGGTTTGTAACCCGCCATCTTTACAGTCTAGGATTGGTCAATTGGGCCTATTATGTGTGAGTAGGTTTTTCTATAAATTTTCTGTAAAGCTTTTTTGTTCCCCTGTCTTCAATTTCACCTTCAGTGTTTTTGATAAATCCTTTTCATTTTTACGCTAGGTTCTACTTTTTAAGGTCCATACTTTATGATCCTGCCATAAACTAGTTCTTCTTGTGTAACTTCAAGTTGTTTCCAACTTATGGTGACCTTCAGATGGACCTATCATGGTTTGGCAAGATTTGTTCAGAAGAGTTTGCCATGGCCTTACTTTAAGGCCGAGAGAGTGTGACTTGATTTTTAGTGTGTTGCAGCAGATGGATCTTTCAGTGTTTTTATTTTATTCTGTTTTAAGCATTTTTAAATCTGTTTTTAATTTTTTTTCCTCCTGTTTTTAATTTGCTTTTACTTTGTGTTTTTTAAAAAGAAATTTAGTTAAACGATGTGGAATTCTGGGATGTGTAGTTTTTTGTGGCACCAGAGCTCTCTGACAGAGAAGGCTAAATATCTCACAAAACTACATATCTCAGAAATCAGTAGTACAGAGCCACGATAGTCAAAGCAGTGTCAACCTGGATTATTTCTGTACTGTAGATGCAGCTACAGTCTCTCAAAACTGTCCTTGGATACATTTTTCATCTAAATTATTCAAGATGATTGGACACAAATCTATGAATAAAAGAATGAATCCATTTCAACACATGGGAATAGTTAATTTTCAGACATGAGCTCCCCACCAGAATCCCTAAATCCCAAAACCAGAATCCCTAAGCCACCATTGCCAGGCTCTGGCAGAACTGGAGAACTAGGATATTTCTCACTGCAGAACTTGGATATTGTTCCAGTTGTTGAAGTACATGCATAAACAAAATCTGACTGAATCTCAGCACACAAATGAAGCCTCAACTGGAATTTGGTTTGAGTAATTACCCTACAGTTCAGTAACAATGAGTAACTCCCATAGCAATTCCCCCTGCCATATGGTACTGAAATCTACTCTTCTATAATAAGCACACACACACAGAGAAAGATACAGTCACACACACAAGAACCATCTATAGAAAAACTTTGAAGAATATCACTTTTTGAAAAATAACCCTTCCAAGGTATCCTGTAATAGGGAACATCACACATACACACACACACATATATATATAAAAACGGGATTGGGGTGGGCATTCAGAATTGATCTTTTTTATTAACATAACTCATACAGCTCCCAATAGATGACACAAATTGTGCTTGATGATTTATGTTTTAGATTAAGAGTTTTGATCATCATGATGTTATCAATGTTTCTATTGAAAAAAATGGGTTTGGTCAATAAATGATTTCATCCTGTACATTTTTTGTATCTATTTTATATTTAACTGTAATTAAACATAGCATTCATTTAGAATGGGGTGGAAAATCATGGTCCTCTATATGTAAATGGATTGCAACTTACATTAGCCAGTTATTAGAGGTGAGAGATACTGGGAGCTGCAATCCAACAGTTCTTCTAGTGATCTACCCTTCCTTTAGACTTCTTGTTGTGTGCCTTCAAGTCATTTCCGACTCCTTGCGACTCTAAAACAAACCTGTCACAGGGGTTTCTTGGCATGATTTATTCACGAGGTTTGCCTTTGCCTTCCTCTGTGAGTTTGACTTACTCAAAGTTACCCACTGGGTTTCCATGGTTGTCCAGGGATTTGAAACCTGGTCTCCATTCATAGTCCAATGCTCAAATCTTTACACCGCACTGACTCTTTTTAGACTTCTACCATTAAAAAAAATAATATTTTCCAGTATTAATCAGGCCGAGATGTAGCAGGGGAATGAGGGAATCAATTTTTTTTCATTATTATTATTTTTCAAAAAGCATTTGCTAGATTAAAAACACTGGGTCTCACCCTTTAGTTTAAATCTTTCTCTGCATTAGGATGGAGATGGAGATTTTCAAGTCATTTAAAGCAGTAATAATTTGTATACTGCTGCTCTACCATCTGAATGACTCTGGATTGTTCTTCTATTCTGTTCTGTGGTTCCATTCCTACTGACAGCCTTTCCATCACCCACATCATCTTCTTTTGTTGTTCTGTTACATCAGTATATTTATAACACATTGCTCTAATGCATGTTAGCTTTTTCTCTTTCAATTTATTTTCATTTACTGAAGTCATTTCTGTTGCTCCCTCCTATGCTAGAGCACGCTTAAGATAGTTTACAATAAAACAACAGATCATAAAACATAAGATCTTATATATAAACAAACAATGAAACAACAAAGTAAAGAAAGATGCTAAACTGGGGGAATGCTTGTTGGAATGATATTAAGCCTTTCATATTATTTTTTAGCTGGGGATTTTAGGTGCTTTAGTATTAGGAATACCAAAGGGAAGGATATTTATTAAATACACATATAAAACGTAAAAATGTTATGAAAGTATTATGCTGACTCGACTGGACTGGGAATAAGAGATCATGAACTTCAGATTGATCTTAGAGTCAGTTGCAGAGTTTTGCAAGGATTTCTGACTCCCATTTCCCCCCCTTTTAACATCATCAATAGGTGTATCTAAACCTATTGAAATAATGCAGTTTGGCACCACTTTAAATTCTATAGCTCCCACCTATTGAATCCTGGGATTTGTACTTTTAAAAGATCTTTAGGCTTTTTGATCACAAAATTACAAATTACAGAATTCTGTAGGGTGAAGCCATGGCAGTTAAAGTGATGTCAAACTGCATTATTTACAGAGTGTAGATACATTTAGCAACAAAAGGTCTAACTATAAATAGGTCTGCTGGAATGAAGAGTCAACCAGGACTGGGTTTTTGTGTGAAAGGACTGTGAATTCACTTATGATATTCCCAAGAAATTTTTTATTATGCTCATTCTGCTTGTGCATATTTTGCATCAGCCTCCAAATGACCACAAAGCTTCTAGTAGGTAAAGAAAATCCTAGAAACCAAAATTCTACCAAAATTTAATATTTAAACTCTAATCTGTCATGGTGCAGTGGTTAAATGCCTGTATTGCTGCCACTCACTCACAAACCATAAGGTTGCAAGTTCAGTACCAGCCAGGGGCTCATGCTTGACTCAGGCTAGCATCCTTCCGAGATTGCTAAAATGAGTTCACAGTTTGATGGGGGCAATTAGCTTACAGTTGTAAAGTGCTTAGAGAATGCTTAAGCAGTATGAAGTGGTATATAAATGAAGCTGCTATTGCTATTGCTGTGTGTGTGTGTGTGTGTGTGTGTGTGTGTGTGTGTGTGTGTGTGTATATATATAGAGAGAGAGATCAAATTCCAGCAGATTTCTAGCTTCTGGGATTTTTTAAAACTACTATAACCTTTCAGGTCACCATTTGGAGTCTGATGCAAAACATACACCAAGGATACACCAGGTAGAATGAGGATCAAAAGTTTCTTCAGAAATCTATCTATCTATCTATCTATCTATCTATCTATCTATCTATCTATC
>NC_056522.1:131127021-131130265 GCF_019175285.1 Sceloporus undulatus
TGGAATGATATTAAGCCTTTCATATTATTTTTTAGCTGGGGATTTTAAGTGCTTTAGTATTAGGAATACCAAAGGGAAGGATATTTATTAAATACACATATAAAACGTAAAAATGCTATGAAAGTTTTATGCTGACTCGACTGGACTGGGAATAAGATAGATTATGAACTTCAGATTGATTTTAGAGTCAGTTGCAGAGTTTTGCAAGGATTTCTGACTCCCATTTTTTCCCCTTTTAACATCATCAATAGGAGTATCTAAACCTATTGAAATAATGCAGTTTGGCACCACTTTAAATTCTATAGCTCCCGCCTATTGAATCCTGGGATTTGTACTTTAAAAAGATCTTTAGGCTTTTTGATCACAAAATTACAAATTACAAAATTCTGTAGGGTGAAGCCATGGCAGTTAAAGTGATGTCAAACTGCATTATTTACAGAGTGTAGATACACTCAGCAACAAAAGGTCTAACTATAAATAGGTCTGCTGGAATGAAGAGTCAACCAGGACTGGGTTTTTGTGTGAAAGGACTGTGAATTCACTTATGATATTCCCAAGAAATTTTTTATTAGGCTCATTCTGCTTGTGCATATTTTGCATCAGCCTCCAAATGACCACAAAGCTTCTAGTAGGTAAAGAAAATCCTAGAAACCAAAATTCTACCAAAATTTAATATTTAAACTCTAATCTGTCATGGTGCAGTGGTTAAATGCCTGTATTGCTGCCACTCACTCACAAACCATAAGGTTGCAAGTTCAATACCAGCCAGGGGCTCATGCTTGACTCAGGCTAGCATCCTTCCGAGACTGCTAAAATGAGTTCACAGTTTGATGGGGGCAATTAGCTTACAGTTGTAAAGTGCTCAGAGAATGCTTAAGCAGTATGAAGTGGTATATAAATGAAGCTGCTATTGCTGTGTGTGTGTGTGTGTGTGTGTCTGTGCCTGTCTGTCTGTGTGTGTGTGTGTGTGTGTGTATATATATATATATATATAGAGAGAGAGAGAGAGAGAGAGAGATCAAATTCCGGCAGATTTCTGGCTTCTGGGATTTTTCTTTAACTACTAGAACCTTTCAGGTCATCATTTGGAGTCTGATGCAAAACATCCACTAAGGATACACCAGGTAGAATGAGGATCAAAAGTTTCTTCAGAAATCTATCTATCTATCTATCCATCCATCCTATCACAGGATTATAGAAAAACATCAGAAATCAGAAACAGACCCCGCCCCCCACTGATCAGCATGGCTGCTGCCCAGTGAATGGGGATTGGGTGGAGCAGGGTAGGAGTCAATGAGTAGCACTGTAGCTATGGTGTTTAATCATTCCTAATTCCCCAATAGGATTCCAGTCCGCATCCTTCACAGATTTGCCATCAGTCAATATGAATAGGTAACACCAACACACTACAAAGAGAACAGTTCAACATGTTTCAGAAAATGTTTTATTCAAAACTAACAATATGGAGGCATGAAATGAAACAATGAGGTTAGGTAAGTCTTGAATAAGTAATTTAGAACATTCTAAAGGCCATTGGAAGGCTTCATTGAAAACGTGCCAATGTTTGCCTTGACTGTATTTTTTATGATGTAGCACCTCAGTGTAGCAATCAAAATGAGCAAAGTTCTAGGCTTCTGTTGAAGGACTTCAACTGGATCACTGAAAACATTGACACAGGATTTTAGACAGGAGTTTTTGTCAGAAAATACCAAGAACTGAACCTTTCCTGTGCCAAAAAAAGGTGCCCTATCACTGAGCTGTAGCCCTTCCCCATATCTACCCTCTTTACAATTGCAAGAGCAGCTTGGCTGTGTGCAAGCATAGTTTGGTGTAATTTAATTGTTTTTAATCTTTCAAACTGCTCTGAGCCCCAATCGGGATGATGATGACGGCAACTATATGGTACACTCAGTAATTTTACTTTTCACATGAAATTGAGTCAAATTATGTCTGTTCATCATAACAATGAATGCTGATGAAGGACAGGTTCCATTTCCTCCTCCGCATCCCTGTAAACCTTCAAAATATGAATGAGAGATCTGTGAGAAATTCCAGAGCTGAATCAAATGTATTTAGGAACCATGCAAATGGCAGGGAGGGGGCAAGGAGGAATTATTGAGAGCACCACAGAAGGGGAAATCCTATTGCAAGATAGACAGTCTGTTTGCCCAACACATGATAATTTTTTAGTATGGTAGCAATGTTGTGGCACCTTAAAATCTAACAGCTTTATTTGGCATGTGGTTTCATCAGAAGGATGCCCACTTCAGAAAATTTCAGGCTTCAGAAGTCACTCTTATGTCTCTTTGTATGTGCATGGTCACATATTGAAGATACTCTGATCTTCTGCTTAGAACAACAGATCATTATAACACATCACAACATCATACTATTTTCCATTAATTAATTTCTTAAGCACTCATCACATCTTCCCATATGAGCCTCATACTGTATGAATGCACCTGTAATGTGGTATCTTTAACAAAAGTTCCTCATTTGTGTCCCATCATCCCGACAAGCTGGGTTGGTGAGTGCACATGACAGGACTGTTTTCTGTAGTAGCACTTCAGTTGTAGAACTTCCTCCCAAAAATGTGGGCTAGACAATGTAACCGTTAGGTGGATTTGTAATTGGTAGACCGGCCGAACCAAAAGAATGCTTAACAATAGCTCTTCTTCATCAAGGAGAGAAGTGACTATTGGGATGCCACAGGGTTCTGTCCTGGGCCCAGTGCTATTCAACACCTTTATAAATGACTTGGATGAAAGAAAAGAGGGCACACTTATCAAATTTGCAGATGACACCAAATTAGGAGGAGTAGCTAATACTCCAGAGGACAGGATCAAAATTCAAAATGGCCTTAACAGATTAGAAAACTGGGCCAAAACTAACAAAATGAATGTCAACAGTGAGAAATGTAAGGTACTACATTTAAGTAGAAAAAATAAAGTGAATAGATATAGGATGGGGGACACTTGGCTTAACAAGACTACATGTTAAAGACATCTAGGGGTCCTAGTAGACCACAAGTTGAACATCAATCTACACTGTGATGAGGCAGCTAAAAAGGCCAATGCAGTTTTAGGCTGCACCAGTAGATGTACAGTATAGTGTCTAGATCAAGGGAAGCAACAGTGCCGCTCTATTCTGCTTTGGTCAGGCCTCACCTGGAATACTGTGCACCACAGTTCAAAAAAGGTGTTGACAATTTGGAGTGTCCAGAGGAGGGCCACCAAAATGGTGG
>NC_056522.1:131130365-131132383 GCF_019175285.1 Sceloporus undulatus
GGTGTTGACAATTTGGAGTGTCCAGAGGAGGGCCACCAAAATGGTGGTCTGGAAACTATGCCTTATGAGGAGAGACTTAGGGGGCTGGGTATGTTTAGCCTGGAGAAGAGAAGGTTAAGAGGTGATACAATAGCCTTGTTTAAGAAGCCCTGGTGGCGCAGTGGTTAAATGCCTGTACTGCAGCCATTCACTCAAAACCACAAGGTTGCGAGTTCAAGACCAGCAAAAGGGCCCAAGCTCGACTCAGGCTTGCATCCTTCCGAGGTCGCTAAAATGAGTACCCAGACTGTTGGGGGGGGCAAATTAGCTTACTTGCTAATTAGCTTACTTGCTGTTCACCGCTATGATCTTTGGAATAGCGGTATATAAATAAAACAAATTATTATTATAAATTAAGTATTTAAAGGGATGTCACATTGAGGATGGAGCAATGGATCCATTGAAGATGTTTTCTGCTGCTCCAGAGACTAGAACATGGAGCAATGGATCCAAGCTACAGGAAAAGAGAATCCACCTAAACATTAGGAGGAAATTCCTGAAAGTAAGAACTGTTCAACAGTGAAACACACTCCCTTGAAGAGTGGTGTAATCTTCATCTTTGGAGGTCTTTAAACAGATGGCCATTGGTCAGGGGTGCTTTGATTGTGAGTTCCTGCATGGCAAGGGGTTGGACTGGATGGCCCTTGTGATGATTCTATGAATGATAGACTGGTTTTACAGAAAGGCTGGAGAAAATCAAAGGTCCTTATTTTTTGTTCCTATTCTACCCTACCCTTTTCTTTCTTTCTTTCCTTCCTTCCTTCCTTCCTTCCTTCCTTCCTTCCTTCTTTTAGTACTAAATGACATTTTATTTCATTTTATTTATCCTGATATATTTTGACCTATACACTCAGGTTCTCTGAGAGACATCTACTTCAGCGAGCCCAAACTACGCTGACTGTAACTAAGAGGACATTTACTTTGGCTGCCCTTATTCTGTGGAATGACCTGTCAGAAGAGATTTTTCAACCTGAGATGCTATCTGAGATTAAATCAGCAATAAAGACCAGTCTCTTCTGACAGATCTATCCAAATTATTTGTACATTATAGTTTTTAAAGCATTTGTTGATGGGTTTTTATATATATTGGTTCTATATGCTCTGTTAATTGTTGTGATGTGATGTCTTGTGCTATTTTAAAGTTGTTCCTCACTTTGATTGCAGGGAGAAGTGGGTAAGAAACAACAATAATAATGAAAGAAAATGATTCAAATGCTTAAATAGTGCAGTAGGCTTAAGCACTTTAGCACTTTGACTATAATTTAAATAGTTTAAAGTATATAATTTTAAAGGCTTTAATGCAACTTGGTGAAAGCTGATTTTTGAAATGTTGCTTGAGTAACATGATCAGTGAGAAAGGTAGGAGGAAGGACACAAGAGAGGTGGGAGTGAAGGAAACCTGGGATATAAGTGTTTAGATGCAAACCATGAATATGCAGGCAAAATCAAAAGAAAAAGAATTACAAACTCTCAGTAGTTACAGGGATTGTGTTTCCATTCTGCATGAGCCCTTTGCCGGGATTCCAAAATATAATAATAATAATAATAATAATAATAATAATGATTTATTTCTAGCCCGCCGTATCACAGAGAATCCGGTCGGGTTACAACAATAAAATACATCAAAGTTACAATAAAATCCAAGAAGAAAAGAATCCCTATAGCCACCCCCCATTCCCAATGCTAAAACAGGATTAAACATAGTATAAAAGCATTAAAAACTATTCAAACATTAAAACATTCAACTAGAATGTGGAGGAAAATAAGCAGACATGGAAGCATTTTTCATAATCATGATCATGTTCATGTCAGGTTTGTATCCAAATCTATATCTATATTTCTATATCTTTATCTCAATATCTGGAGAAGGATAAGTGAGTTGGAAAGGCCTGCCGGAAGAGATCCATCTTGAGTGCTTTCTTAAAAGCTTTCACAGTTGAAATGTGACGGATCTTCTCTGGCAAGTCATTCCATAATTT
>NC_056522.1:131132483-131134767 GCF_019175285.1 Sceloporus undulatus
AAAAAAAACACTACAGTTAAAAAAAGAGGGATAGGCTGTATAAGTACTACAGGATATGTAGAGAGTTACAGATTGCCTGGATCTACATATGATAAGGTTATCCCAGTCATTATGTTCACTTTACAGCAATTTGCAGCAAAATAAGGGAATTGGATACCAGACCATTAAAATGTCTGTGTATTGATGGTTATGAATAACGGGTATTCAAACTATATATTTATATTTTAACATTTTCTTCTTCGAAAGGCTCTCAGGCACTTCCATTGTTCAAGTACAGAGTGGGCTATAAATTTAAATAATTACCCCTGTTCTAAATGTTAGAATTTGCAGAGACCTTTTTAGAAACCATGCAGAGTCCCAGAAGAAAGATCATAAACATAATATTGTGCTTGCTCTCCCATTTATAGTTACGCTGTAGTGCCAAAATGAAGAAAATGAAAAAAGGAAGTAAATTACAGCTCAATGTAATCCTAGCAGAATATATATTACCAGAAATCACAACAAACTGAAATTCCACATCAAACTAATTTTGCCACACAGTGATTTATTTTAACTATATCTCCTACTCTTTGATTGCCAAGACATTTGTGTGTAAATAAAAGCTTTCTTTCTCACAAACAGTGTCCCCCGCTCTTATTCCTAGTTATTTCAAATGACAGGATTTGTGAGGTCACAATTGCAGTACTTTATTGCAAGTATACCCTGATTGGTTTTAAGACTTGATTATAGCATTGTGACAGAAAAGCAATAGAAATGGCAAAAGTTTATAAGCACCTTTTTTTACTGGGCTACTTTTAAAGTCAATGAATGTCTATGGAAAGAATGCTTTTGATTGATTCCTCTGAACCAATATATAGCCTCAGAACCAATATATAGATTATTGTAATGGAAAGTCTTCCCTCCACACCTCTCTCTACCCTCAAAGCAAATTGCCAAGCTGAAAAAAAAATCATATTTCTTTCTTAAAACTCAGCTTAATTCTTATCAGATTTGAATCCAATGCAATGAAGATATGTTCCTTAGCTGAAAGTAAGATTGAGGGATCTTTCACACTACAGAATGATAGTGCTATTATTCCATTGTAGCTGCCATGGCAGCATCCTATGGAATCCGGGAATTTGTTGTATGGTCAGAGGCACTAGAGGAGCTCTCTGGGTGAGAATTTTGAATGGTTCTTCTTAATCTCCCGATCCCAGGATTCCATAGTATCATATCATGGAAGGGATGATAGTACTATAATCATGTAGTATGAAAAGGGCCCACAGTAATACAGACATATTTTTAATTATTTTTGCAAATAGTAACCAGGGATTATTTTTTCTTTACTATATAGATTTCTATACAGATGCTATATACAGTGCGCCCGCGCCATGCACATTTTATGCATTTTACGTGGCTTCCAGCTTACGTGGAAGCTGCTCAGGAAGAACAACAATGGCGCCCTGCCACATGCACACACCTCATTATTTCCTATGGGGCTCGAGCATAGGTGGATTTTCCCTTACACAGGGGGAAAAAGAAACAAAACAGACGTTACCAGCAACTCTAATGGGGTGTACATCATGTGTCTTAGGCAAACAAGCCATGATATTGGGGAAGAGTAGTCACCTGAGCTGTAATAACCCACCTGTAGAAAAGGTCAGGTAATGGTGATAATGTGATCTTAGGCTGCTGTGGCACTGCAGAATTAATGCAGTTTGACACCACTTTAACTTCTTGATTTCATCTTATGGGGTCCTGGGATTAGTAATTTGTTACCGCCACAGAGCTATTTGAAAGAGAAGGGTAAATATCTCGCAAACTCTAAATCCAGAGTTCCATAGCATTGAGCCATGGCAGTTAAAGCCATATCAAGCTGTATTAATTCTGCAATGTACATGCAGCCTTGAGGGCACCCGTTTCTCAACTTCCCTGTCTTTCCATTCCCTGTCCATACATCTCAGTCTTAGATGTGGGGTGATCAGCTGTGATACTGTCACCCCATTGATTGCCAAGGTTGATTCAGCTGATCTGAATGTTTACAGTGCCCTCCTTCCTCCCCACACTACTATTGCTCATCCCTCCTGAAGCTGTGTGCTTGGTGGAAGAGTATGAAACATCCCACATGCCAAGGTGCTCGTCCAGATCCAGCTGGATATTACTCTAGAGTAAACATTAAAAGCACAGCTGAGGCATGGGAATATGCACCCTTCAAAATGTTGCTGTGCTGCTGTGACTGCCAGCATCCTTAGTTAGCATAATCAGTGTCAATACAGGCTGAGAGTTGTGGTCCAAGAACCCAGGA
>NC_056522.1:131134792-131134952 GCF_019175285.1 Sceloporus undulatus
GGATGGAGTGATGAGAGTGAAAGCAGTGTGGCAGCAGCCTAAGTGTGATTAATGCAGTTCTTAAGATGGTGCACCTCTTGCCTACAGAGTCTCACAAGACTTTTTTGTTTAACAACTTGTACCCACTAACTCCATTTCATGTCTCCTTTATTTAGTGGGG
>NC_056522.1:131135052-131234132 GCF_019175285.1 Sceloporus undulatus
GCTGTTTGGAATGGGGAGAGGGGGGTGGCCAGAAAGGGAAGTACATTTCCGTGATCTGTCTACGAATAATGTCAAAATGTCCTCCATTTTGATAATGCCTAAGAAACATGCATTTATATTAACATTTCAAAAAAAGCCTCAATTTTTTGCGTGTCCTCCATTTTTATAAAATGTGTCCTACATTTGAAAATGTTGTCCTGCATTTGTCCCGGTTTGGAGGTCCTCACTTATGGCAACCCTATGTACAACTAGTAGCAGCAAATGAAGAATATATGAGAAATACTGGTCAATTTGTCCCTCTCTTAGCAATGTTGCAGTGTGGAAGCATTTTTAGCACAAATAAGCACACATGGGGGGGGGGGGGTAGATCCCATAAACATGTTCATTATTCAATAAAATAGTAACTACATTTTGAAGTAGTGCTATCACAGGTCAAGATCCCCAGACAAAACTTTTGTATCTGCTCACACAACCAGATGTTCAGTGATTTTCAGTGCACTCAATTAGGAGTGCTTGAGGAACCTGGTCATTGTGAATTCCAATGCAAATTGACCTGATCCACAGTCCCAGTGCTAATGGTGGGTATCACAACATCATTATCATTTGCATTTCACACCTTTTAGATAAGCTCTCTCCTCTAGAAGGGCTTATCTTTTGCAATGAAGGGCACTATTTTTTCAATACATTAAAAAAAATTGATGATGATTTTTCTTTTTAAAAAATCACTATTCCATTATAAAAACATTGCAAATATTTCTCTTTGAAAGAAAAGCCATCAAAGAATTTTAAAAGCCATGCTCTTGCATTATGTTATGTTTATAGAAAAGTCAATAAATTTATCCCGAAGTCAACATTTTCTGGTGTTTAGTGCTTATTTTCATACTTGGATTCTATGGTATTTTCTATTCATTCATGCTTTGATGAATCCCATCACCTAGCTAGTTTATTAAAATTGTGGATGAGTGAAATCATAAATCCCAATACACTTCTATGCTGAACAATCTATGGAGCAGTAGATTGGGACCATAAAATAAGGTAAGGGAAATCATGTAGCATTCCACTGGGAAACATATTTTATCCTTCAGAGGCATATTAGAATTGCATGTTTTAGAAAATGAGGTGAGGCACACCAGACCAGCCTCCTGAGGGATATCTCCTGTCTAGAGCACTGTTTTCTCTTGACAGTTGTTTCTCAGAACAAGAGGTCAGTGGTTTAATTTGTTTAGCATTCATATTGCATTTTCCTTAATCCCAGTACAGCCCCACCATATCAACAGAGATGTATCTCTCTCTCTCTCTCTTTTGCAAACCGTTTTAACACATCACCAGGATTTGCTAGTTTATTTCC
This sequence comes from Sceloporus undulatus, assembly GCF_019175285.1. Classification (NCBI taxonomy): domain Eukaryota; kingdom Metazoa; phylum Chordata; class Lepidosauria; order Squamata; family Phrynosomatidae; genus Sceloporus; species Sceloporus undulatus. The sequence goes on from NC_056522.1 coordinate 131,136,401, forward strand.
CAAAGGGTTTCTTGAGCCATCAGTGTATCTCTCCTTTCACGTCTGTTCATTCTGTTCATGGATACGCTCTTGTTACTCCAACTTATGTCCAAGATAATAATTTCATTTTCCTGCATACTCAGTTTCTATCAAACCTGTGCACAACACGGTGTGTGAAACTGGGAAAACACCTGTCATGGATGAAAATGACTCATGATCCAGTCCTGAAATTCACTACATCAGTATACTAGAGCTTAGAACAGGGTTTACCAACTGCTGAGACTACTACACTTCACAAACAATGACAGGGAGCATTTGTGAAAAAGATTCCCTTTAAGTTTGTGCAGACACACACAAACTTAAATATATAAGGAAAGAGTGGGATGTGGAGTAGATATGTTAAAAGAAATCAGTCAAAGTGCTCTAATTTTTATATCTCCTAACTAAATCACCATACTTCAATATATTATTAAATTATTAAATTATATTATTAAATTATTCAGGAACTGAAAATTAAAAGCCCTTGACCATTCTGAGACATTTGTCCTTTTTGCTTCCTAAATGTAAGATGTAAAACAATGGCCAACTCCAAAGAGGATCTTTAAGAAGGTAATGTGAATATTAAATGCGGGTTAAATGAAGATTATTAATTTGAATATGGAAATACAAGGGTTTTAATATTCAAAGGAACAGATAGCATGATGTGCATGATGTTTCATTACACATATTAAAGTTCAGCTGGGGGAAAACACATTGGACAGAATCTTACTGGGCAGCTACAGATGTGAGCTACACATTTGTGACTGTTACATATCCATGAATCCTATGTCCTAGTTTATGGGAAGCATAGGGACTGTAAATGCTCCCTCCCCCCAATCCCTGCTTATGAGCAGCAGCTGGTGTGGTCGGCAGAGGTCTGTTCCCCAGTAGATCAAAAAGTAGCTGACTGATGTTCCCACCTTTTTTGTGTGAGAGATCTCTGGCATGAAGTGGAATTGCAACAAGAGTCTTGCTTCTGACTCTCATACTGGAGATCACTCACAGGAGGGAATGGGAACATCAGTTAGCTACTTCCTGATTGATGGGGAATAAAGTCCCATAGATCACTGAAGTGGCTACCTAGCAAGTGGGGAGCAGAAGGTCAGGCCAGTTGTCAAGGGTAGCTCTCTAACTATGGTATTTATGCATTCATAACTGCCCAATAGGATTCTGGCCATCTCCTTAAACTGTGTCAAAACATCTCTCTCCTTGTTAGGGATTACACTGAAAGAAGATGAAAATGTTTGCCTATACACAGTGCAGTCAACTGGCCTTCCAGTTTACTGGGCTCACCCATTTGACTTAGAAAACACACCCAATACTTTTATTCTCAGGGATTTTATAGGATCATAGAATCGTAGAGTTGGAAGAGACCACAAGAGCCATCCAGTCCAACCCCCCTGCCATGCAGGAAATCACAATCAAAGCATCCCCGACAGATGGCCATCCAGCCTCTGTTTGAAGACCTCTAAGGAAGGAGACTCCACTACACTCCGAGGGAGTTTGTTCCACTATCGAACAGCCCTCACTGTCAGGAAGTTCCTCCTAATGTTGAGGTGGAATCTCTTTTCCTGGAGCTTGCATCCATTGTTCCATGTTCTAGTCTCTAGAGCAGCAGAAAACAAGCTTGATCCCTCCTCAACATGACATCCCTTCAAATATTTAAATAGGGCTATCATATAAATAAATAAATAATAATAATAATATCACCTCTTAACCTTCTCTTCTCCAGGATAAACATCCCCAGCTCCCTAAGTCGTTCCTCATAGGGCATGGTTTCCAGACCTTTCACTATTTTAGTTGCCCTCCTTTGGACACGCTCCAGTTTCTCAACATCCTTTTTGAATTGTGGTGCCCAGAACTGGACACAGTATTCCAGGTGGGGCCTGACCAAAGCAGAATAGAGTGGCACTATTACTTCCCTTGATCTAGACACTATACTTCTATTAATGCAGCCTAAAATCGCATTGGCCTTGTTAGCTGCTGCATCGCACTGTTGACTCATATTCAACTTATGGTCTACTTGGACTCCTAGATCTTTTTCACATGTAGTTTCATTCAGCCAGGTGTCCCCCATCGTATATCTGTGCTTTTTGTTTTTCCGCCCTAAGTGCAGTACGTTACATTTCTCCGTGTTGAATTTCATTTTGTTAGCTATGGCCCAGTTTACTAGTCTGTTCAGGTCATTTTGAATCTTGATCCTGTCCTCTGGGGTATTAGCTACTCCCCCTAATTTGGTGTCATCTGCAAATTTGATAAGTATGCCCCCAATTTTGTCCTCCAAATCATTAATAAAGATATTGAATAGCACTGGGCCCAGGACAGACCCCTGTGGGACTCCACTGGTCACTTCTCTCCAGGCTGAAAAAGAGCCATTGTTGAGCACCCTTTGGGTTCAGCCAGTCAACCAATTACAGATCTATGTAATACCATAGTTACTTTGTCAAGTCCGCATTTTACAAGCTTGTTTTCAAGAATATCATAGGGAACTTTGTCAAAGGCCTTACTGAAATCAAGATATACTATATCCATGTTATTATCAATGTATTTTTGATTAATTATCTAACATTTACTCCATCACATAGACTGTGCTGCTTATTTGAATAACTAAAGAAAGGAGAAAGAAACTATCCATGGGGACACAGTGTTGGGAGGAGAGCAGAAAAGTGAAGACAGAACAATCTGGTTTTCTGCAGATCCAGAGAATAGTACCTGCATCATCAGTTGGTTCAAACTACAGGAAAAGAGATTCTACCTTAATGCTAGGAAGAATTTCCTGGTGGTAAGAGCTGTTGGGACAGTGGAACACAGTCCCTCGGAGAGTGGTGGAGTCTTCTTCTTTGGACATTTTTAAACACAGGCTGGTTGGCCATCTGTCAGGGGTGCTTTGATCGTGTGTTCCTGTATGGCAATGGGTTGGACTGGATGGCCCCTGTGGTCTCTTTCAACTCTATGATTCTATGTAAAAGGGATTTAAAAAATATCAGCTCCAAAATTCTAAAGAGTATGGGTAGACTTCTGTTGCAGACTTATGCTGGTGTAAAGTTCCATTACGTTGGCACAAGTGGAATGTGGCAGCAGAGGAAGAACATCAGCAGAAGCTGGCTTTGTCAGGAGATACAGCAGCCCTGCTTGATTTCAAGCATCTCAAGAGTCATAAGGCAACTTAACTGATGATGCCAATGGCTTTTGCCGCCAACACCCAAGCTTCTGCTGCTCCATTACTTCTGTTGCTGCCACTTGCTATACTGGTGTGTTTATGCAGGCCACTATGATTTTATCCATGGGTTGAAATTCACTCAAAAATATAGCATCTCTAATTGTTTCACATCATTACAGGGAAATAAGACTTATTTGCATTATGCAGTGCTCCCTGTGTCTAGTTCAGTGTCCCTTACTTTGCAACTACTACAACCCTCAGATAATTTATCCCTTTAAGGAAAGAAGCACAGGGAATAGGGAAATAGACACACTCTCTCTCTCTCTCTCTGTATGTGTGTGTGAAAGAGAGAGAGGGAGAGATTGGCTATATGTATATAATACAGATCCCCTGTTTCTACAGTTCCCTATTTGCTGTTACATTTCTAATTCATTTACATCCTAAACTGGACTCTTAAGGCAGTTTTATAAATAAAAGAATAGTGGTAAACAGTGTATAAATAGATGTTTGGAATGAATGTCCATCCCCCTGCTGCACATGAAGCATTGGATGGAAACATGGTTCTGGAGATGGAGGAAGGAGCAACCATGTAGGCATCAGGATGCAACCCATAATAATTAAGAATTAAAAGTTTGCTTGAGAGTCAAAAAGGTATAAAAGATTATATATATATATATATATATATATATATATATATATATATAATCAGATTGGTAAGGCAGATTTCTTTGTTAAAGTAATACTCAGAGATGGAAAAGGGGATTGTTGCATAGGGATCTTTAAATGGATTAATTTGGTTGCATTTGGATGGATATATGTAGTAAAATTTAGTAACTAGAATAGAATAGTTTATTTACGGTCTTTGACCAAAATATCTCAGTGTTATATAAATTTAGTAACTATAACCCAGGTTCAGTGATAGCCCTAGGGACTTTAATAGTGGTTGTTAATTAGGAAGACTTCCCACTAAAGAACATAAAACCAATGGTCAGGGAACAGATTGCCTTGAGGGGCAGTCAGCCTCATTTAGGCCTAGTTGAACCATAAGTGTATTATGTGAATTGCTGAGATATTCACACACACACATTAATGGTAAATTGTCTTCAATTTCCTGTAAAAATCTGCATCTATTCACCCTCCCACTACCAAAAATGCACAGCCATCTGAATGCATGCAAAGCAACCACACAGCCACACATGTGTTGTGATAATGTGCATTTCTGTTGATTTCTGTAGCTACTCCGGTAAAAACCACAACACCTTTTTCTGTGGACTGCAAAAAAGCCAAACTGCCTGCTAATTGCATGTAGCAAGTACATGTAGATGGATCACATTTTATTTGACTGGAATGAGGAGTGTTTTTATTGTATAGACTGTCTTCTATTTAAAAATGAGGAATGCCAGGAAGGAGTTACATGAAAAGAGTTCTCTACTTACCTAAAGTGGAGTAGTTCTGGGGAAGGGTGGAACCAGACACTTCATTCATGATCGGTTCTCCTCAAATATCTACCTGATTAAAGTGTCTGATTGACCTCATCAGACAACAGGATTCTGCACAACTAGCATGATAAGGTCATGATAAGGATCAATAAATGTAGTTCTCAATCCCCTTTTTATTTCCAAATCAACTTTCACACAGCAGTCAGAAACACAGAACAAGCACAGCAAGAGATTTAACAAGAAACTTTTTTAGCAATCTGAAATTCAGTAAGGGACCTGATTGAATGTTTTCTGTCTCCATGAACAGGAAATATAAGACTGCATGTCAAGTTACATTTTAAAGCAACAGCTTGTGAGTTGTTGCTTTTTATCTCTAACCATCTTCCAGATGGAAAGTCATGTATGGTAAGATACAAGTTTGGCTGTAATCCTAAACATACTTATTGGAAAGTAAATCCCACTGAAGTTAATTAGATTTTTATATAGATATAGCAGGGATCACAGTGTAATCAACTGACCTTTCATTTGTTTTGGAAACTCCTATCTCACTTTTCTTCAGCCTTTGGTTTCATTTCCCCAAACAGATAATTGACCTCCCACTCACATTTAATAATAATTATTGCCACCTCACTGCAGTTAGTAGGAGGTTTGTCTTTAACTTTCATGGGAGTGTGAACTAACTCTCCCTAATTAATTTTCTGTATAGAAAAAGTCAAATTAAAAATTCCATGGAGAGTTTATTAAAAAAAATGAAAACAGCAACTCTTTTGTTCATGGAGTTGATTAACCTTTGTAGGTGGAGGGCACAATTATAATGTTTAATTACTAAATGACACTATAGATCACCAGCTTTATTAATCATCTGGACTACAATAATATCAACACCCTATTGTGAACTATAACATGACTCTGCAGCTTTACTTCTTCCCCAGCAGAGTATGAAAATAAGAGTCTAATCATAAATATCTAATGGGATCAGATAGAATATAAATTAAGATTGATTATGACTCAGAACTAAATAACCATGTCTTTTCCTCCTGTATTGTGGTTTTGAAATATAGTCTTTATTGTTATTTCAAAATGACCTTCCCACAGCCTCAGACAGATGGGAAGGAGCCCACAGTTAATTCTATTGCAACCTTTCTTACCAAAGCAGAACCCCACAATAGCCAAATATTCTTCCTACTATAGCTCACACCATATTGCATTCATTTTTTTTTACTCATGAAGAATAAAAGCTCACAAATGTTTACTTGAAAAGCCCCTTGAATTTTATATATACAGAAGCATCAAGGCACATAATAACTTTCTAGGAATGTCATGTATGAAGAAATCATAAGGTTCAAGGATTTTATTTATTTATCTTTTACTAAATCTCACCCTGAAAAATGCTATTTTTTTATTTTACCTATTCTTTCATAATCACTTTCTTCCTCACCCCATTCCACTATTTAATAGTTAATCTCTTTCTCTACTATTTTCACAGAGAACTGAGACAAAGACACAAGGGTTTTTCTAGTCATTCACTCCACCCAATGATTTCTGGTTGTGAACATATTAAGTGGCATGGGCTATGATCACAAGGAAACAGCAATTAATCCACTAGAGCAATGTATGGAGATGGTAACATTTACCCTCTAAAATGCATTACAGTGGGGGACGAGGTGATGAGGTACTAGTGATCTCACATGATGGCATAGCACTATGCTATTGTAGATGAAACCAAGTGCAATCAGGGAGTTGAAATTTTGTTGTTTTTAGTATGTGGGACAATCAAAATATCATTATTCTTGTAGATACATCCCACTCAACAAACTTATTTTCATACTTCATTGTGCAGTATGTGTAAGACTTAAATCAACCCCATGAAGAGGTAGCTTTTATTTCAGTATTTGCCCTGCTGCACCATAACATCATGCAAGGTCTTCCCCCTAATAATTTGAAAGGCCAGTAACAAGCAGACAAATAATTCAGTTTCAATTGTCCACCCCAAGCTTACCGAAAGCTCTCACTTCCTTTGAGAAGGATTTCCATGAATATGATGCTCCTACAGAGGAAGTTTACAAAACAAGACCTCTGCTGAACACCTTAGCTGGAGTTCATTGAGGCAGTAATCTAGGGCCTAGATGCACAGGCAGGACACCACAGGCCAACTCTGTGGTATCTTGCGCACAGGTCTGGCTCATTCATGACCCTAGGCCTGCACAGCAATGAGCGGGTGTTCACATGCCTGCCATGACCGCACTATGGAGCTACACATCCCTTAACTGCCACAGCCACCAAGTTCCCTCTGAATGGTCCCCCTGCAACCCATAAGGGCAAAAACATGGCATCTGGCTTCATCCACATGGCCTGGCACCCCTTTCCATGTCACAGGCTATGATTAAGGCCTTTAGAGGGAATGCAGCAGGTAGGAAACACAGAGCCATGTGGTCTTCCAGCTGTTGCAACATAGTTTCCTGGAAACTACACTGCAAACAAATGGTTAAAAAAGACTGTGCTAAGGGCCTTTGGGGCCAGGGTTGGGCAGGAACAGCCAGATCAGCATCCAGTTTGGCCAGTGTCACCTGGGAGCTATTGGCCTGCACTGTCTGTACAGGATGACGCCAAACCAAGGAGGCTTTTTGACCAATGTCTTCAGCCCCCTAAAGTGTCTATTTTAGGGCATACATTGGATGTTAAGAGCAGTGCACCTGGGGTTATTGGTTTGGGGCAGGGAGAAGCTCCTCCAGGTACTAACTCTCTGCAGGATCTCACAGACTACATTTTTAAAAATGGACAATTCACCAGAATAGTTCCCTTCAAAAAGAAAAAGAAAATCAGGTTGCAGACAAGCACAAACAGTTTTTATTTATTACAAAGACATAAAAAGATAGCAATAGGCTATATGCAATTCAATCTGTCTTCCAATGTAAAAGTAAGGAAAAATGGCACAGGTACTGAAACTCTACTCTTGACCAATCTAACAGGACTAGAGGGAGGCAGCTAAGATTAAGGGACTACAGACACATAGAAATTTTCTTATCCTCCAACATGAAGAAGAATCTAGGCTGGTTGGAGATCAGAGTTGCAGAAGGAGAGACAGCAAGTTATTCTTCTATCATGGGTCTCTCTGTCAGGGGTCTCTCTCTTGCTTTGCTCCTTTGCCTCTATTTAACCTTTTTTTTTAACTTGGGGTCTGTCCCATGGAGTGAAGGGGACACCTCTGGATGGAGTAAAACATGACCTTAAAGTTATTTTATGGAATGTTTAAAAACAAAACCACGTGGTTAAAGTGATGAGTGCAAAAGCTTGCACAAAGATCAGATGTGGACATGCCCTCTGGACATTGATAATGACTCTTAGATGGTCAAGGGGGATGAGAACAATGGAGCTATGTCTGAGCCAAAGTTAATTAAGTATATATATTTACCCTCTTTCAAATCCAGCTGGGGTTGTCCAGCCTCTCAGAAAACTACACAATACCTCCATATGTGGGGTGCCCAGTCTGAGCTAAATTAGGTCTCCATTCAGTGGAAGTAAACAAGAAAGTTAAGCATTGATTGCTTTCATCAATAAAACAATGTCCATATCAGCCAGAATGGGAGTCAGAGGGAAATTCCAATTTATACTTGACTTTTTCTAAGATGGACATCCATATCTGTCCAGCATTTCTTCCAGTGCATGCAAACACTGGCAATAGGCAGCTCCCTAATGCATCAAGGGCTAATATTCATATTTACCAGATGGCACTATGAAAACAACAACAACAACTTGTTTCTACTTCCTGGGCAGCAACTGCTACCAGTGACAGGGGTTTGTTCCCATATCCCCTTGCACAAATGATCTCAGGTACAAAGAGGAATTGTGAGAAAGACCCTGCTTCTGGCTATCACACCAGAGACTGTTGCCTAGCAAGTGAAGATTGTGGGGAGGGATGGGCTGTGAGCCACCATGTAGCTATGTAACTCAGATATTTACACATTTGTAACTGCCTTATGAAATTCCAACCCTCATATTCTTGGTAGGGGCATACAGGATAAGTCAGTCTTGGCTGCAGACATCCTGCTCCACAGTCACCACAATAAATATACACAGAGATTGCTGCTAAAACTATCACCACAACTACTTTATCATGCCTTTGGCACCCCGGTTCTTCACCATCTCAATTGTTTATCTGTGGGTTGATGGACATCAGCAATCTGCCATGTTGTACTCATTTTTAAAATTTCAAAAGCAACTACTTGGAGAATTTGGCTACTGACTTGCTAGACAGATGTGTACAGTGAGCTGTCATGAAACTATGGCTTCTGGCATATAATGGTTCCACACAGATATTTTTAGAGTGTTCATTACTTCATGTATCAGTTTTCAAATATAACTTTAGACAGGACTGGGGAGCTTAGAAACAGCTTTTGGAAAGAACAAAAATCAAAATGCACATTGGCACATTATTATAATTTGCATGTGTAGCCTGCATCATTAAACATGTCCGTACATTTTCTGTTGTGTATGTATATGTTTTGTTGCTCACAGCCACATGATTTGACAATTATAAGCCTGAACAGAATGGAAGAAAATACTCAGAACTCAGAATCAGATACCATTACTAGAGAAGAGGGTTTTTGTTCCGTTTTTTAATTTACACTTTTAATTTATGCTTCACATATTGGGGATCAGACTGGCTGTTGTACATTGATGATATTTCCAAGCCCCCGAGTTTCTTGTTGCTTTGCCCCAATAAAGTATCTGTTAAGAATGCAACTGCAGGGCATACATTGTATGTTAAGAGGAGTTTATCAACAATGGAAATTGGAAGTATAATCCAATGGCAATCTGAACGCAATCATGAGGTTTAACGTTATTGCGTGATAGACTACCACACGTAATTTCAGGCAATGGCAAGCTATTTTTGGGCAATGGGAAGTCAGTTCGAATGCAATTCGAATTCATGTAAATTTGCTGAACTAGCGAATTCACGTGAATGCGTTCTGGCCCCACTTTTCATTCGAAATTACTGTAAGAGAAATTCCTCCCGTGTGATAAACTCCTGCAGGGGCTCACCTGAGAATGAAATCTCCCCTTGACAGAATTCCTGCCATGTTGGAACACAGTCAAGCAGCAGGTTCCACGCAGGACCCCCTTTTTTTTGGAGAACAGAAGGGCTTTATGGTATACAGCAGTAGGAACATAAAATCAGCTAAAAAAAAGGTGTAGGCCATGCCTTTGATAGATAGCGGGTGAGCCTCAGAAGAGAGTGTTAAAATATAAGAACAAGACTGGCAAGAAATATGGACTGATGAAAGGTAGTGAAGAATCAACACTGAGCAACAGAAGAGCATTCCCAGAAAGACCAAGTAGGAGAAAAAACAGGAGACAGACCTTGGAAGAGTGACATAAAGTTTCAGGGCCCAGCCATATCCTCTTCTGTCTGAGCAAGCATAGATCCCACCTAGTCGTTTACCTTAGAAGACCCATCACAGATCACTCACATTATCTCTGCTTATCACTCTCAACTTCAGCATTATTCTAGAGACATTTACATCTAGTGAAACACTGCAACCTAACATCTCTGGAAATTACCACTGAGAAGAAAACATAGATACATCAAAGGAGGAGAGAAGCATGCCAGTTGTTCCTTATGTGTCAATACAATTTGTATAGGCCTATGAAGAGGCTTTTGTCCTTCAGAGCTGTAAGAAGAGGATAGAGGGAAAGTGTAATAATTAACAGTCAGCCTTATCTGACATTAAGGGAAACTGCACTCAAACACCAAGAACGGAAAGAACTGTTCTGTTGGCTTAAGAAAGATACTTACTATACTTTCCATGGTGTCCATGGAAGCAGAAGGGTTTGAGGTGCCTCTGCCCCACTTATACCTCCATTGTCCTGATGGATATTTTCATTTCTCATTTCTTGTGCGAATCTTCCCAAAATTTCAGTGTATTCTTGTTGGGTAATTTGAATTTTTTTTAATGTTTAATCTCTTTTTATGGGTTGATCACTGTTTTTATGATGGGGGAGGGTTGGGGTTTTGGGGGTTTTAAATTGTAATTTTTAATTGTTTGATGTTTTATTAATACTGTTGGAATCTGCTTTGATTCCTTTGTGATGAAGTGGAATACAAATAAATTATTATTATTATTATTATTATTATTATTATTTTATTGGCATCACTGATATACTATAACACATACAAAACAATTAGACTAGGATGAGTACACGTGGTCCTCAAGATGTCATTGGACTGTATGATCCCTCAAGTTACCACCTGACAAGATGTGGAGGGCAGCAGAGACTCATTACTCTCTCTACTCCCTTTCTTTGTCCTCTTCCTTAAAGAAAATGGCCCCGTTGATCAAATGAGAGGAAGATGTTTGTGACTGAAATAGAGAAGCATGTGGGCTGCATCAGTTACAGTGCAAAATGCTGAGAAATTGGCCAAAGGAAATGCTATAAAGTAAAGGAGACAGTACTGATGGTTTGCTGAGACTGAACAGCCTGAGAATGATTAGAAACCAAGAAGATGTTAAAAACAGTAAAGGACAAAGATGAGGGTTCATAGGGCCCAAAAAGCCTAAGGACTAAAGCAGATAACTAGAATGCAGAAATCAAACAAGCAGTGAGGAAGAGACTGAGAGGTGATGTACCTGAAAAGATGACTGATAAAGTTGTAGAACAAGATGAACGACAGATTGAAAACATTTAAGAACTAAGATTTGGCAGAGTCTTTAGACTGCGAGACTTTGGACATGGATGGAACAGCCCTGAGAAGCCTGACTAATTTTGCAATAGTCTGACAGTTGAATATAGTGGATTATTTATGAGCACAGAGGTAGTTGCTTAACTGAGCTTGCCAAAGGGGTAAACAACTGTCTACAGCTATGATCTAGCCCTTTATTTCATTTTGCAAAAAAACTGCTATGATGTTACCTCCCCTGCCCCTTAAGTTATTAATTATTTCAAACTCTATATTAAAAAAAAATTGGGCACTGAAATGGAACACAGTAGATGTTCATGACTTCCATGGACATGAGAGAAATCATCTTCTGCTGACCAACAGATAAAAGCTTATTGGCAATTTAGTTATTATGACTATAAAGCTAAAGTGTATGGTTATTTCTCTTGGATATTGTTCTTTATACAACCACTATTCTGAAGTATAACGGCAAATAAAACAGATCTACTGTAGCTACAACATAAGCATACAGAACTGAATCAAAATGATAATTGCATGCATTTATTTATGAAAAATACAATTTGACTAATTTAAACTTATGTTGTGACAACTTTATTCTCATTTTTTTTAACTTATAGATAGCTCAGTTGCAGAACATGTATTTGGCAAAAATATCATATGTTCCAGTTTTCATAAAGCTGATTGAACTTTGTAGCATTTTCTTAGTACCTTCCAGCCTAGAATTCAAACAATCAGATAAATCTTTTAAACTTTGCGTAATATAATTGCTTTGAGAATTATTCTAGTTGTTTCTACTCAGAGGTAAATTTTCATTTGTTCAATAGGACTTACTCTCTTACAAATGTGAACAGTTTTGCAGTCCCAGAATATATTGCCACCCACCTGTTTTGGGGGTTCATGATGAAAAGCTAGAATTCATCTGGAAAATAAAGCAAATTCTGACTTTACCAAATCAAGCTAATTTCAGCATGTAAGGGACATCTTTCACCCATAGGTTTCCAAATTACTTTGAATAAAACCATGGGTGTGGAATCAGAGCAAAAAGTGAGTAGAGCTGCATGCATGCCTCTTTCTTTGTCACCAAAGGGAGAAGGGGAAGGAGAGATGTACTTCCCAGGCAAACCAGTACTGGTTCAGTCCTGGACTTTAAAGGAGTTATCCAAGGTACTGAAAACTATTTTAATAGTATGCATCTTTGGGAGTACCTGTGTGAAAGAAGTTGTAGTGTAAGCTTTTGGAGACTTGCTCTGCTTCCTCACCTGCAGTTTTGTAGCATCTTTGAGAGTACCTGTGTGAAATAAGTTGCAGCGGAAGCTTTTGGAGACTTGGTCTGCTTCCTCAGCTGCATGGGAATTCCTAGGCATTCCATCATTGATCTCAGGACAGAGGTCCTTGAACAACAGCAGCAGCAGCAGCAACAATAACAACACAACTACAAAAGAAGATTGGAAAGAGAAACAGGTGAAATAGAATATATCCGCAAACACCAATAACTCAACAGTGGTTTGGAAAAAAGAATGGTTTCATGGCACACTACACATACTATAACACATGGGGATCCTCTTAAGCCAGTTTATCATATCTACTTTCTGGTTCCCAGCCTGCACACACTACATTCCAAAATTTCTTCCACCATTCATATGGACATCCACCCACCATGGCTTTAGACAACATCTTTCTCCATGCCTCTGAGGAAGTACACCAAGTCATGGAAGCTTATGCTACAATCTCTTTTGCACAGTTAGGGGCTGAACAGACTGCCCCTTTCACTGTCAGATTGGGGCCACAGCAACTACGTCCCATGGCTCCTATCTGGCATTTCTGTGCTGCAAAAAGGAGCCATAAAAAGTGGCTCCTTTTTGCACAGTGAAAAGGGTGCCTTTGCTGACATTGTGTCACCTTCTGGCATTCCTTTTGGTGTTGCGTCATCTGGATGCAGTGTCAAAGGAGTGCTGTGATGCCACCCACCATGCACTTGGGTGCATGGCATAATGGCAGCATCAGGGCAGCATCAGGGAGTGCATCATGTGGACACCAGGCCCCCACTGTGCTCTGAGGCTGGCATTTATTGCCGGTCTGTCGAGGCCCTTAGTTTCAAAGGCGCTGTAAGATCCTTTTGCATATTGATATTCCAGACTAACATGGCTATGTCTGAATTTTGTTTCAATAAGTTCAAGTACCTTGAGAGGTTCCTTTAGTCCTGAAATGGAATCACAGACCCAATGACATGAAAGACACCAGCCACCATTGCCAGGGCTTTTCTTTCACCACTTTGTGCAAAGTTTCTTCCACCAGCTTTGAAGTTGGGGAAAGGAGCAGGAAGACCTAAATGATATATATAATATGAGTACATAGTAGAAGCCTGGACTGGAAAGCTGAGAGGTCCACATTTGACACATAGGCCAGGGTTTCCTACTTCTTGTTTCAAAATAATTAAACATCTAGTTTAAAAGATAATAATGAGAAACTGGTAGTCCTTGCTCACTATTTTCCTTTCCAAATTGTCATGTTAGCTTGTTGTGTCTGATCTGTTCTCCCATATCCTCACTGAAGTAATCTGTACACTCAGAGCCCTTTGTTTTCAAGGAGGCCACAAGAGAGACATTTGCCGCATTTTCATGGGGCAAATTTCAGAATCTAAGCCATTAGCCTTTATTTTTCTGGGTTATTAATTGGGGAATGTGAATGGTGGCAGTTATACGATTAAAGAATCCAGAAGAGTGTTGTGACAATTAATTACTGCTTACCGAGTGTTTCATCGATGTAAAGTGCTATATTACTATTAATAACACCAAGATTATGAAGCTTTAAGGGCATCAGATATTGACCCCTCTTGTTTTACCACAGGGACCTCATTAATCCTGTCCCCGTTTATCACAGTGATGAATAAATAAAACTACAGCCTTTTAAATGTGTCTTTGGTGAGATGGCAATTTGCCATATGACATGCCCCAGAAGGAACACAAAAATGCTATGAAAATAAACAGGAGTTGAAAAGAAGGGATTTTAATATATATATATATATAAAAACTAAAGGACTCAAGAAAATCCAATTACGAAGGAAGAGATATACCAGCTTTTTCTGGCAAGGATTCTATGCCTTCACAATGTTGGTGTGACAAGGAGAAATTAAATCAGTCAAAGTTTTTCCATCATGGCATCTCCATAGCCAGAAAAGCTGCATCTGGTATAGTTCTGCTTCCCGCAGAGTTAGTTAAAAGCACAGAAGCCTGTCAGTAAAAAAAATTAGCTACCCTGATAGCAGCCTAAGGCTTCCTTTCTTGGTTGCTGTTGTGAAAAACACTTTACAAATGTTCTTTATTGTGAAGTCTGTCAACTTTTCAACCCACCTCCATAGCTGTAACTTTAATAGCAGATTTTACCTACTGTAATCAACCAATTATAAGATTTATCTCCATGCAATAAATGTTACTTGTTAATTCCTGTATATCAAGTGGCTATTAAAAGGTCATTTGCTCAAATGGTTACAAGTTGAGCCTCTCTTATCCAAACTGCTAGGGACTAGAAATGTTTGGGGTTTTAGATTTTATTTTATTGATTTTCAGAATACTTTCATTTGCATATAAGTACATAATGATATATCTTGGAAAGGGGGCCCACGACTAAACACAAAATTCATTTATGTTTCATATATGCATTAGTTGCATGGCCTGAAGATGATTTTATATAATACTTTAAATGATTTTAATGATTTTAATCTGTGGAATTTACAGTTGTTAAAAGAACTGGGGATATACAAGGAAAAAGCAAAAACATCTGGAAGACCTATAGAAACATCTGGAAGAGTTGCAGCTGGAGAAGGTGTGAAAACATCTGAAGGAGATGAAGAAAAAGTTGTGGCTGGGGTGATTGGAGGAGAAGAAATATTGGGAGCAGTTGGTGGAGTTGGAGTTCCATAGATGAAAGCTAGAACTACTACAAACGAACAAAAAGCTAAGTTTATTGTTTTTATGAGCACTTGGGGAGAGGGCAAGTTTGGTCCTTTAGATATCTTTGCCACCCCTCCCTACATGGACAGCCCTGGGGGCTGGGGCTAGAGCAAATTGCCCTAGTGAATGGGAGTGGAGAAGACACAAGAGAGAGCCTTCTCAGTGGTTGCTCCTGCCCTCTATAATGCCCTTCCACGAGAAGCAAGGCTGTACCCCTCCTTGCTGGCCTTTGATCAGCAGGTAAAAACGGCTCTGTTCAGGGAGGCTTTTAATGTGTAGTTATGGGATGGGTTTTATATGGAATGGGTATTGTGATTTTATTGTGGTTTTAATATTTGTAATTTTATATTGTTTTAGCTGATGTTTTTTTAAAAATATATTATTGCAATAGGTTTTTAAAACTGTTATTGTGAGCCGCCTTGGGTCCCTTTGGGGAGAAAGGTGAAGTAGAAATTAAATAAATAAATATGGGGAGAGGAGGGGAGGGTGAAAGAAAGAGGGATAGGGAAGAGATATGGGTATGGGATGCACAAACTGGAGCCATTAGAAATAGAATTGAATTATATTATGTCAAATAAATTGAAAAATTCAACTTTAAACACCAAAAGCCTTGGTTCAGTGATCAAATGAAGAAGGATTGAAGCATTATTAAAGAAAGATTCAGCAGACATTTTTTTTCAAGAGATGCATCAATGGAAGGAGGGTGTAAATGAATTGAAATTTAATTGGGCAAGGAATTATGAGAAAGCATTTGGAAATTCTAAATCAAGGGGTGTAGTAATAATAATTGCTTTAAAAAGGTAACTTTGTAATAAGCAATGTATGAAGAGATGATGATGGAAGATATATAATAATACAAGGGGAATTAGGGGAGGATAAATATGTATTGGTAAATGTATATGTCCCAAATGAAAAACAGGAAGGATTTTATGAGAAAGTATTAAAGAAAGTGGAAAATATACAAGAATAATATGTGGTCCTGACGGGTGATTTTAATATGCAGATGAAGAAGATAAAATAAAAATCCAATCCATCAGTAAAGGATAGACATAGTAATATAACAAATTTAAATAAAATAACTTAAACATGGGAATTGAAAGACATATAGAGATTAGTAAAGCAGGGTGAAAGAAAATATGCATATTATTCTGTGGTACACAAGGCATATACAAGAATAGACTACATTTTTATATCAAAAAATATGATAAAGAAAAATTTTAATACCAAAATAGCAAATATAAAAATAACAGACCATACCTTGGTGAATATAGAAATTGCTGTAAAGAAGGATAATGAACAAGTAAAAAGGTGGAGGTTAAATACTAAGATATTGAATTATAAGGAAATTGTAGAAAAAATTGTAAAGGAATGGCAATAAACATGATAAAGAGGTGACAAAGGGGTTGTTAAGGAATACTATGAAGGCAATCACAAGAGGAATATGTATAAAGGAAACATGCAATCTTTTAAAAAGACAAGAAGAAAGGAGGAAGAAATTAGAAATTGATATAGAGGTATTGGAAAATAAATATATAGGAAATAGAGCTAAACAGATATATGTAGAGTTAATGGCAAAAAGAGAGGAATTGCATAAAATGGAAACTGACAAAGTACAAGAAAATTTGATTTACTTAAGAAGAGAATTTTTCAAATACAGTAATAAAAACTCAGAAATGTTGGCTAGAAATACAGTACACAAAAGAAGAAAATGGAAAATATGATAAATATGGTTAGGGATAAATCTGGTAAAATATGCAGAATAATGAAAGAAAAATTAAAAAGTTTAGAAAAAATTTATAAGGAATTATATCAAACAGGGGGGAAATCCTGTGGATATGTGGAAGAAAACTGGGAAGTAAAAATAAAGAAAGAGTATAAAGAGTTACTGGAATAACCCATTGAGAAGGTAGAGACAGAGGAGGTAATTAAAACAAATGAAAAATGGGAAAGCTCCAGGAATGGATGGATTGGGATCACAATATTACAAAGTGTTTGAAAAGATGTTAATTCCAAAATAGTTAGAAGTATATAATGGGATAATAAATGGGGAGAAGATACCAGTACCATGGCATCAATCATTAGTAATTTTACCTCCAAAGGTAGATAGATTTAACTGAGCCAGGATCATATAGACCTATATCCTTAATAAACCAAGATGCAAAGATTTCACCAGCTATCATGGCAAATAGAATGAACAAATGTATTTATAAATATATAGGAAGGGATCAATGTGGATTTGTAAAAGGAAGTCCAATGTCTAACCTAGTAGGAAGGGCACTGGATAAAATACATGTATGGGGGGGATAAGAGCAGAGATTTTCTTTATTGGCTGATTTGTTTTTGTTTTTTCCGGAAGGTCTAAGGTGTGTGAAGGTGGGGGGGGGGGGCTGGGGGGGGGGAAGCCACTTTATCTGCTGCAGTTTTAATCCACTTGGGGGTTGAGGGCCCCCTCCCCCAATTGAAATAGTTTTTGGATTGTTTGCACGATTGGGGGATGTTAGGGACCATGAAGTGAGGTCCCATGGGCTGCTTATAACCCATAGCTCCCCTGTTCCCCACTCCTGTTTTATGCCAAGCCACTGCCACCAGAGATGAAAGTACA
This sequence comes from Sceloporus undulatus, assembly GCF_019175285.1. Classification (NCBI taxonomy): domain Eukaryota; kingdom Metazoa; phylum Chordata; class Lepidosauria; order Squamata; family Phrynosomatidae; genus Sceloporus; species Sceloporus undulatus. Next base: position 131,154,249 of record NC_056522.1, read on the forward strand.
GTCAGCCCATCTTATACACAGATTTTTTAATACATGGATTGAAGCATCCACAGTTTGAAAATGTTCAAAAAAAGTATAAATTTCAAATACCAAACCTTGATTTTCCATTTTGTATAAGGGACATCATTTTGCTATGTCATTATATTTAATGGGACTTGAGCATACACAGATTTTGTTATACACAGGGGATTTTGGAAACAAACCCCATCATATAACAAGGTCCACTGTATTAACACTCTCTAGCATTTGTTAAGCCTATGAAACTACACTCAGGATTTTTACATGGACCTCCCCTCCTCCTTTGAACTTGGAGTTTCTGAGTCCTCATTCACTATTGCCTCAGATAGTTTGATCCTAACAGAACCTCCTTGTCAAAGCAAGCCTCTTAAGAACAATCATTTTCAGTGAGAGTTCACTTCATACTGTCCTATCAAGGTCTCCTGTCCCTTTCCCAATACATCTGTCTCCCCACCTTTCCTGGCTTTCTTTGACTAAATAGTTTCATTTTTACTATTCTGTACTTGGAAGCCTAGGTCTCAAGGAGATGAACAGGGCATGGCCAGCCTCCTCCTCCTCCTCCTCCTCCTCCACCTCTTTTGTTTGTTTGTTTGTTTGTTTGTTCCTTGAAAATATATCTTGAGGGGTACTAAAGGGCCTGAGCAGAGAGGCCAAAATAAAGCTGGTTTCAGTCACTTTGGAGGTATGCTGTTTAAATGACACTCTCATTTTAAGAGGCTAGAAGCTGTGCCAAAGCTGTGCTTCACTCTTTAGGACTGGAGCGTGGCTTTGGCATGGCTTCTGGCCTCTTAGGACTCATACATCATTTTAACAGCATACCTCCAAAGTGACCCAAAGCAACTTTATTTTTGCCTGTCTGTTCAGGCCCATAGTTTAAGGGAAAAGTTCTTAATCTTCACTCATATAGAGCATGTCTACAGGAGCCAAATGAACCGCTTTCCCCTCCTCCCTCATGGCACCATCTTCAAGACACAAGGCCAAAGCCCCGATTCATGTGTAGACTGTCTTCATGACTTGAGGCCAGTTCTGCACCAAATCCAGCTCATCCTTCCCTTAAACCAGATTTAAAAGAAATACCTTTTGCTTCAGTTGTTTCAAACAAATCCAGAGCACTCCACAGTGATGTTGAGCAGCAATTTACACATGCATCCTGTTGTGCTGCCCAGTGCTGCTACCGCTGCAGTGAGTCACTACCTCTGAGGTAACAACAAGGTGTCCAGCCATATGGTCAACACTGGACTCCTTGGTTTTCACCTCAGAGGGAGAGACTCATACCACCACCAGCACTGGACACATATGTAAACAGCAGTCTGGTGTCACTCTGGAGTGCAGATATAACAGGGGAGATTTGGAGCAGCCCTGGGACAGAATACTCTGGGAGCAAACTCATTTATAGTCTACTATAAATTGAACTTCTAAATCACAGAAGGAAAAGCCTGCCTTTGCCTTGGAATAAATAAAATTAGTATGGTATTTAAGTACTTACTTCCTCCTACTACCCTCAAAAGGGTTTACTAATGTCTCTATGGGTCTGTCTGCATCCAGAGTGACTAAACCCCTTGAATTCTGTCTGACTTCTTGCATCTATCTGTTTATGTTGGGCAGTTTATCCAGCTCATCTCCTCCTGCTGCTGGCTGCCCCAATTTCATTCTGTTCCACTTATCATAGTCTTTATCTTTACCCAGAAACTCCTTCACAGAGTTAACTAGACAATTGATGGTCCTATCTGAATTTCATATACAGTTATTTTCAATGTGTGTAATATTTTATAATGATGTATTACTTCTGCCGCTGTTCTCATTGCTCCCTCCTTACTCTAGAGAGCCCAGGTTTAGATCTATTGTTTTTCTGCAGGTAGGCCTCCACAGTTTCTGCTACTATGCACCATGCCCCTAGGCTAGAGAATTCAGAATGCATATTTTTTTTCTGAACACATGGGAAGTACACATGGGAATGATAGCAGACAATTATACAGAATGGACAAAATATATAGTCTAGGACATAAATTTGGTGTAGGAAAACTTCACCTAATGGTAAAGCATCCACATCCCCTTCTTCTATACCTCTCTTTTTCAAATTCTCTTCCCAAAGCTGATTTTCTTTTCAAGTCAGCATAAGGGCTTTCATACAAATGTGTGCTTATATCATGTAATTAGCCCCTTAGACCAGAAGCTGTCCTAAATCTCTCAAATCCCCAATCCAGCTGGGCCAGCTGTCTGAATTTTCAAATCAAATTTCTGTAGCTAAGCATTTGCATACCCTCCAATATTCCAAAGAAGAAACAGGAACATGCCTTTAGCACCTCAGTTCTTATACCAATGAGCCTCCACCCTATTATGAATTCATAAAGGCTCAGTTTTGTCTTTTGTCTGCTATATAGATGCAGCCTGCCCACAGCTGATTTAAGCCAAGCTCATGGTGGTCTTCTTGGTTAAACTCATATTGGAAAAACACATGGATATTTTTCAAAAATAATCTTGTATTCTATGACATGACATACTAAGGTTCACGCTTAAACACGTACAGTAAATGTTTGTGGATTTTCTCCCCACTTAGGGAAAACTGGAAGAAGCCGTTCAGGGAAAGTGTGGAGGTAATAAGCAGGATCACACCCATGATGGCCAAGGACAACATTCTCTTTTAAAGGATGATAAAACAACCAGATGATGGTTCAAACACCAGCATATGCTCCAGGTGGAGATGTGAAAATCACTTCTAATGTCATTCTATTTCTCTGACTCTCACCTGCTTTTCCCTTTCATCCTTGATTTAGAATGAATTATGAGATTTTGTGTGGCCGTTTCTCTTACATTTGGAATTTTTTTAGAGTCAGTTTTTAAAATTCATTTTCCTAAGGTGCACATTTATTTGCATGTTATACCTAGTTTGTTCCTTTTCTTCACTGTATTTGTACATTTTAATAAAATGTACACAGTTTAGCCATTCATATTTTTAAATGGTTTGTGTACACATCTGTGAATGATCAAGGAAAGGTGCAGTTCTTCTTTCAAAAAGTCTTGAAAGGTGTGAAAAAGTGACTTTGAAGAAGACTGTTGAATCCAATAAAATTATTTTCCACCTCTACCTTCAGCACAAGTTCAGACTCAAACCAGCAATGCAGTACTCCAGAAAAGCTCCAGGCCAAAGTCATATTCAATGAAACTTTCATGTTGCTCCAACAAGTGAGATCAGTAGATTGAGGTGGTACAGATGTTTTAAAAATCATTGTAAAAATCACTTTTTTGTCTGGAATTTATTTAGGTCACACCCCAGAGCTAATTGCAATTTCAATTACAGTTTGCAATAGAAATCCTATACATTTGTATGCTTGCAATTTAATGTACACAATCCCAAAATATGTGTTTGATGAGTATACAGGTTTGGAGGGGAAAATCCATTTAAAAATACGTAAAATGTGTCCATTTAGGAGAAAATGTACATGGAAATATGTTTGATTTCTTGTGAAAGAAAATAAGAAAAGGGTGTCTTAATTTCATGCACACCCAAGATGAAATAACCTCTGACAGGAGAACTTCAACAAGCTTTCTTTTGCTCACTCACATATTCAAAGACTGAGGCTTGAAAAGGATTGCCACTTAGGTTGGCAATCTCTTGGAAGTAGCATGCCACAATTAAAGATAACATCCCTGAGACATTTTCAATGACAGTCAAGGGCTTGACTGTTTTCTGAACATGTTCATGGGGCCATGAACCATGAAGGACTCTCTTGAAAACAAAGATAGGCATCTTATTTTAAAGACACACCTTTGCAAGTAAAAATCAGTTCAGCTGACATCATTCCACCTAAGAATAGTTTGGCATGCAGTTTTTGTAGACTGAGACACCCTGATTCATATGTTCACTTTTGAAGACATGGATTTGGTGGAAAACAGCTGAACTTACCCAAGTTCTTACAGTCACTCAATCTTAGGAGGAAGTGCTTTGAGAATATCAATCAGGTGACTGACAGCCAGGCCAAACAGTATCTCCAAGCACTATTTGTAGGAACACTACCAGCCACTAAGGACAATTAAATGACTGCTTTAAGTGATGGCAGGGCAAGTCCTTTTCCAGCATCCTCAAAGGTTCCTAGGTATTTGAGTAGAATATTTTATGCACTGCAGCAATTATTTCAGACAAAACTAATAACAGTTAGTTGTTGTTGTTGTTGTTGTTGTATGCCTTCAAGTCATTTCTGACTTATGGGCACCCTAAGGTGATCCTATCACAGGGTTTTCTAGGACTGAGTGTGTGACTTGCCCAAGGTCACACAGTGGGTTTCCATTGCCAAGATGGAATCAAACCCTGATCTCCAGAGTCATAGTCCAACATTCAAATGACTACACCACACTCGCTCCCACAGTGGGTATTATTTTAACAAATACTTAGATGAATATAGTCCCACCATGGTGGGACTCTGAGTGTGATGGCAATTCCTTATGATGGGGAAATGGTGGCAATAGGTTTATAATGAGCTAGTGTTTGTGGGAGAAGATTGAGGATAATCCTGTCTCTCCCTTCCCTTCTCAGAGCCCATTGTCCCTCAAAGATCAGAAATGCAGGAGTAAATTAATACTTTCTCCAAATCACAGTCTCTTATCTCAGTGGTTCCTCCCAGCCCAACTAATACCAGGGATGACCTTACTGGTGCCAATTGGCACCAAATCCTTTTCCTGAATCTTATTTTATTTTTGTTAAGAGCTACAACAAGTGTTCTCATATGAATATTTTCTTGTACCAAGTAATTAGTGCCTTAGATCAGAAGCCATCCTAAATCTTTTGATCTGGCTGCCCGGCTGTCTGAATTATCTCATCAAATTTTTGTGGCTGAGCCATCTGCATTTCCTCCAACAATTCACAGACGAAATTTTAAAAAGCCCTCTGTGTGTGTGTGTGTGTGTGTGTGTGTGTGTTGAGGACTTTCTTTCAATTTAGAATGCACAGGATGGTTCACAATAAGTGGATTTCATTTTTCATAAAGACAATAATAAAAGACAGCACTAATACCAATGATAGCAGAGACTGAGAATATATTAAAGAGGGTTGTGTTGAGTGCTTGAAAGTCACGAACCTTGGCAGCAGATAAATCTTCCAAGGAAGAATGTTCCATAAGCTGTAAACCAAAGCTTGAAAAGATACTTTTCCCAGTCATTTCACTGAAGATGCTATATCTAATCCAACCTCTGCCATGCAGGAAGACACAGCAAAATCATACCTGAAAGATGAGCCCCCAACTTCTTTTTTAAAAAACTGCCAAAGAAGGATTGACCAAGCAGGGTAATCTGAGAAAAGAAGTCCCCTCATTAGTTCAGGGTCTAAGATGTATAGCTTTAAAGGTAAGCACCATTAAAGGTAGCTCTGAGCATTTTGCATTTTGTTTGGAAATGGACCATAAGCCAGTGTAAGCTCTTTAATCATTGTCAAAAATGTGTTTCTAATCACTGTCCCAAGATAGTAGCCTTGGAGGCAATGTGAGTTGAACTGCATCTCCGGCCAATATGCTGAGTTAGCTATACTGTATATTCAATACATTGGAATAGTGTAATTTGGAGGGTATCAGAATATAGGTAAGGATACCCATAATCTTCTTTCATATTTCATTCCTGATTCTTCTTCAATTTCAAACACACAGGGAGAAGTAGAGAGAGAGCTAGTGGCTTCCATGTCTGTGGCTCTGTGAATAGGTTAAGCACCTTGGAAATGTCCTTAAAGTTCACTTGAAAATTCAAAGTAGAGCCACCATCCCTCTCACTTAGTAGCCACCAGCTTTCACTGCAAACATGCGTGCACCCCCCCTCCCCACTGTTACACTAATTAACTAGTGCACTAATTATATTAATTCAATAAGCATGATTTCTACTTCGGATTAGAGGCAGGACTTTTTGGATGGACCAGATAGAGTATAATTTTCCTGGGCCTCAAATATAAGGAGAGAGGCTCAATTACAGCAAGTCACCCATCAAAATTGGCATTGCTGCCTTGTTCTCAACCTTTTTTCTTTCAGAATGTTAATTCCTGGAATTTCATTATCAGATGGGGAGATCACAAAACAAATCTTATCTGGTTGTGTCCTTTTGACATGACAGCTTCAGCAAGATGGTTGCAGCCATAGGCAATTCTAATAGTAGAAAATTCCGTGACTGGCTCAAAATCACTTGGTGTGGATGCATGGCTGAGTAGAAAATAGAACACCGCTATGAACCACCAACCCCACCCAAATATATGGAGACCTCTGATCAACAGCAGACAGGTACACAACATATAGAGTAGGTATTATACACATGAAAAGAACAGGAAAACATTATGATTAATCAGTTAATTGGATTTAATGAATTTTTCAAGAAATATGCCATAAAAAGTTCATAGAACAGTTCTTCATGTGCAATATTCTGGACTAAGGGGCTATACAAACTGGCATTTTTGGCCAGCCTGGGGGCAAAGTCGGGGTGTGGTGTCTACATGACCTGACTCTGCTCCCAGGCCAGTGTGAAACTGCGTACTGCACCACACAGTGTGAAGCATCATGGCACTCCACTGGTGCTGCGTCTACATGATGCAGAGTCAAAGGAGCGTGGAAAAGCTGTGCACCGGCAGCTATGGAGCCCTTTCCAGGGCATGAAAAGACCTACTTTTTGTGGCTCCTTTTTGCACCACAGGAAGGAGAGATCGAGGTTGCTGCATGCGGTAGCCACAACCCTGATCTGACGGAGATAAAGGCAGCTGCAGGCTGCCCCTTAGTGGCGGACTACACAGCCCCTGACTGTAGTGAAATCCACCAAAAGTCCTTTTTCTCTATCATGTTAACAGAGATGCTGAAATAAAAAGCAACAGCAGCAATGTAGGTCTGTGTTGTAACAGTAATTCAAACTTTTTGATTCATAGGACTCTTAAAGTTTTTATAGTTATACAAACTTCATCAAAATCACTACAGTGTTTATTGTAGACATTTTTAAATTGTTGTTTCTGGAAGCTGCCTTGGGTCCCACTCCAGAAGAAAGATGGCATATAAATGAAATAAATGAATAAATAATAAACTATTGCATACTTCAGTGTGCTTGGGACAAAGAAGCAATAGTGTGATACTTTCTGTCTCCTTTACCCTAATTTCCCCTAATGCATTTTGCCCCTTTTCTGCCACATTCATAAAATTTGTCTGATGCTACCACTCAGTGCTCTCACTATATCCTTATAACATCTGGAAAGTGGACCTACCAAAAGAAAAACAAGTAATCATATAGGAGAAGCAATAAAGAAACAGTGTTTGGGCAGAAACAGATTCAATTATTTTCAACATATCCTGTTTCAGGAAGCACACCATCCAGGCTTTTAAGAAAACACATTAAATAAAAATAAAAATAAAAACATTATCTCAGCAGGGATTCTTGTTTCAAAATCAGCTATTCACTGGATACTTTACTAGCCCCAAACTCATAAATTCATGGCCAATGAAATAGTGCTTCTGACTCTAATATACAAGCAGACTATGCCACTCCTGTCACTGTTCCTTACATGGAAAGAGATCCTGGTGAATGGCCTTCACAAATTACTGATGAAAAACAGAATTTTGGTGTCAGGCAAAGACCTGAATAGTTTCAAAAGTTGATGAAAAATCATCAGCTTTGCCAAAAGTTCATTCAAAATCAGTGCACTATCTATCATTCTCCAGATTTGTGCAAGTATTAGAAAATAGAGAAAAACATTGTTGAAAGTGGCTGTTATACTTTGCATTAGCAGAAAATATTTTCTGTTTTGCATACAAACCATTTTCATTCATTTAGGGAGATGGAAACTGCTTTTGTAGAAAGAGATTTCTCAAAATAGAAAATAAAATGTGGAGAAACTAAACCAAGGTGCATGAAAACAGCATTTTACAGAACTGAAGAAACATACTCAGGGAAAGCCCTGTTGGCTGTATAGCAAAATATAATATCATCCAAAATCCATGAACAATGATATCTTTAGGCTTTTGTGGGGTTTTCAGGCTATGTGGTCATGTTCTAGAAGAGTTTATTCCTGATTTTTTTGCCAGCAGCAGGTGAATAAACTCTTCTAGAACATGGCCACATAGCCTGAAAAATCCACAAAAAAGTATGGATGCTGGCCATAAAAGCCTTCGACTCCACAATGATATCTTTATTTGACTAAATACATAATGCAAGCTTTCAAAGCTCCGCTGGCTTCTTCATCAGGCAAAGTTGTTTTCAAAAAATCATACAGAAGAAAATATACATATACAATGACAGTGTTAGTCACAGGTCTGCATTTGCTCAAGGTGTTGTTAGTGTATTGGTCTTTGGAGGTATATCTATGCAGGGCTCCAGCCCTTATAGCCATGTGGCACTGGAAGAAAAGCATTTCAAGTCCAGGAGAGAAAAAATTGAATTCCATCAGCAATGCAATAATAATAAATAATAAATAAATAGTTTATTTCTAGCCCGCCTTTCCATGAGATCAAGGCGGGTTACAACATCATAGAGCAACAAACGATAAATATCAACAATACAATATAAAACAAAATCAGAGATTAAAACAAGGAATTAAAAACACAGATTAAAAACCTTACAAAAACTAGCCAAAGTGCAGGTGCAAAAGGAGGGGGGGAGAAAAAGCGATTACAACTGGGTGGACAGCTTGTTTGAAGAGAAAAGTTTTGAGTCTCTTCCTGAATTGGTCGAGGGGGGGGGGTCGAGCGGAGCTCTCGGGAAGCGAATTCCATAACTGCGGGGCTGAGATAGAAAATGCCTCTCTGTGCAGTTGTAGAGCGTTTCGAGGGTGGAACCTCAGAAATTGCTTCCCGGTTGACCTGAGTGTGCGGGGCGGACTATATGGGGAGGGCGGTCTTCCAAGTACCCTGGGCCCAAGCCATTTAGGCTTTATAGGTTATAACCAACACCTTGTATTGTGCCCGGAAGCGAATAGGCAGCCAGTGTTGATCTCGCAGAACAGGTGTTATATGGCTGGACCTGGAACATCCAGTGACCAGTCTGGCTGCCATGTTCTGCACTAACTGAAGCTTCTGGGTTTGGTGCAAGGGTTCCCCATGTAGAGCGCATTACAGAAATCCAACCGAGGTTACCAGAGCGTGTACCACCGTTTCAAGGTCCCCCCGGCCCAGGTAGGTCGCAGCTGGGTATCATCGCTGAAGCTGATAACAGGTACTCCTGACCGTCGCATCCCCCTGAGATGTAAGGTGGAGCGACGAGTCCAAGAGCACCCCCAACTGCGAACAGAGTCCTCCAAGGAATCGTGACCCCGTTCAGGACAGGTGGACATCTCCAAACCTGGACCCGGGGGGAACCTATCACAAGTACTTCCGTTTTCTCTGGATTCAGTCTGAGTCTGTTTTCCCTCATCCAGCCCATTACTGACTCCAGACAGGCATCTAGAGGAGATGCCATCCCTGGTCACTGCATCAGAAAACATATTTGGGTGTCATCCAGCGTCTGTAACACCGCGCCCCGTGTTCTCGGATGATCTCTCCCCGCTGGTTTCATGTAAATGTTAAATAGCATGGGAGAGACAGAATGGCTCCTTGAGGGACACCAGATTTAAGGCCCTCTTATTGGAGCTGCACCATCCCCCAGCTGCACCATCTGGAATCTACCCAGAGGTAGGAACGGAACCACTGGAGCGCAGTGCCCCCGATTCCCAATCTCTCACGGTGTTCCAAAAGGATACTATGGTCAATGGTATCGAAAGCCACTGAGATGTCTAAGAGCACTAACAGGGGACACCACTTCCCCTGTCCATGGCCAGACAGAGATCATCGACCAAGGCAACCAGGCAGTCTCAACTCCATAGCCTGCCCGAAACCAGTTTGAAATGGGTCTAGAAAATCAGTATCATCCAATACCGACTGAAGCTGAATGGCAACCCCCTCTCGATCACCTTCCCCAAGAATGTCAGCAGAGATAAGGCCCATAATTATTGTGAATCAGGGGGTCTAGGGAGGGCTTTTTTATCAGCGGTTTTTACAATGGCCAATTTTAAGCTGGATGGAAAGCGCCGTCCCTAAAAGATGAATTAATTATGCCGGTGACAACCATAATATAATAATAATAATAATAATAATAATAATAATAATAATAATAATTTTAGCCCGCCCAATCACAAGGAATCCAGGTGGGTTACAACAGTAAAAATAAAGATAATAAAATAAAATACAAAAATAAATAAAATACAATAAAATTAAAGAGAGCGAAGTGAGAACATTCACAGTTAGGCCCTGTGAGTGGGCCTCTCTTTTTCATTTCCTCCCCAGGTCTGATGATGATGTCATGGAGGGAGGGGCTCTTCTTCTTGAGGCAAGGATTTTATTTTAATTAATTTTAATTTAATTTTCTCATTAAATTTAGAGAAGAAATGTGGACAGAGTGACATAAGTCACAGTAATGAGGAGTAAAACTAGGTAGGGAAGGCCTGCCGGAAGAGATCCGTCTTAAGGCCTTCTTAAAGGCTGTAAGAGTAGAAATGTCCACGGATTCCTTCGCGCAGGTCATTCATAGCTTCGGAGCTGCGATGGAAAGGCCCTCTGGGTGACTGAAGTTAGCCTAGATTTTATTGGCTGAAGTAGATTCTTCCCCGCGGACCTTAGAGTGCGGGGAGGACAGTATGGAAGTAGGCGATCTCTTAAGTATTCTGGACCAAGCATGTAGGGCTTGAAGGTAATCACCCACACCTTGTACCTTGCCCGGAAACTAACTGGCAGCCAGTGAAGGGATTTCAAAACCGTGTTATGTGATCGGTACGACGAGTACCTGTAATTAACCTGGCTGCCATATTTTGTACAAGTTGAAGTTTCTGAACTTGGCCCAAGGTTAGCCCCATGTGAAGGCACATTACAGAAGTCCAATCGAGAGGTGACCAGCACATGTACAATTGTCACAAGGTCTCCCTGAAACATGTAGTTACAGCCGCACCCCCCTGAGCTGCTAGCCAAGAGGACAGGGATCGAGAGAGCAGGTTGTCTTCCTAACACTTCTAAGAATTTGTCCACTTCCTCAGTACTCACGGACTCAACTGATCCAGTACATAGAGTCACGAAGCTCTGGAGATCTCTATTCTGGATTCTGTGTAGAAATAATGGCGTCGAGATCAGCCCTTATCCGAGAGGTTTTATCCACGAAGAAGTTGTTAAATTCGTCACAGCAGGCTTTGGATGGTTCCGAATAGAGTTCAGGGAGGAGGGTGCCTGAGTAAGCTCCCCTCAACTACCCTGAACAGCTCTGCCGGACGCGATTCCGCAGAAAGAACGAACATTCTTTGCTGCGCTTATCACCACTCCATAGTCCTCCAAAAGAGAATCTAGGAGTGCCTTTTCGGCTAAGTCCTCGGTGTCTTCGCCATTTCTGCTCTAGTCGTTGCAGAACCCGCTTCCTTGCCCGGAGCATCTCGTGTACCAGGGCTGTTTTTTGGAAGCAGGCCCTGAGGACGCTTGGGAGCGATGCTGTGTATAGCCCTGGAGAGATCAGTCATCCCAGATGTTTGTCCGGGCATCAACAGAATCGCTGTCAGTGCCAACCAAATACCCCTCTAGGGCTTCTTGGAACCTTTGGGTTCCATCAGCCTTTGAGGGTGGACCATTCAGTAGGTCCACCACCCCCGAGGGGGAGTTGGGTAGATGCCTTGAATTTAGCCTCAAACCAGGAAATGGGTCCGTCCCATGACAGGGCGGAAATATTAGTTATTCCGCCCCACGGAATCTCCATGTCCATGCAAAAAGACCATATCAAGCGTATTACCAGCAGAATGCATGGGCCCTGAGACTAATTGAGATAGGCCCATGGCAGTCCATGGTAGCCATGAACTCCCCGAGCCGCACCGGTGACTGTGCTGCTGCCTCGAAAGGGATGTTGACTGGCGGCGGCGCAGAGAGAGGACCGTCGGCGTCGTGGAGGAGAGCCAGGGGGACCCAAAGAGCCAGCCCCAAAAAAACACGGGCCCTCAGAGGCCGGCGGCGGAAGAGGCGCGGGTGAGGCCATAAAGCCTCCCCCAAGTCACCATCCCACCACGCGGCGTCGCGGAGGAGAGCCAGGGAGACTCAGAGCCAGCCCCAAAACACCTGGGCCCTCAGAGGCGCGGCGGCGGAAAGAGGCGCGGGGTAAGGCCATAAAGCCTCCCCCAACTCACCATCCCTCACCAGGCGGCGGCGGACAATATCTCTCTGAATTGATAATAAACATTTGAAGTAAGGGCGCCATTAGCTTGGTCCGGAACGGTGAGGCGACGGGTGTATGAGAGATATAAACTCCATACCACTCTTTCTGTCACTGCCTTACCTAGTCCTAGGGGCATAAGGTACTTGCAATAGCACCAGAGAGGTGCTATTATTTGGTGGGGGGAGGACAAGACAGGTTCCTTTTGAATCTGTTCTCCCCAACCAAGCAGTGTTCAAGCAAAAACCAATTTTGGTAATTAGTCTCGTCCACGGGTTTTAAGGGTTTTTAGTTTTTGTTTTCTTGGGTTTTTTTTTCCCCCTTTTTCCCCTCTCGGCTTTTTTGATCTAAAACATTATGTGAAGGCAAGGTTGTCTTCTTTAAGGTTAAATGATTGGGGTATAGAATTTGTGTTTCAATTAGAATAAGAAAGAAATAAGACCACACATTGGGGGCCGTAAGGAAGTAAAAAGAGATATAGTTGCATTGACATATGGAGTTAATATAAAAAAAAGAGGATAATGATGCAAAAAGAAATATAAACAATGAATACTAGATATAGGGACAACAACTCAGACAGAACCAATGGCGAGAGTCTAAAAGTGATACCCCCAGACAAAGCTAGCAAAATGAAGATACAAATAGTATAATTCTCCAGGAGCTCAGAGAATTTAAGAAAAAATTCAAGAAAATAAAAGAGGAATTAAAAGAGAAGAATGGAGATACAACGACGATTTACACAGGGAGATCAGTATATTAGCAGAAAAAGATTGATAAAACAAATAATGAATGGAAAAAATTTAAAAAGAGACAATTGAAATCACTTCTAAAACTAAAAATTTAGAACATAGGATCAAGACTTAGAAATCAACCAAAAATTAAATGAACAGAGATTACAAAATATATGAAAATAGATACAGGAAAAATGTGTTAAATTAAGAGAGTGATGGAGACACACCAAATGAAAAAACTTTTTGAGAAAATCATACCACCTAATAGCTGCATTCATAGAGGTATCAGAAGATTACTTAGACTCACAAATAGAAGAATTATACAGAATAAATTCAAAGGTGGCAAGGAAAGAAATTTACCTAGAGACATTTATGAGAGTTTTATTAAAATGTGAGAACAAAGGAGAATTATTAAACAGAACAAAGAATTATAAAGAAAAAATTAATTATAGAGGGAAAATTGTAGAAAATTTACAAAGATTATCAGCACCAAACACTCAAAAAAAGACAAGAGTACAGATTTCTAACAAATCTACTCCAAAAGAAAAAAATATAAACTATAGATGGGAAAAAGCGGAGGACTTATGTTAACACTAAACAAAGAGATACATTATTAACTCTATAGATAAGGCAAGAGAGTTTCTGAAGAATTGGAACAGGAAGAAGAAGAAGACGGTTAAGAGGAAGGATAGGCCAGAGAGAGCCCGAGATAAAGGAGAGAAAAATACAAATACATGATGTCAATAAAAGTTGGCTCATGGAACTGAAGTGAAATAATACAGAAAAGAAAAGAAAGCAAACTTTTCGTTTTTATATAGAAAAAAATAATTTTGATATTATGTTTGCAAGAGAAACAAAATAAAGGATAAGAGATGTGTCATATTTACAAATTATCCAAATTGGGAAATGTGTTTTATTCAAGCATAAAGAAAAAGAAAAGAGGTTGTAGCAACTTTCGTAAATAATAGATATGGGCCAAAGCTCTGTATAAAGCGAGAAGGCAGAATATAATTACAGAAGCTACTATAGGTGAAGAAAAAATAATTATAGTAACATATATGCAACCACTTGAAAGGGAAAGAAACCTTTTACCAATCACTGAATGAAATATTGGGGAAAACTATAATCGCAATAATAAAAAAATAATTGTTACGGAGATTTCATGGAGTATTAAAACCTCAGAGAGATAGAAAATCGAGTAGAAATAAAAACAAATAAGAAAACGAGATATGATCATCTTAGATATATGGCCAAAATTGTATGGTAACAAACAATGGATTTACCTTCTTCTCTGATAGGCACAAATCATACTCTAGATTAGACATGTTTCTGCTATCTGAGAATTAACAGTAAGAGTAGAAAAAATGGAAATTGATCCTAGAATCTTTTCCGATCACAACCTAATAAGATTATTATATTAAAGCACATAGAAGGAATTTGAATGGAAATTAAGAGATGAGTTATTGAATGATGAATCTTTTTTAACAAAAGATTAGAAAAGAAATAAAATTTTTCTTCAAGGAAAACTGTACTATGGACGTACCAATGAATATAGTTTGGGATACATGTAAAGCGGTATTAAGGGGTATGTTCCTGAAAAGGGCAAGCGAAATTAAAAGAATAAACAAAAAAGCAAGATCTAATTAAAAAAGAATTGAAAGAAAAAGAAGAAGATTAAACACATACCCAAAAAATAAAAAAAATCCAAATGAAATTAAACTTTTACAAAAAACATACAACTGTATTACAGAAGAATTAGCAACAGAGGTTAACGAAAACAAGACAAAGACACTTTGAAAATCAAATAAGATAAGCCGATGGATGCAATAAAATTAAAAAGGAAAAGAAAAAAAAGATTATATCGAAAATTAGCTATAACGATGAATATCCAATAAACATAATTAATTAATGAAAAAAGCATTTAAAGAATTCTATATGCAATTATATAATGAGGAAACGGAACAACCAGATTTTGACACAAAAATATGAGAAATTTCTAGAAAAAAAAAGAAATTTATAATAATCACAGAGAACAAAGGACACTATTACACACACCATTCAGCCAGGAAGAGTATATTCAAGCTATACAAACTCAGAAATAGGGAAAGCCCCAGGACCAGATGGGTATACAGCCAGATTCTATAAAATTTTTAAAGAAGAATTGATAGATCCATTATGTAAAACAATAAATTTATCCGGAACAAGGAAAAACCGAGATCTTGGGGGGAAAGCTGTAAATTACTTTAATTCCTAAAGAAGGGAAAGACCTCTACGTTGGTAACTAACTATAGGCCGATCTCGTTGTTGAACTGTGATTATAAAATTTATGCAACAGCTTTAGCTAACAGATTGAAAGGAATCATGCAAAAAATAATAAACCAGACCAAAAACGGATTTATTCCAGGAAGACAATTAAGAAATAATATAAGAACTTTAATTAATGTGATATATATTATATACTATGAAATAAGAGAAAAAAAATTAGCACTAATGTTTATTGACGCCGAAAAGGCCTTTGATAACATAAATGGAAATTTATAATCAAAATCTTAGGAAGATGCATTGGGAGAGACATTTATCAATAATATTGAAAAAATATATAAAAATCAAACGGCACAATTTAATAATTAATGGGAATAAGACCAAAGAATTGAATTAGGTAAGGGACACGACAAGAAGGCCCTCTGTCAACCATTATATTTATTATGGTGATTGAAGTACTACTAAATGCTATATAAGAAATAATAAAGCCAAAAAGGAAACAAGTAAAAGGTCAAGAAAAGAATATAGCCTTTGCTGATGACATGGTTACAATACTAGAGGACCCAGCTACAGGAACAGAACACTTAATGAAAGAACTTAAAGAATTCGAAGAGTGTGCAGGAAATGAAAAATAAACAAAGATAAAACTTGGTATTAACCAAAAATATAGAGGGAAGAAGAAAAGAAACTGTTTGAGAGAAAAAACTGGATCAGGATGCAAGTAAGTAAATAAAGTCAAATATTTAGGAATATGGTTTACAATATAATTTAGATCTCGTTGGATAATAATTATAAAAAAAATATGAAACAATTACAAAAAGAATTAATAAACTGATAGTAATAAGTTCAATCCATCAATATTAGGAAGATTTCACAATAAAGATGTCCTATTTGCCGAAGATATTATTCTTACTGTCTAACCTCCCAATTTTATGTAAGGAAGATTTTGTAAAACAGTTGTACTAAAGATATTGAAACAATTTATCTGGAAAGGTGGAAGACCGAGAATCAAATGGGAAAGTGTTGTTGATGAAAGATACTAAAGGGGGGGGGGGTTGTATGGCACACCTGATCTAAAACTTTACACATGGGCATGTAACCTTGTATGGATACAAGAATGGGTAAAATTAAACAATGTAGAATTGCTAAAACCGAGAAGGCTACGGGATGAAACACGGTTGGCATGCTTTTTAATATATGACATCAAAAAAAAGATAAAACTTTGATATACATCCTATAGGAAAGCAATTACTGATGACATGGGTAAAAATAAAAATATAATAAATCCCAAATGGATCTCTACAAGAGCCTTTTTATAAACAAATTCCAAGACCAAATCTAAAATGGCAAACATATGAAGATCTACTAAAAAAGGGATTAAAGGAGATATATAATTAAAACAAAGAGAAGAACTAGCTAAGGAAGGGAAACATATTAATTGGTTTACTTATGAACAGATAAAAGGGAAACTGAAAGAAGACTTAAAAAATACAGGAATACAAAAGAAAACAACGAATTGGATATAAAATTGGTGGAAAGAAGACAAAAAGAAAATATCTAAAATTTACAATTGCTAAATAGGGAACTAGAATCTGAAACTGTAAAAGAAAATATGGTGAGATGGGCACAGACATAGGACATTCCTTGTCCTATGAAAACTGGCAGAAAAACATGGAAACAACTAACATGTTTTACAGCATCACAAGACTTAAAAAGAACTTTATGAAAATCGCAACAGGTGGTATCTTACGCCAAGGAAATTGAAACACTATACACAAACTCTCGGAAGACAAATGCTGGAGATGTATAAAAATGTGGTGGTTCTCTCTTTCATATGTGGTGGAATTGTAAAAAATTAAAGATTCTGGTCTAAAGTACACTTAACATTCTAAAAATACTAAAAATACATTATGATATGCAACCAGAAACTGTACTTACTAAATAAGGTATCAACTTTGAAAAAAAGTGAGGGGAAAGGAAATATTGGAGACTGCTATTATATCTTATAACAGCAGCAAGAATAGTAATAGCCAAAAAATGAAAAAAGCAAAGACGCACCAACACTTGAAGAATGGATGACTAAACTACAAGACTTAAAAGAAATGGATAGACTGACTTGTATGATAAATAAACAAATCCAAAGACAGGGTTAATAGAGATTGACTTCCATTGTTAAGATATTGGGAAGAAAACTTGGAATCAAGAGAGACCTGTTGATTTAAGGCCAAAATAGGTTTATAATGTAAATAATGACACAAGTTGGTTATGGATTTGCATTTATAGCTCTATGTCTATATGTAACTCTATTGATAGGAACTGAAAGTAACCAAGCTTTATAAGGGGGGAAATGTACCGGATATGACACTCACATAAATGTTTATGTGTTACTGTATATAATATTAAAATTAAAAAAAAAAAGAAAAGGGATGTTGAGGTCCCCCAGGACAAGAAGCCCAGGGGACTCCAACACCAGCTCCTAGACCCGCTGTGTCAGCTCGGCCAGGGAGTCTGTTAGCGCACGGGGTGGCCGTTATACCAAACAGAATCCCTAAATATCTCTGGCCTTCAGGTCAGGTAAATACACTCAATATGGATAGTTTGCCGGACAATGGTTCCTGGTTAAGGAAGGGTGTCTTATGAATTCAACAAGAGCCTACACCCCCCCCCCCCCGCCCACCTAACCTGGTCTGGTCCTTAACTGTGTACCCGGCAGGCAGGCCCTTGAGCCCACACAGCTTCGCTTTCAGGCCCAAAGCCAGAGGTCTCCCCAAGCCAGGTCACAGCTCTTGTCTTCCAATAGATCGTAGATTATGTGAGTCATGTTTTTTACAGACTTGGCATTGCACAGGAGCAGAGACAGGGTTTGTGGTATGGTTGGGCTGACCCTCAGATCTCTTTGGTTAGGAGAGTGGATGGAAGGAGAGATAGATATTAAGCATCGATCTCGCCTTCCCTTCCGAACTGACTCCACTCTCCTACCGCTATATCTCCCCCTGCCCCACACAACTCCAATTGGAGCCCTGCGCACCTCATACCATCACCCAACATCTCCCCCAGCTGCAAGCTTCCTACACCCAAAGACATCCCCCCCCCACAGCAACCCGGTAGCAGGGAATAGATATGCTCAATCATTCCTCTGCTCCGACACAGCTAGCAAACTCCCTCCCCTAACGCCCTTAAGAGGCTGTGCAAATGTGCAACAGCGCAACTGCGCTGTTGCAAAGATGGCAAAAGTCCGAAGGCGGCTTCCCTGGGCCGGTGCGCAGATGCACAGACTTACACCCGAACCCAGAGAGCCGCCCGGCAAACAGCAACACAGCAGCAGCAGTCCTCCGAGGCACACAAACGGGGGCGGGATGAAGGAGGAGTCCAGCGAGCAGGCTTTAAGCGTGTCCCTGCCACCGACATGCCCCTCTCTCCGCCTTCCCCCAGGCGAGGGGTTGCCGCTCCCACCGGCTTCCCTTCCCCCGGCAGCGCCGTGTGGGCGCGGGGCCAAAGTTCTTGTAAGACCCTGGAGGTCCTCAGGCGCAGGCGTCTTCCCAGGGGCCGGCGGGCCGGCTTTTAAAGGGTTGCCGCTCCCACCGGCTTCCCTTCCCCACGGCAGTGCCGTGTGGGCACGGGGCCAAAGTTCTTATAGGGCCCTGGAGGTCCTCAGGCGCAGGCTGCTGCTTGGCTGGCTCAGCTCCTCTGCCCAGCTGGCTGGTCTAATAAATGTTACTTCTTCTGACATCCAAGATGTCTCCATCCTTTGTCAGGTCACAGCACCCTTTGTTAGGCAGTCAACACTGAATCTCTGAAGAGAATCCTCCATGCTTTTGCATTAGGAATATTTTAGGTGGTTTTGTTAAAAAAAGTTTCACATTTGCTACACATAGAAACCCCAAATAGTAAAGTTTCAGTCAATTGGCTCCTGCTAAATAAAGGTACAGTCAGCCCTCCTTATCCACAGATTCTTTATCCAAAGATTCAAGTATCCATGCCTTGAAAATGTTAAAAAATATATAAATACCAAAAAGTGAACCTTAATTTTGCCATTTCATATAAGGGACATCATTTTATTATATCATTGCCTATAACAGGACTTGAGCATACACAGATTTTGGTATCTCTGTGGGGGGGGGGGGGGGATATGGAACCAAACCCTAGTGGATACCAAGGGCCCCACTGTATCATTGTTTTGTGGATTTGGGATATTATTTTACTTTGATATATGACCAACCCAGCTACACTGAATATGTTTCCTGGATGTGAAGATACCACATTTTAGCCACTACAGGAGCTCCTAGAGAGGGAGTTTATTGATGGTACACATTTGCTTCTTATGCGGGGGGGGGGGGGGGGGGGGGAGAAGTCTTCACTTTCTTGGTGGAAACTGGTCTTCCATTTCTCAGAGCAGATATTTTCTTGGCCTTCTGGAAGTTATTGCCAGATTTTATCATCTCAAGCAGTACTTGGAAAAATGATGGGCATAAAAGAAAGTGATTCCCAGACTGACATATCTGGCTTTGAGAGGAGGGTATCCTCTTATGATGATGATGATGATGTGACACAGCTTGGTTGCCACTATTTAAGTCCTGCTTCTTGTCTGCTATGAGACCTTGCAGGAATTGTGGTATTGTGTTTTGTATTTTTCCCCACCTACTTTGCACAGTCTAATTGGTGTCTCATTTTGACTTGTTAGTAGGCCACTGTTAATTTGGTCATATTTGGGCAGAGATGTGTGTGTACATGAGAAATGAACCTCAGAAGGCACCTTTATACAGGTGCTTGACCATTCTGGAGCTCAAGGGCTATGGGACCTGTGTCCAGGATATAGATAGGTTATTGTAATCAACTCAGACTATCTTTCTTTAAAACTATGAGGACTAGGGTTGGGATGTCTAAGGAAGATGACTCTCCCTACTGTGATAGGTGATTCAAGAGGCAGGGGTGGGAACAATATTCCCTTTTTCATCTCAGAATCCAAGAATTACATAGGCATTGGGTCTCTTAGATTGGTTAGGTTGCCCACACATCAATTCCCCACAATACTGATCTTTGCCATTTAATTCATTAAATGTGGTCTTAGTTCTGTAGTGGTGAACCTATGGCAAGTGTGCCAGAGATGGCACACGAAACCATTTTTCAGGGCATGTGGAGGCTGGGGAATAGGAGGAACAGGTGCCCGCCTGTTCCTCCTCTTCCTGGCTGTCCCAGACCTTCAGTTGAAGAGGCAGCTGGAAAGACAGTGGGAGGCCTGGGAGAGTACGGTGGGGGAGAAAGAGCAGGCATGTTTCTCCTCTTCCCAGGCCTTCAAATGCCTCCAGAAAGGTAGTTGAAGGCCTGGGACACTTGGGGAAAGAAGAGGAACAAGAAATCCCATCCCTGGAGGGAAGAAGTCCCACTCTAGAAGTCCTATCCCCCCAGAAGTCACACCCCTGACACCAGGTAACACCCAGTGCTGAAAAGTCTTTTAGTTTGAGCACTCAACCCCTAAAAGGTTTGCCATTACTGCCCTAGTTAAACCCAAAATACTGTTGCTAGTATTTTATGTCCATTTCTGCTCATGTTTCATACATTTCCTCACAGATATGTGATGCTAACTTTAAGCTTATGAGGAATGAAGTTTGTATGAAGATCATTCAGGAGCTTACAGAAGCAAAATTGTTTCCCTTTTTACTATTAACTCTACACTGGATAGTTCTCATACATCAGCTATGCTTTGTTTTCAGTGGTACTGTTGCAACAGTACCACTGCAATAAGTTGAAGAGAATGTTGTTCAGTTTTCTTTTGGAACAATAGTGGAGAAAACACAGGCGAATCTCTCATCATCATTCTTCAGAAGCATGGCATTGATACCAGTAATTTCAGGGGACAGACTTAAGAGTCTGGGCATAACACAAGGAGTATGAGTGGTCAATAACAGGGTCTGCAAACTCACATGAAAAAGAATGAGCAGGTATGCTTGTGTCTGTGGTTTGTACAAGTTATTCCCTCAACCTGGCAGGGCAAAACAGCATGTGCAGTCTTTTTGCAGAGAGATTGATCAGATTTCTTGATGGTTTCTTTGTATCTTTTCTTTTCAGGATCTACCTGCAAATCAAAATTGCTTTGAGACAATATTGATCACTGATCCAAAAAGAAACAAACAAGTATAGCAAAGATAATCTTGAAAAACATGTTAGAAATAGGACGGCACTACAGACCTCACAGAAACAATTTCATCTATTAGGACTATATTTTATAATTTTGGCAACAACTGCAAAATGAAAACAATACCTAAGTTAAAAGCAAACTCTTTGGTAAAGAAAAAAATACTTGAAATATCTTTTATGACAGTGATCTTGCACAAAATCCTTCACAGATTGGGCGGTGTCAATAAAATCATACAAAGGAAAATGCTTCATTTCTCCTATCATTTTTATCCATGGCATGCAGAATAACTTCAAAGAATTTGAAGAACAGACAGAAAAACTGAGTAATCAAGTGAAATCCATAGTCAAATAAAAGATCAACAGCTTGGGGACACAAATCAATTTTCCTACTGGAAAAAAAGGGAATGTAAACTAAAAGGAAGAGACAGAAACTTGGGCAGAAGAAACCTTCAGTGTCTCAAAATGTAATGGAACTGAAAAAGTCCTCCTGCATTTACATAGAATTTGTGAAACTTTTTTGATTCCTGTCAAGGCTAGACCACTCTTCCTAAAATCATGGTGTGTTTTCCTTATTGAAAGCAAACCCAAATAATTGTCAAATTTCTCTTTTTCCAATAATTTTATCCATTTCTTAGATACTGCAAAGGAATGTGGTAGTTCTGAGACTACTGCACAAAAAAAGTTGGAAAATAATTTATAGTATGGCCCTGGTTGAAACTTTCTAAAAATCTGCCATAGCTTTTCTGCTTTTTTCCAACTGCCAGTTTTGAATGGTGTAGGAGAAAGAGTATCCTCCAAATTAGTCTTTATTAAAAGTATCTGTTACATTCCACAATGCTGCAGTCAAGACTGGCATCATTATCTGTACTATTCATAGAATGGGAGGGGAGAGAGAGAGAGAGAGGTTTTTTGAAACTCCTGACAAGTAGAAAAAAATATGAGTTTTGAAATAATACAAATTTAGTTTATCATTGTTCAGAAATATTTTCTTTAACCTCAGCCATAACTTCTGAATATTCTGATAACAAATATTTATTATTGTTACTGTTATGAGCAAGTTGTTTCAAGTTTATGGCAACTCTAAGACAAACTTATTAATATGGCAGCATAATTTACTGTGTAAACCATTTGCAGGTTGCCAGACAAGTGAGTAATTGCAGCCACTCCTCGGCCCGGTGTGGTTCCACTTTCCAGGCTGCACCTTGGCAGTGGCGGGCCTGCCATTGCCCAGCAGTAGCTAATGAGCGGTTGCCACCCTTCTCTCCTTCTACTGGCTGCTGTGCTGCCTGTCAGGCCTTCCTTCCAGTGGGTGGAGGCCATTTAAGAGGGATCAGTCTTTCCACTAGTAATCCTGCCTGGCCTTTGCAGGAGCAGAGGGAGGAGCAGAAGCTCCGATGGTGCTAGGGAGAACAGCCAAGTGTAGAACTTGGAGCTTCCATGGGTAGTGGGCAGTACACATGGGTAGTGGGCAGTACACATGTGCATTCAGGGATAAAAAGTCCTGCTTCTGATGTGACAACAAGGCAGTGGTAAAGGTCATCAACCGGCAGTCTTCCAGAAGTGAAAGGGTCATGTGGCTGGTGAGGCTGCTCATGCTGGTTTGCTTGGCAGCCAACATTAACTTTACAGCTCACTATGTGCTGAGGCTAGATAACAAAATTGCTGACTCTCTTTCTTGTTTCCAGAAGGACAGATTATCTCCTTGGTGCCGGGAGCAGACACCTAACCAACAACATTCCTGGCAGAGCTGTGGCAGCTTGGGAGTGAATTGTGATACAAGGAGTGCTCGATTCTCTAGTCCCAGCTGTGTTCAGATCTTATAGATAGGTGATAGCCAGTTTTTTCTCCTACTATAAACAGGCAGGAAAGGCCAGTCTAGGAGCAAGCCATCCTGCGCTATCTAGCTAGCTTGAGGGTGGTCACACTCTGGGTATCATGTTTGTGCGCCTAGGTGGCATCACTTTTCACTGCAAATGGCTGGTCTGCCTGAACACAGCTCATCTTTCCTCATTAGGAAGACAGTAGAGGGATGGAGGAGGGTTATGTCCAGGCAGGTGGACAATAGGAGGCCCATCACTTTCCGACACCTCTGCAAATTGGTTCAGCATCTCCACAAGCTGTGCCTTTCCTCTGAAGAATCCTAACTTTTTAAACTGTGTTTGTGACAGCCTTTTTCAGGGCCTTATGGGTGGGGGAGTTGGTCCCTGGCTCCACCTTTTACTTATCTGGTAGGGCACTGCAATTGGGAGACACATCCCTCAACAGGGATATTGCGTATATCATCATACATAAGTCTAAGTGTGACCAGCTCAAACAGAGGTCCATGGTTAAGCTGCACAGATTGTCGGGGAGCACCCTTTGTCCAGTCAGAATCCTCTGCAAGTACCTTAGACAATGGACCCCTAAGGTCATCCTGCTCTTCATGCATTTTGATGGATCCCCTCTCATGAGATACCAACTGATGGCCATCTTGGGGTTACCACTCCAGAGCATGGGACTTAGGGTGAAGGACTTTGGGGGGCATTATTTCCAGATAGGAGCAGTGGCTACAGCAACAACATGTGGCCTCTCCTTGGAAAGCATCAAGAGACTGGGGAGATGGAGGTCCAGAGCCTATGCAATGTACATTCGGCCAGCCAGGAGCACCTTTTTAAACCCCTCATCTGCGTCTGCCTGTAAGAGTTGTTTATATTTGAGTTCAACAGTTAAAACACAGTTTGGGTGGACTGTCTGGACCCTGGGTGTGAATTTCTGGCTAGTTTACAGGGCTGTGTTGGTGGTAGGCAGCCCCAGGGGTGGTCTGCCTTCTTGGCAGTAACAGGGGTCTGGGATCTGGGTATCTGTCATAATAATAATAATAATAATAATAATAATAATAATAATATTTATTTGTATCCCGCCCCTCTGAGAACAATCGGGGCGGCTAACAAAGTTAAAAATACAGCACATATAAAATCCCTGGTGCCCTCCCCTCCTTAAAAAAGTATTAAATCCAATGCAGAATTAAAAACAAGCAAAAAACAACGAAAAACATACAAATTAAAAACTGACCAAAAGGTCAACAACATCACATCAACAAACCATCAATGGGAGCAGCAGTATCTTATTCCCAGATGTTTTTTCTGAGGCCGGGTTCTCTATTCTGCGAAGGCCTGCCGGAAGAGATTTGTCTTAACAGCCTTTTTAAAGTTGTCTAAGGATGTAAGCAGACGGATCTCATCCGGCAGGCCGTTCCACAGTCTGGGGGCAACGATGGAAAATGCCCTCTGGGAGGTAGTTGAAAGCCTAGATTTTTGTGGCTGAAGTAGGCCTCTCCCAGAGGAGCGGAGTGCGCGGGGAGGATTGTAGGGGAGAAGGCGGACCCGGAGATAGCTTGGACCCAAGCCATTTAGGGCTTTAAAGGTGATAACCAACATCTTGTACTGGGTCCAGAAGCTAATGGGCAGCCAGTGGAGGGACTTTAGAACCGGGGTAATATGGTCCCTCCTGGATGTTCCAGAAATTACTCTGGCTGCCATATTCTGTACTAGTTGCAGTTTCCGGACCAAGCACAAGGGTAGCCCCATGTAGAGCGCATTACAGAAGTCTAGATGTGAGGTTACCAGCACGCGCACAAGTCTCAAGATCCCTTACTTCCAAAAAAAGGGCGCAGCTGGTGTATCAGCCGAAGCTGATAACAGGCGCTCCTGACTGTCGCGTTTACCTGGTTCGACATCAGGAGCGAAGAGTCAAGGAGCACCCCCCAGACTGAGAACGCAGTCCTTGACAGAGAGTGTGACCCCGTCCAGGACCAGAGGTTACAACCCAATTCTTGGTTTCGGGGTCATCAGTGATGTGGAACTGGTTTTGTGTGGGGAGTCCCCTTCCAGGACCTGGGTATGAATGGCATGGGGAAGAGTCACCAAGTGGAGGCGGATGCCTTGCCAGCATTTCCAGTGACAGAGATGCATCCTGGAGACCGGCCAAATATAAGCTGTCATCCCCAGAGTCCTGCATCGGGCTGGACCAGGCCAGGACGGGGTTCATCAATCAGCAGGTGGCTTGGTCGATGCCAGTATCCTGACCCATGCTTAGGGCCAACCCAGTCTTTTCTGTGCAGTAAACAATAAAGTTGTGGCCTTTTCTTCTAATTTTGAGTTATGCATTTCTTAAGAGCTTCGAAACACTGCCAGTGCACTTGCAACAGGGTTTTCTTGGAATTATGTGTTTAGAAGGAGTTTCATTTTGACTTTTCCTAAGGCTGAGAGAGTGTGATTTGCCAAAGGTCACCCAGCTGATTTCTAAGGCTAAATGAGGATTAAAAACTCAGATCTTATAGAGTGCAAAACTCAGTCAGCTACACCACACTGGCTCTTTGGTGTCAGATACAGCTTTTTAAAAAGCATTATAAGTATATCTACCCTCTACCACCAACACCTTAAGAAAAATATAACACACACAAGTTCCGTGAGAAGGTAGGATGCGAAGAGGCCTCAAATGAACATTCTCTCCTGAGCTTTTCTATGTCTTAAAAAGGTTTTGCCATATAGATTTAACTGAAAGAGAGCATGAAAACAGATATGAACCCTGGAGAATGGGAGCAATCGACATGTACACAATTCTAATGAAGGATCCCCAAAAGGCAAACACAGGTGGAGTCATTTACAAGATGCAGTTAAGAAGACAGACAAATTGTTCCTGTTTAATTAGAACTGTTGATGTCCCAGGGTTTGCTTACACTGCAGAAATAAAACAGTTTGACACCACTTTAATTACCATGGCTCAGTGCTATGGATTTCTGGGATCTGTAGTTTTGTGACATATTTAGCTTTCCCTTTAAGAGAGTTCTGGTGCCCCTGTTATTGTTGCTGTGTGTCTTCAAGTCTTTTCTGACTTATGATGACCCTAAGGCGGTTCGCCTATCATAGGCTTTTTATTTTTGGCAATATTTGTTCAGAGGTAGTTTGGCATTGCCTTCCCCTGAGGCTGAAAATATGTGACTTGTCCAAGGTCACTCTGAAATACAAATCCCAGAATTCCATAGCATTGAGCCATGGAGCATTTTAAATGACCTATCCAAAGTGCTGAAGGTATATTTGGGTTGCAGCACTTTGGATAGCCACCAATCTCTACCAATTTAAGACCTATGGATTTTTATACTATGATCTATCACTTCACCAGTTTTTGACTTTATATTTCTGCTTGCCTTCTCTTCTGTGGAAATTCTTTATCCTGTCAAGAACCTTTACTGTTTTCTCTTTCTTCTTAGCTTCAGCTCTTCCTACCTGCGCTGTGCTTTTTCTTTCCTGAATTTAGTTGAGCTGCATTGAGCACTTTGGCAACCAAGCGCTCCTCTTCATTCACTGACCTCATTTAGGTCAAGGATTCAGCCAAGTCTAATACCATGGAGTGCAAGTTAAAGAACGGTAGCCACTGTAGGGTGGTAACATCAAACTACTCATTCAGAGGATACTCCTCTTTAATTTATCACTCCCTGATCCTTCCTACTAATCTCTGGCAATGTGGAATAACAAGAACAGGTGATTCAGGTTCAACGGACAGTACCCAGACAGAAAGAGAGGTATGCTCCAACAGAGAAAAAGGCAGCTATTTTAATGCTATGTTTCTTTTATTTTCCAGTTTAACAAAATGAGAGAGTACTGTTTAGGGTCACTAGGTTGTAATCTGGAGATTATCACACCTCCTTTAAATCCTCCAGTAAATCTGAAGTCTCGGAAGCAGGGTCTTTCCTCCGTTCAACTACAAAATCTACTTGCCCATCACACAGTACAGCAAAGTCCTTTCCAGATTTTCCTTTCTATGTGTACAATGAGCTTATGGGTTTGGTTCCAGGACCCCTTATGGATACCAAAATCAGTGGATGCTTAAGCCCCATTAAATACAATGACATCGTAAAATGGCGTGCCTTATATAAAATGACAAAATCATGGTTTCCTTTTTTGAATTGATATTTTATTAGAATATTTTCAGGCTATGGATGGTTGAATTAATGGATAAGCAGTCCATTCATACAGAGGGACAACTGTATACAAAACACATGGAATAGGGTGGAGAAACCATTGAACTTATTGACCCTGCCTTAACTGTTTATAGTGTCATCAGAGGGTCTGGAACAGATTCCAATGTGTGTACAAATGGACATGCAGTCAGAAAATTGATTATACTGTACAAGCCTCTGAACTACTTGAAGAGCCCATACACATTTGAATGTATGTATGTAGATGCTCCTCTTAGGTCTTATGTTGGATGTGTGGAGGTTGAGAGTGGGGGCCAGATGGCTTAAGATCACTCTTTGGGATCACTGAAGAAGATCTGACATTGATGTTGAAGGCCTTTTCCCTACAGAGCGCTAATCGAGAATGTGTAATCTTCCAGGCGTTATTTGACTGCAATTCCCCTTCAAATTTTTGGGCCCATAGAGACAGGCCAAAATAAAGTTGCTTCGAGTCACTTTGGAGGTATGCTGTTTAAATGATGCATGCATCCTAAGAGGCCAGAAGCCACACCAAAGCCACACTTTTGTCCTAAGGACTGCAGCGCAGCTTTGGCGCAACTTCTGGCCACTTAAGATGCATGCGTCATTTAAAGAGCATACCTTCAAAGAGCCCCGAAGCAGCTTTATTTTGGCCTGTCTGGGCTTCTCACTTAGCAATTAGGTTGCTAATCCAAGTTGACTATTAACTGGTTAGACCATATCATAGTATATGTATGGACTATTTGAAACTGTGGGTTCTGGGATATCTTTATCTAATCAAAGAAATTTGTTTTTGAAGAATATGTGAGAAACCAAGTAATGCACTCAACCTGATAAAGATGATTAAGACAATAAGATGTGCTTTGTTTATTTTAAAGTTTTGTCTATGTTTCTCAAGCTCTCCTATCTTCTTCCCTTCTCTCTCTGAGCTATGCATGAACCAAAGTGTTCATTTGGTGTACTGTCCATGCTCTGTTGACACTGTGCTTATAAAAGTTTCAATTTCCTGCTTGGCCAGTGGTGTGATTTTGAAGTGCTAGGATATTTTCAACTTTTCCATCATGAGCTCCACTAAGGGATTTTTAGGTTTTCAGCACAAATGACTTTAAGGAGTCCTGGTTTGAGAGGCTTGTCCATCAGTTGTCTAATGAAGAAATATGCCATTGAAATCAAAGTGGCTGAAGTCAGTGAAGCTTATCACAATGTGAAAAGTTAACCACCTGCATCTATATTTGTCAGATTAGGTTCTGATCTGTGACTTGCATTTGACACTTGGTATTGACTTGGCATTAAATTTATTTGGTTAAAACTTTAGGGAGTGAACTAAAGATATATACGTGGTGCATTGGACAGGACTTTGGATGCGGCGGAGTTGTATCTCATCTCTGCTTACCCATGAAGCTCCCTGAGTGACTTCATAGTCAGATGGTATCTGTTATATTTAACCAACTTGATGGGACTATTATAAAAATTAGATATCTTAGTATGCTCTCCTTAGCTCATTGGAGAAAAGATAAGATACAAATATAAAAAACAAATGTGTATGGATCCACAAAACACTCTTTAAATTTTTAAATATATCACAATTTTTACACTGTTTCTCCAATTCATTCTCATACTAGATAATCCTGTGAAGTCTATTTTTATCCCCATATTACAGAACAGCATGTCACTTCTAAATACTAACAGGCCTTCAGTGATCTTATTCTCAACACAAAATATACAGCAGCTCGCTTAACAACACCAAAGCTGTTGGCTTAGTTCCTCTTTCCACTCCCCGCTATGATGTCTCCATTTTCCCCTCTCAGCTCATCAAGGTGCTTATGGTTGTTGACTGAGCCCTGATCTATTTATATACAGTACCAGACAGGTACACATAGGCCTCCTTACTTTTTGTAACAACACCATTAGAAGACCAAAGGGACAGAGATGATTTGGCTCAAACCGAGAGGAATCAGAAAGTGAACTGTGTAGGATTCACCTTACTCCCCACTGCTTACATAAAGGCTGGCCCGATTTATGAATGTTTTCCTATTTTTAAACATTTCTTGCAATCAAAATATCAGCGTCCCCCACCCCCATTGTGCTTGCTCTCTCTTTATAGAGTAGTTTTCATTAGCAAAAGCCCCACTTATGGTCTGAGAAGATAAAGTCCATTCTACCATTTCAATACTCTGCCACAATGTATTCACTTCATATTCTTGCATATGTAGACCAGGCCTATGACAGTTACAATTAAAACTATTTTAATCTTTTCTCTGGATCCCGCAGTAGAATACAGTGGTACCCCGGGATACGAATTACCCAGCTTACGAATTTTTCGGGATACGAAAAAATCCCATAGGGATTTATTGTTTCGGCTTACGAAGGTTTTTTCGGGTTACGAAAAAACCTCGGCGCTATTTTCCGCCACCGGAGGGCAGCAGAGAGCTATTTTTTCCATTAGCGCCTATGGCAATTCAGGTTACGAAGGTTTTTCGGGTTACGAAATTAGCCGCGGAACGAATTAATTTCGTAACCCGAGGTACCACTGTAGTCTGATGTGTATTCTCCCCTGCTGTCATACTTTATGGCAGATACAGACCAGCAGCCAGCACCACATGACAGCTGTTCCTTTGTACAGAAATACAACAGCTGACTTCTCAATTAACTCAATTGGGGCATAATGCTTTGTCAGACATAGCTCTACTACCCTGCCTTCACCCCTGTGTGCACCGTATACCTCCCAGTTGTCTGGGTGACAATTCAATGGCCAGAGGAGAGTGGTGGATGGCCAGGCAGCATCCAGATATATCTCACCTGCTGGATTCATGAAGATGATACCATCCTCTTGGACCTCTCAAGGACCTCTAGGACAGTGATGGTGAACCCATGGCATGAGTGCCAGAGGTGACACTCACAGCCCTCACTGTGGGCACATGTGCCGTTGCTCCAGCACAGAGTTTGCCAGAGTTTGTTACTAGAAAGCCAGAGGGACACGGCACTTTGCAATAAGTGGGTCTTGGGTTGCAGTTTGGGCACTCGGCCTCTAAAAGGTTCACCATCACAGCTCTAGGATATCCAGGAGGAGACAAGCCTCTTCCTGAGTTTGGCCACACACACACACTGCTGAATGTTGCCAGGACAGCCCCTCCACACATGCCAAATCACTAAATATCTTGGGGAGTATTGGGATGCCAGGGAGATAAATGATGCAGGCAGGGGCTTGTTGCAGAAAGTGGTATAACAGGACATGCTCAGGCATAATGTGACATTAAACCTACCTATGTCACCAGCAGGATTCCAACATATGCATGACTCATTGCATACTCATTGTAAGTTTCTACAGATAAAAATCAAGTCTTTATTGAAAAAATGCTCTACAGTGGGTCTTTGTTATCCACTGGGATTTGGTTCCAGGACACACACACACACACACACACCATGGATATCAAAATCCGTGGATGCTCAAGTTTCATTGAATACAATGACATAGTAAAAGGGTGCCCCTTATATAAAATGGCAAAATCAAGGTTTGCTGTTAAAAATTTATGCTTTTTAAAAAATATTTTCAATATTGAATCCATGCATAAGGAATCCATAGATATGGAGGGCTGACTTTATTTTATTTCTACACCATAATGAAAAATTTCTGAACACTACTTTTTTAAAAAAATATATATTTTATTTACAACATATAAAACTCATAAACTAAAACACATATATATTAAATATTTTCTATTACATGATTGTAACCTTACATAAGTAGCAATATTCTTCACTCTTAATAAAAACAATCCTAATATACTATATTTTCAGACCTTGACAATTCTTATTCCAGTATTTTGTCACTGGTAACCATACTTTTCCTACTTCAGTTAATGAGTTGTTTTTTTAAACTATAGGTACGTTTGTCTAATTCAATCATATCCATCAATTTAATTAGCCATTATTCAGTTGAAGGCATTGTCTTTTCTTTCCAGTATTTAGCTGAAAGAATTTAGGTAAAAAAATTCCAAAGGCTACTTTTAAAAAAAATACTATAGGATACTGACCTAATAACCTTAGTCATGTGAAACTTCAGATAGAAATCCCTTTAAATCCTATTATTAGACTTGCCGGGATAAAATATTCAACCAAATTTATCACTGGGTGAAGTAATAACATTAGTGCAATCTCTGCTCCTAATTAAATTAATTACTTGACATCTCAGCTTATTGCTTGAATGACATCACTAGCATCTGGCAAAAAATGAGAAGCAAAAGATGATTTAAATGCTAAATAGGAAGTGCTGGGGAAGCAGAACTTTTTCTAGTGTCTCCCTGCCATGGGATTTATATAGAGATGAAGCAATGGAGAGGCCAGTGTCCTTTGTAAATTATCCATAGTGCATCTAATCACTAATTCATTAATTTTGAATTATATAAACTAGTTCAGGGATAGTCAGTTCTTAACCTCCAGATGAAATGCTTAGAAGTAATAATAGTTGCCCATAACTAGATAATTGTAATTAGTACATTTCCCCAATAATTAAGGCATAATGGCATTACATTGTGTTTGCAATGCAACAAGGGATTGTTTTCCCCAACATCCTCTGAGCTTTAATCTGAAGTTTACAAGAACTATGTAGGGGCTAAATTATTTTAGAGCATAGGTCTCAGGACCATGGATAGCTCCTTTTGATCTAAAAATAAATCCTGGGGAGGATTCATCATGCTACAAAAACACTTCTGGTATAGAGCAGGGATTCAAAAACATAGCCATAAAAGTCTGGAAAATCAACATACAAAGGGATCTTGTAGACCTTTGAGACTAACTGGAAGAAAGATGTTGGTAGCATGAAGTTTCATAGACTTCAGAATGTCAATTCAAATTCAAAACCTTGTGGATATAGAGATAAACATATAGGAATTGTCTCTAATTTTCACTTTTCTAACCCTAAATTTGAGAGATATAGAACAGGATGCCTCAAACAACATAGGTCTGTTACAGACTGCCAAAATAAAGCTGCTTTGGGTCTCTTTGGAGGTATGCTATTTAAATGATGCATGGGTCCTAAAAGTCTGGAGGTCGCGCCAAAGCCACATTCACTTCGTAAGCACTGAAGGGCAGTTTTGGTGCAGCTTCCGGATTCTTAGGATGCATGCATCATTTAAACAGCATACCTCCAAAGAGACCCGAAGCAGCTTTATTTTGGCAGTCTGTAACAGGCCATAGACTACTTTAGTGGAACATTGATCCTAACATTTAAGCTATCTGGATATCAACAAAATGACCAGTTGCCAAACAATCCAAGAGAGGCATTGTCAACAGACATAACCTTATATTTAATCTAGTTAATTGTATAACCAGAAAGGAATATTAGACAATTCATTTTATAAGCTGTGACAAAGAAGATTTGGGTCTACAGATTAAACAACACAAAGTTCCAAAACACACTGCAAAAATAATCCAGTTTAAGATCACTTTAAATGCCTGGCTCAATGCTAGGGAATTCTGGTAACTGTAGCTTTGTGAGACGTTTAGCTTTCTCTGTCAGAGAGCTCTGGTGCTACAACAAACTACAATTCCCAGGATTCCCTAGCACTGAGCCAGGCATTTAAAGTGATCTTAAACTGGATTATTTTTGCAGTGTGTTTTGGAACTTTGTGTTGTTTAATCACTGAGCCAGGGCAGTTAAGTCTCAAATTATTTCTTCAGTGTGTTTTGGACTAAAGTCAACAGCTTACAAAACTGCCCTATGCTACCTCTCTGCCCAGTATATGCAGTGGGGCAAAAAACTATTTAGTCAGCCACCAATTGTTCAAGTTCTCCCACTTAAAAAGATGAGAGAGTCCTGTAATTGACATCATAGGTAGACCTCAACTATGAGAGACAAAATGAGAAAACACATCCAGACAATCACATTTATCGCAAGAATTTATTTGCAAATTATGATGGAAAATAAGTATTTGGTCAATATCAAAAGTTCATCTCAGTACTTTGTTATATATCCTTGGCAATGGCAGAGGTGAAACATTTCCTGTAAGTCTTCACAAGGTTGGCACACACTGTTGCTGGTATGTTGGCAAGGAGGTCAGAGCATTTCTTATCCAGCAAGGTTTTGAAAAATTATTTTTTGAGAAGAAAAGGGCTTTTTATGATGCTGTACTGTTTTTAATTTTCTTTAAAAGATAAATTTTCAAATGGTTTTAATGCTGTTGTTATTTAATACTGATTTAATCTTAATTTTGTAATTTTTTCTTTTACTAGATGTTTTTTATTGTAATTTTCTGTCTATTTGAAAGTCAACTTGAGTCCCAACCAGGGAGGAAGAAGAGCATAAATAAAGGGATGGATGGATGGATATATTCATTTTTAAACTGCATAGTTTTGGACAGACAACTGGGAATCATAGGTGGTATAGCAGAAGAATATACTATAAAACTACATAGCACATGATTCCCAGTGATCTATGGAAGACTACATATTAATTTTTAGCTTTCAAAAAGCAGAATGGGGGGGGGTATGTAGTTTCAAGATTCCTGGCTATTTTTTACTCTCTGTCCAAGATGTCAGCCGATAGTTAATAATATCTAACATTAAATATTCTATTATCTAGCTATAACTGGCAGAAAGAGCATGTTTTTTTTAAAAAGGTAATAAATTAATTTTGTTCAACAGGACAGATTTTTTTTACATTTCCAGCTAATATTTGTTGTGGACTACCAAAGCAATTTCTGCTTTTATTTTTTAAAAAATCAGCATATTCAACATAGTTAGATGCATATAAGCCTATAAGCTATACTTATTGGTTATGGCTATGTAGAGAGAATTACAGGTGGTATCAAAAATCTAAGGAGGGGGGAGGGAATGAAATCACTTCTAGACTTCAAAACAGAGATGAAATTATAGCATTTATGACTTTCCATTCAGCTATATTTTAGCAGCTTTTAAAGACTTTAGAATATCATTAGGAAAGCTGATGCTAGTTGGGATAAAAGTGCATAGTCAAAAGATCTTTCATGTTGATCAAAACACAGGTTTCCTGTTGTGAAAACTAGCCCTTTCCAATCACCAGTCTGAAGCTGAGATGTTAACACCTCACTGTGCCCTGTTTATGAGTTCTTATATTCAAATCTCAGTGAAGACTCAGGCACTAGGAATTACATTTATGTTACAATTCTTCACACTTTCAGAACTAAAGTTTTGATACCCCAGAACTATAATGATTCAAAATGTAAATAGCAGGTGTAAAACATTCATTGGAAGGGAACAGAAAGGAAAGGAAAGTGGTGATAAATCTATACTTGGTAAATTAGCAGATGTCTAATTGCTTTACTTAACTAGATGTCTAGCTCAAATGGGATTTCAAAAAAGACAAACACCATGTTCACTACAATTCTGTTTCCAGTATAGTGGGAAAAAAGTCCATCTGGAGTTGGTGTTTAGGCTAATCAGAAAATTTAACACTCCTGAATTACAGTATTTATTCGGTAGTCAAATTATCATCTACATTACTCTGGAGATCTGACAATTCCTGATTGATATTTAAACCAATTGGTAGTAGAAATAATATTTTCCCCCTCATCCTCACAGCTGTGAAATAATTTCTTTGAGAGTGGGCACATTGTTACATACGCTTGGAGAAACCACAAATGCACATCCCTTTGAGATTGGGGGGGGGGGGAAATGTTTTTATGGGTGGCCCAATCTTACATTCTATTTCTGCTTTTTATGGCTGTGCTAACATGGGACCATGCATGCACACACACCCCCCCCCAATGATCTCAGACAAACAAAATTTATGTGCTGCATTGGAAAATGTCACCACCAATCAAATCTGACAATATTGTGATGTCACTGATAGCAAAGAAAAGCCATATTGCTCTCACAGTGAATAATGCAAGAGGAGATGAAATCATCCTGTTGCAATGCAGCCAAACAGTGATGTATTGACTTGGTTGCTTCCACAATGAAGGTAAGTGCCTTTTTCTCAAACCTGACACCATGAACACTTCCCCTCTTTCACATGACTCTTCAAAGAAATGGGAGTTATTTTTCATGGCTTACAAAATATTTTGAGATTTCTCCTTCTCACTTCCTGCACCACTATGTCAAATCTATACTAACTTGTGAGCTAAGAAGTTAATTTCCTTTGTATGTTGATGGTCAGGAAAACAAATTCAGTGTGTCATCAAAAGGATTCCTTATCCTGACTTTCTTGCCTCAGAAATTACCTTCCTGAAGGTAAGGAGAGGAGTGGGAAGAAGTAACACCCACATACTGGATAGTAAGAATATTTCTAATTGTCCATGCCCAGCTCATATCCCACATTTCTCAACGGCTGGAAAATCCCATCAAGAAGTATAGCAGTGAGCATTTTGAACAATTTTTCATCCTGTTATTGAATTTCCCAAAGCATTGTGGATGAAATATTCTGCAGGGGAAAATATGGGGGAGGTGGTTGCCTCCTAAAACTGTTTTCTGCACAGAAAACAGATCTTCTGTATAGAAAATGATGGCTGGAATCCTGTTGGGGAGTTACGAATGAATAACTTGGAGTTATACATTCATAACACTGTGGTGTTCACAATCCCTATGTAGTTCCTAGTCTAGGGGGCATATACAGATCATGAAATTCCTCCAATTCCCACCAACCAGGAAACAGCCACTGCAATTTATGGGGGTCCATTCCCTTGTCACTAGACAAACAGCTGAATGATGTTTCCACTCCTTCTTCTACAAGGAAACTCTGGCACAAGGGGAAATTGCAGCAGGGACACTTCATTGCAACAGAGATTGTTCATGGAAGGGGGTGGGACCCTCATTCAGATGGACTCCCACCTATCACAGTAGCTGATTCTCAGGAAGTGGGGATGGCAGGGATTGAGCTAGAATTCACTGTTTAGAGAATTCACTGTATCTATTGTAGTTATCCATTCACAACAGCACAATAGGATCCCAATCTTTATTTCCTTTGCAGGCTATAGAACTCCTTTCTATGGGAAGTCTGGTTGGTCCCCTCCCTGCCCTGTTTTCCTTAGCAGTAGTAGGTGTGAGTGAGAACCAGTGTGGTATAGTGGTTTAAGTGTTGGACAGAGACTCTGGCAATCAGAGTTTGAGTCCCTACTCAAGCATAAATAACCCACCAGATGACCTTGGGCAAATCACACCCTCTCAGCCTCAGAGGATGGCCATGGCAAACTAACTCCAAAGAAAACTTGCCAAGGAAACCTTATGGTAAGTTTGCCTTAGTGTTGCCATAAGTAAAAAAAAATGACTTGAAAGCACACAACAACAACAACAACAACAACAACAAAGTAGGTGTGAAGCGATATGCTGTATCTTATTTTTTAAATCTGTTACTAGTAATTATGTTATAAAGGTGTCCTTAACTGTTTTAATCATAGTTTTAATATATTGTCATTTAATTCTTTTTTAACCTTTGTAAATAAGATTTTAATTTAAACTTGTTTTAAACTTCTGAAAGCTACCTTAGATCCCATCTTGGCGGGGTATAAATAAACAAATAAATAACAGCTGGAGCACTAGTTTGTCCTGCCCACCAACAAAACCTAGCCATCCAGGCTCAGTTCTTAGTCCAGGAGCACATCCCAGCTGCAAACCTGGGATTTCAGGGAGAATGTAAGCCCATCCAGCACAGTCTGAACCCCTTTTCCTAGATCTGTTTTACGACTGACTAGGAGCACCTTTGTCTTATTTGGATTAACTTTCAACTTGTCCATCTTCATCCAGTTCATTATTGTCAGCAGAGTCTGGTTTAGTACAGATAGCGTCCTTGGACTGAGATGGAGAGATAGAGGTGGGTGTCATCAGCTTACTAATAACACTGAACCCCAAAACTCCAGATGACCTCTCCCCGTGGTTTCATGTAAATATTAAAAAGCATGTGGGATGCCACAGACCAAAGAACATGGTGTTGAAGAGGCATCTGTTAGCACCACCTTTGAGTCTGCCCCTCAAAGAAGGATCAAAACCACTGTAGAATAGTGCTCCCAAATTCCATCCCAGAAAGCTGATGGTATGAAAAGCCACTGTGAGCTCCAGAAGAACCAATAGGAGCACACAACCCTGTCCAGTTTCCTGAGTATCCCATCCACCAAGGACCCAAGGTCATCAAAGCTGTCACTTTTACATAGCCAGGATTGAAGCCAGATTGAAATGGGTCTATATAATCCATCTCATCCAGTTACTCCTGACTATGGGAGGCTATCACATACTCTAGAACCTTATCCAAATATGGAATACTGTATAATGGCTTATAATTGTTCAGTATAATGGGATCCAGAGTGGATTTTTTGAACAATGGCCTCACAACAATCCCTTTTAGTAAGATGGAGACCTGCCTTGCTGTAGTGAGGCATTCACTATTCCGCTAATCCATTCAGCCATCCACCTACACACACATACACATAGCCTGCTTTTGGAACCCAGGAAGGGCAAGGATCCAGTGTGCATATGGTAACTCACTTAACAATTAGGTTGCTAATCCAAATTGACTATTAACTGGTTAGACCATATCAGCATCCCACCTTGTAGTATCTTTGATTTACAAGGAATCCCTGCATATCTCCCCCACAAAAGGTTGTCTGTCTGTCTGTCTGTCTGTCTGTCTGTCTGTCTGTGTAATGAAAATACAGCTATTCAGCTGTGAGATTCTCCAGAAAGGAGTCCCTGATATACAGTGTATTATACTAAACCACACTGATTGTGTTGGTTGGGTCAAACATGTACATACAGAGAACACCAACTAACACATTTTTCATCCAGGGAAGTAGACTTCATTTATTATTTATTTATTTTATATACCACCTTTTTTCCATCATAGGATCCAAGGTAATGACTTGTGTATGTGTGCTGCAGTTATATCAGTTTGATATCACTTTAGGTGCTGTTGCTTCTTTTTAAATAGGGAAGGGAGAAACATTTTAAAATGTTCAAGTTTAGTTTAAAAACATGTTTCTCAGGTGTCAGGAAATCCTAACAAGGACATCCTGGAACTGATTTTTTCCTCTCCATTTGGGACTTATTCTTCACAAAAAACTGCCCTTTTCCCAGGAAATATTGCTGTTCATAAAATATTGTGGTCCAGAAATATTATTTTCTGTGTAGAAAATATCATTTCCTGAAAAGTAAATATTTTCTGCACTTAAAAGGTTATGTGTGGATTTTGCATAGAATAAGTTCCACACTGCAAATGGCCTTCAAAAACTGTTCAGTTTTCAACCACTTGCTCACATAGGAAAGAAAAGTACTAAAATCACTCTTTTTTGTGAAGAAAATTGGAGAGAGAAAAATACACCCACATCCTTTTTGTTGGAGATAAGCGAATGACCCTCCATTATTGATTACAGTAGCAATAAAGCTTCATGTAGCATTGGGAATAGATCAAGCCATTGAACAGCATCCCTGCTATTAGATAACAGTGCAGTGTATGCCATCTGGCATGTATGATGGGCAGAACCTTAAAATAAAACCTGTTTTTTCCTAGCTCCATATCTCTGCAGGGATGCACACTGAAGGCCCCGGGTAAACTAGAATATTGTTAAGTTCAAATGTTATAAGCCCACTTCAATCTTCTAAATTTACCACAAACATTATTGTAATTCAAGAGACAAGGGGAAGCACAGATACACTGACAAGCTGCTTTCCTTCAGATGTTTTGGATTGCACCTTTAGTAATCCCTGAAAATTGTTCATAAAAGCCAACTGTTATGGGAGTTGTGGTCAGCAACATCTGGAGGGCCACAGGTTGCTCATCCTTCTCCTATATCATCCTTCCAGAGCCAAATCAGATGGAAAGTGTTGACAACTTCTTACTAAACCCTGATGAGATTGTGTCTCGCTTTTGGCAAACTGCATTTATTACTTGAGGCAAACACAGAAGGGACATTAACATGCTAACTGAATTTTGAAAGATCAAGTTTTGGCTCCCTCATGAAGATGTCAGTATCTTACTATTGTTCCCATCCAAACATAGATATCCACTTTTTCTATGACTGGAATGCTTCCAAAAGGAAATATTTATTTCCTACCCTGGGAAGTATGTGAGAAGTACTGGCACTGCACTAAAGCAGATGAAAATCAGAGAACCATAGAATCATAGAGCTGGAAGAGACTACAAGGGCCATCCAGTCCAACCACCCAGCCCAGCCATGAAGGTACTCACAATCAAAGCACCCCCTCCTTGTGTAAATACACTGGCTGTTCCCTGTCAAGATAGAGGCAAAGATTAAACAGACACCTCAAAATTATTTTTCAATCAATACAGTCATACATTTCAGTAAACATTAGGAAAAGAATAATGCTACTTCCACCTGTGTTTGAGTATAGTCATCAGCTGCCTCATGCAGCTTATCCATAGGAGGATATCATAACATCAGTTTTCCAGCAGACTCCATCAAATTTCACATTCTGCTGTCTGTACATATCTATAAAATAAAAATGTAGTTTCAGTACTTTCTTTGCACTTTTCACCATATTACAAAATTTTTAATACTGAGCTTTGAGAGTAATTCAGCCATATATAATATGGAGATATCATCATCAGACTCTGTGTGCTCTTGTATTTCAAACATGTCCTCCTTAGACTTGTTGTCACTGTGTATACAAAGTAACTTCTTTCTTACCATTGATTAATTAACCTCCTTTTTTCTGCTGATTACTTCTTGGGTATATATTGGGCTGACTATTGTCATGCGGTCATTCAGATATTGCTCTTGGTTGATTCCTGTGCATGATGATGCTGAGAAGCAAATCAAGCCTAGTACACTGGAAGTTAAATTTTGAGCAATATTGCAGGAGCTTCTGTTAGTATTGTTTGGCTCTTTATGCTGTTTCTGTAGCTTCCAATGTGACTAATGACACTGGTTTTGGGCAGTTCAAATCTTGCAAAAGTTATTTTTGAGTTGTAGATCCCAGCATGTTCCAGTCAACATGGCCACCTAGGTGTTATGGTAGCTATGTTGACTAAAGGATTCTGGAAACTTCAACTCAAAGAGTTGAGTTTTCAAGTGCTAGTGTTGGCATGGTTGCTACTAGGTTTATGAAGGCTGAAAAATCATCATCCACAATCGCCTTCTCTTATCTCTTTTGTCCACCATCCTTATATTCTCAGGAGGAAGTGAGGTTGGTATTCACAAGTTGTGGATGGGAGTGAAGCAGACTCAAGTTACGAGTGATGTTACTTTTCCTGTAAAATTAGCCAAAAGGCTCCAGACCTACACACACACACACACAAAACACCTTATGACAATACTATTGTACAGATTGATTGGGAGAATTTACTCAAGACAAGTTTGTCATTGCCCTCCTCTAAAGCTCAGAGAGTTTAACTTGCCCAAGGATACTGGGTGGGCTTCTAGGGCTGAGTTGAGATTTAAACTCTGGCCTCCCAGAGTCCTAGTCCAGCACTCAAACCACTACATTATGCTGCCTTTCAGAAGTCTGGAAAATTTGAGTATTATACTTATGAATAAATT
Organism: Sceloporus undulatus; assembly: GCF_019175285.1. NCBI lineage: Eukaryota > Metazoa > Chordata > Lepidosauria > Squamata > Phrynosomatidae > Sceloporus > Sceloporus undulatus. The sequence goes on from NC_056522.1 coordinate 131,194,988, forward strand.
GTGTCTTCTTTTCCTTGCAGCTGAAGACTAGACCTAGTCTAGCCCTGCTGGATTTTCTGCCACTCCATCTTTTGTTTCACTTGATACTTTATTGCTTGCCCACCCAGATGTAACAGAGACCAGACACTACTATTGGGTGAAGCACCTCAGACCCAGGAGCCCTCCATGTAACTGGATTGCCTCAACATCAGCCCTATTTCAGTGTAAGCCCACCAGAGGTTGCCCCTCTCTCAAGTCCCATGACTTAAAGAGATGTTGAATCACACGTAAACCTCAAGGGTTGGCCCCCTTCCCTGCCCCAAGTCCAGTGATCAAAAGGGGCAATTCCAGAGACCTCCATAACACTGGTGCCTTTAGGTGCTCACTTAAGTGCCATGTGACCATCTACTTAAGAGCATGCCAATCACCCCTAATATCTACAAGATACACTGTAATGGGGTGAGGGAGATAAAATCCCTACCTGGTCCTTTTGCGGCCTGCTAATACCTACACAATAGAGTAGAAGGGTGGGCTAGCATCACCATCAGAAGGGGTCATGTGGGCAGCAAGGACTTATATCACCTCCGCTCCACCACTACCTATTTGCTGGCCTCTTTTTTTCTGGGTCAGCAAAGATATCCCCCACCCACAAATGTGCTCCATGGGCCTGGGGATAGAAATTCACAAAACAAAAATCCTTGGAAGCCATGAATGCAAAACTGATAGACTGATTTGCTAATAATCCATTCTAGCAATCTTTCACAGTTTGTATGATAATGTGAGGCTATCCATAATGTTTGTCACTCTTCTGAAAGCCTTTGAAACCTCTCTTTGCCTTCCTTTTGTCACAGTTTTCTGTTTAAAGCAGCTATTTCATTCCTTTTCACAACTTTGCTATCTGTCAACCTTTTGAACTGTGATATACTTTATAGATTCATCCTGTATGCATTTTTGCTTACCATCTAACAATCAGAGGCACCTTCAAAACTCCATTATCTCATTTAATTCCTATCTTCCTTGTCAACGAAAGAGGAAAGATGCATATATATATGAGATGCCACCATATAAGCAATAAGCATTTTAATTAAATTGACTCCATGGGTCATACTTTTACTTAGGTACACATGGTGTCAGAGAAGCATAAATCACAACACCCATTAAAGAATATCATCAGGCCAGAACCAATGAATAAGGTTATCTTCAGAAAGTATTTAGTACAGGTAGTAGGTAAAATACTCTAAACCTGCAATAAGGTACCATTCAAGGACATATGCACCAATTACTTTTTAGTGGCAAAAAAGCACTTTAAAGATATTAATTTCCCAGTACATCCTGGAATGGGCCTGATTCAGACATTGAATTTGGGCCCAGTTGAAACTGGTTCTAAAATTATTTAAGTTTAATCTCATTGCTAGCTATCACCATCCCAGACAATCACTGAAGTTGTTAGGGCCTTAAGACCTACAGTACTTGGCCCAATTTTATCGCAAAACTCCTTCTCCCAAATCTCACCATCATTTCCATAGCTCTGCTAGAGCTATGTCCATAGGTTTCTGAACTTCATAGGAGCAACATTTCCTGCGCTTCCTGGCAGATCTGGAATGTGGTGTTATATTGTCTAGAGCAGGCAATTCATGTCCCTCTAGATTTTATTGGGCTGAAAGTCATGGCAGTTGCAGTTCATTCATATCCACAGGGCCATGGTTGCCCACCCATGGTCTAGCCTAACAGAAACTTCAATCGTAAGTCTTACTGACTGGAACATAAGCAGCAGCACCACCACCGCCATCAGGGACTACTGATAGTGGGTTGACTGCAAAAGAAAGGATGCCTGAAACTCAAAGAGGTCAAGCTCTACTTTTTAATGAGTTTGGAGGGTTTTTGTTTTTTTTGTAGGTCCTGTCTGTTGCAGTTCCCTTCATTTTTCATACTATCCAGAGAAGGGACAGATTGCAGAGAGCTGCTACTCCATAACCTCTAGATGTTCTTTCCAAATTTTTACAGAGAAATAGAAGCTTGTGACAAGCCTTGTCCCCAGAAGCTCCTACTGTGGCAGAAGCTCATGCAAAGACAAGGGAAGACTTCCATTTACAGATGAGAGATATGTTGAAATCTGACCTCTTCCTGGGGTGGCTGGGATTTTAGAGATATTATTATTATTATTATTATTATTATTATTATTATTATTATTATTATTATTATTATTATTATTATTATTATTATTTTGCCTTTGCCTCTGATTAAGATATTTGATGTCCCACCCTTACTGGAAAGGGCATTACAAATAAACATTGTTGTTGTTTTTATTATTTTGCACACACACTGTTGCAATGTTCTGAAACATTGGTCTGAAACAACCAATCAATCCAATTAATGCTCCTACTGTAGTCCACTGGCCATGAGGCAATAAACAATTAAACAACACATAAATATGCAAATATGTGATAAAATATACAATTTTATATACAATATAGAAAGTATTAGCCTACATTTTAAAATGTTAATCTTTTAATAGTAGCAAAAAATGTATTATATAAATGTCTGCTAAAGTGCTCCTTTTATTCTGCAGAGAAGATTCCTTGTTTACAGATTTTATATTGTTTATCCTTATCTAACTCTCCTTCTCTAGCCAGATATCATCTAACTATTCTGTTGCAAGATTGCACCAGCTGATTGAACACTTGCTTACTCCAGGTAACACTTGCTGACACCAGTTGTATCACAGTGAACCAAGCATTATACTGGAGACCTTGAGTTGACCAATTCAATAATCAAAACAGACAAATAAAAAAATCCAAAGAGCTACCTCATAGGCCTGACATGGAGACCAACCGCAACTCTGGCACCATTTAGCTGCCAAGTAAACTGACATGTAAAAGTCTTTTTTAATATATTCCATATCCTCCCTCCAATATAGTACTCCCTTTAGACTGGAATAAAAAAACTCCTTCCAAAACTCACATATTGGGCCTAGGTATACAGCCCTGGCCTTTCAACATGAAAACAATGTGAGAGAGCCCCACCTGGGATCTGCCAAGGAAGATGAGACCAGATAGGCCCCACAGGCCTCCAAGACCACAATACTGTGAGACCACAAGCCAAATACGCAGGGATGTAAATTCACTAGGAATAAGACAGAATATAAGTCTCTCTAGTCCCTCCGCTCACAAGGGGTGTCACACAGGCTTGCCCTTACATAAAATAGCACTCATATAGACGAAAAACAAAATAGCATCACACAGGTGTGCCCTAACATAAAATAGCCCCCATTACACAGGCTTGTCCTTACTTTTATTTTATTTTATTTTATTTCTGTGCTACCTTTTTCCCAAAAAGGGACCCAAGGCGGCTCACAATATAAAAACACATTAAAACAAAAAATTTAAAGGACAATAAAATAACCTAATTAAAACACTACAAACTTAAAATTTAAAATATGCAAGAGTTAAAATATATAATCTAGAACTACTCCCCCAAATAAAGCCACCTTTGCATGATTTGAAAAAGTCTGCCTGCATAAAAATGTTTTTACCTTCTGCCCAATCCTATGCATATTTGCTCAAAATGAATCCTACTATATTTAATTGTGTTCCTCTAAAAGCCCACAAAGGAAAGCTGCTTTAGATGTAAACCCTTAAAGAGTCAGTGGCTGCTTTCTCAAGTGTTCAGTTCAATTTTTTAAAAAGTCATTTCCCTCTGTCACAAGGATGGCTTTGCAGATATTGGTAAATTCTTCAAAAATGAACTGGGGAGGGAAATTCCCAAACTTGTTCCACCAAAATTCAATTTTGTGTTCTCCATATTTTTTATCCATTTATTTTTACATTCTTAAGTGCTTTCATACACAAAATGAAAGAAATGGGTGGAGGGGTCAAATTTTGGTCAATTGAAAACAAATTGAAATGAAATTCCAATCCTTTTGTAAATAGGCGTACACAATGAATGCCTTGACAACCAAAAATAATCTATCAAATATGTCTGACATCAGTGAGATTCCTCAGTAATAATGCCCCAATCATATTCCATCTCCATTAGATGCAATCCTGCATGAAAGTTGCATTTCCCACTCCTAAAATTAAATAAGAAACTCCTACGCTTGAAGGGTTCTGGATTGTGGCCACTGCTGCTAAGAATTACTATCTTAGCCTTTGTTTGGTAATAAAATTTCATATGCATATTTTTGTATAATAAACTATGGCAATATATTTTGCAGCTCTTTGTAATTCTGCTTTATGCTGGGTTGACTTTTTTTTTAGTTCAAGGTTGAGTACCAGTGATTTAAATCAGTGTGACATATTTTATCAAGAACCTCTTGTTGGAACTTAACAGCAGACATAAATAAATTGTATATAACGTTCTTCACTGTTAGTCATGTTTTTAACCATGATTTCTTAATTTGCGTTATCTAGATTAGGTGCAACCGTGGATGGAACTGCCTGTAATATATTCAGGGTTTAGAATAATCTTCATTTTGTCAACTTCAACTATAAAATCAGAGACTTGATAGAAGGATGTGTATGGGTAACTGAGTATGGATTCTATTATGTAGAGCTTGTCCCATTCTAGATAAACATGGTAGGATAAGGATATATGCTAAATATATTTCATATGTATAATCTATAATTTTGAGGGTTTGGGGTATTCTTTATTAATTTTCAGTAGATAACTGTGTTTCAGATTTTGATGTATCCCAAATCTAGAATAAAATCAGTTTTTTTTCTGACAGAGTCAAGAGCAAGATTCTGCATCAAAGCAAGACTACAAAACAGACTGAATCTGAACACTTGTGAAGTTAAATTTCATTGGGAATTTGGATTTGGAGTATCATAGAGACATAGTGCAAAGGGATTTTATAGCACCTTTGAGACTGAGAGAAAGTAGTTGTAGCATAAAATTTCATAGGCTGCAACTACAGTGCAGAAATAATTCAGGTTGATTTCTGAGAATTTTAGTTTGTTGTGGTACCAGAGCTCTCTGACAGTGAAGATCAAGAAGGTCACAAAGCTACAAATCCCAGAATCTCATACCATTGAGCCATGGCAGTTCAAGTTGTGTCAGCCTGGATTATTTCTGCAGTATAGATGTAGTGATAGATTTGCATCTCAGGGAGCAGACCACATCTATGTTCTAAAACAGGCTACAGAAATAATCCAGTTTGAGACTGCTTTAACTCCCTGGCTCAATGCTAGAGAATCCTGGAAAATATAGTTTATTGTGGCATCAGAGCTCATTGACAGAGAATACTAAATGTTTCACAAAACTACAGTTCCCAGAATTCCCTAGCATTGAGCCAGGACAGTGGAAGTGGTCTCAAACTGAATTATTTCTGCAGTATATTTTGGATCTGTGAAACCTTATGCAACAATTTATTTTGGACAGATAATCTCAAAGGTGGTACAAAATCACTTTGCAATCCTGATATTCCAGACTAACATGGCTATGTCTCTGAATTATCTCGAAAGCTTGATTTGCTTCACTTTCCATAAAAGGAAAATACACAATGAAAAGAACAGGGAGTGGGAAAAGACAGTGGAGTTTTGTTATAGACATTTCTATCTTCTAGTCATATTATTTTACCATGTTTTTCCAATCATAATACTTTGGGGTAGGGATGCCACCACAGGGTTGATATTATGCTTGGTTCTGTTTGCTTGTTTTCTCTCCTAGGAGGAGGGACATGTATAAGGGATGTTTTGTGGAGTATGTGGATCAGCCATGGTATTGCACAGAGTACTCAGATAATGCTGGCTGCTCAAGACCTTCTTGGCTCTGCTGCTGTATATTCCATATCCACACCATATCCTTGCTTTCTTGCATTTTCTGTGACCTTGGGGCCAAATGGCAGAAAAGAAAAGAAAGTCTTAAATAGTATCTCTTTTACCATAACATCTAAACTCCTACACCTGTCATGAAATTTTACAAGTAATTGCTGTGCTAGATCTCTTTGATGGATGTTTTATTTAATGTCTATCTGTCATTCCCATGGATCCAAGTTGGCTATACATACCATTGCCATACAAATGAGTCCAAACCCATTTAGGATGATTCAGGGAAGCCAGCGTGGCATAGGAGTTTGAGCATTGAACTACAATTGGAAACCAGGGTTCGATTCTTGGCTTGGCCACGAAACCCACTGGTTAACGTTGAGCAAGTCATGCTCTTTCGGACTCAGGAGGAAGCAATAGCAAACTTCTGAATGAATCATGCCAAGAAAGATTTGATAGGTTCATCTTAGGGTAACCATAAGTTCAAAATGACATGAAGGCACACAACAACAGCAACAACAAAAGTGAGGGAAATTCCCCCTTTCACACCTGCACATGAACATTCAAGTAAATCTAGCCATTTCTTTGTAACTTCTTAACTATGCCCTCTATTCTATAAGACATTTTCATGACAATTACCATGAAAAATGGGGGATGATAAGCATATTCTTTTATGGAATCTCCCCAAATTGTAAGTGCTGTCCTTGCAAAAAACTTCCTTTATTAGTTCTTCTCAAACTTGGCAGACTTGATTGTTTCTGAAGGAGAAAATGTACCTGGAAATTTAATTTAATTGTGCTAAGCCTTTTTTTTTAAGTCAAGTTTTAGAGACATGTATCACAAAATCCCCTGCATTTATCTGTCTGAAAACCAGCAGCTACTCTCTCTTTACAAAGTGTTACTGTCTCTGCTGGTTTCATCCAATTCTGACAAAACTGAGGGAAACATCAAAAGCCATTTGTTGATATCTAATGATAATCAATGGGGAACACAAAAATTTAGGACTCCAAATCAAAATTTGGAGCCAGCACTGAGTTGGGCTCAGCAGACTCCAAATAAATCCAAGTTGTATGGTGTTCTTTACTTAACCAGTGAACTGTGGTGAGTGCACACTTGTGATTTTCAGAGGAACTCTCCAGTTATACAGGAATCATTTTGTGCCCAGAAAACAAGGTATGCTAACTTAAATCCAATTATAGTGAGATCTTGTAGCACCTTTGAAACTAACTGAAAGAAAAACATTGACAGCATGAGCTTTCATAGACTTCACTCTACTTCCTCAGAGAAAGTAGACTGAAGCCTATGAAAGCTCATTCTGCCAATGTCTTTCTTTCAGTTAATCTCAAAGGTACTACAAGATCTCTCTACATACTGATTCTACAGACTAATATGGCCATATCTTTGAATTAAATCCAATTGTTAGTTCCAACTAGAGTAGGCTGTTGAGTCAATGGGACTTCCATAAGGGTTGATTTCCCAAGTTCTCATTGATTCAGTGAGTCCATTCTAGTTGAGGCTAACAATTTTATTTAGGTCAATTTCTCTCTTTATAATACTTTGTGAAATGCACCCACAGTGATTAGAGTCTGTCAAGAAATGCTCATTATGCTATATTTAAGACTCATTTAAAATGGAATGGTTTTTTGACATCTTCCCTATACCAACTCATACTGGATATGCTTTTAGAAAGTTTCTGAAGATCTCCTTAATCCAGGTTAATGACTTTTTAGCATGCCTAAGTGCTGAAAATGTTTCATTTTTTTCCTAGTCTAATTATAAATATTCTTAGGCCTGTATTCTTGAGACTCCCCCCCCCCTCTCTCTCTGGTAACCTAATTTTACAAGACAAGTGAGTCTTGAACTACAACAAATGATTTATGATCATAGCCTTATGGTCAATGAGACTATATTGTATTATGTGTTCTTAAGTGCATCACCCAAATGCAATCAATATGCTTCTTCAGTGTATTCTTTAAAGCCCAAAAGATCTTTCAGAAAACTTAAACACTATGGTGTTGCAAAAATGAGCAAGTGATCAATACATTTTGGACTGCTTAATGAGTGGCTGAAATCAGGGCCATAAGATGAAGTTACTGAGCAATAACTAATTAATCAACAGTGCACCATTGAGGATAAAAATGCTAATTGAAGCAGAACTGAGACAAACTCCAGATGAAATAACCCTGAAGATAGACAGATCAACCACCATGACAAAATCACTTTAAATAGAATGTCTCTCATGTACCTGTGAATGATTCTTGTTATTAATTATTTATTGAACAATCCCTTCTCTCAGAACTCATGTGCTCAAGCACCACAGCAGAGAGCCCAACTTCTAGAGAGCTAACATCTGCTTATTCAGAATTCAAAGCACTTCATCAAATACTTATAGCAACAGCACCATGATGAAAGAGGAACATGGTAAGACTACCAAGGGGGCCCTGTGAAAACTCATATACATAGAATCCCACAAGAAATGTTGATCAGTTTAGCAACTCAGATCTCAGGACATAGAATGGCATGTTGTTGTTTTCAGCATTCATGTAGCTCAGAAGAAAAAAAATCAGATTACATAGAGGTAGATTAGATAGATAGATAGATAGATAGATAGATAGATAGATAGATGCCAGCATGGTTTAGTAGTTTGAGCACTGGACCATGACTCTGGAGGCCAGGGTTTGAATGCCACTTGGTGACTTTGGGCAGGTCACACTCTCTCAGCCTTAGAAAATGGTCATGACAAACCCCTTCTGAAAAAACTTGCCAAGTCAACCCTGTGATAGGTTTGTCTCAAGGTCACCATAGGTCAGAAAAAACTTGAAGGCACACAATAACAAAGACAGGCAGACAGACAGACAATTAGATAGATAATTAATAACATTTATTGAATATTATATACTGCTTCCTGTAACTAATTTTGTAATCATTTACAAGGAGGAAGAGAGGAATTCATTTTGGTAAAATTTTGTAGATCCAGAAACCATATTGATCTGATAATATTTTAATGGAATTTTCCATTTGTTCATTCAGTACCATAGTTTATATTGCTGACCTTGTCATACCAGTGTTAACATATTTTTGTACTGCAGTAACATTTCTGTCCTCCCTCCCTCCCTCCCTCCCTCTCTTCCTTCCACACTAATCATTCTGCATTTCTTCCAAAATACCTTAGCCATGCTCTTCTAAATGTCTTAGACCTGTTGTGAAGAATTTCCGTTGTTGGCAATTGGAAATCTGGGGAGATTCCCTAATTCTTCTGTTTAGTAACATTGATATGCCCCCTTAGGTCAAACCCAATTGTTTTAATTTAGTTTTGCTTTCTCTATGTGCATAAATTTGTAGTTATGCCCAGGCAGGAACAAGGAGAAGCTTTATCTGGACTAAAATAAACATTTCAATTCCTTTCCTCTCTCATGTTTGTGGAATTATTGCAGGGCCATGCTCTCTCCTGTAGTGTCATTTCATACAGCTATTTAGTACTGCATGCCTCCCTGACCTTTAAACAGAAGGCTTTCCAGGAGTGACAAACTTTTGTTACCCACCAAAGGACAGACTATGACTGCCGTCTTTTGATCTATGACAGTACCACACCTATTGTCTGATCTCTACTCTCAAAAGATTCATTCGCTAAAATGCTGAGGTTAAATATGCAGAAAGAGTGCCTTGTGTTGTTTTTTTTTAAAGTGTTTATCCTAATTTGTGATTTTTTAAACAAACAAACAACTTTTTCTTCTAGATTTTTTATGCTATTGCTGTAGTTCTTGAACAATGAGAAGAGATGTAACAGTGGTTTCTAGGTCAGTGGGCATGGTGAATCCATCCTAGGTTTTAGTTTTAAATGTCAAAAACCTATCCAGTGTAGTTTACCAATTTGGGTGGTAGGCTTTAGCATCAGAGAAAGATCCTATAAAATTCAGGGGGGGAAAGACTGCTCATTGACATCAAAGCCACCGTCTACTACTTACTGAGTAAGAGGAAAATAAAGTGTATACTTGCAAATAAAATGCTTTGTCTGTCTATCTACTGTAATTTTAAAGTACTTGTATACTACTTTCTAGGTCAAAGGCCTTCAAAGGCTGCTCAAAAAGATGAGTAAAACATGTTTTTTCAAAGAATAAAATAAATCAATTCAGCAACAAAAAAGAAGAAGCACAGTAGCAGTTTGAAGCAGTTTCAAACCAAAAGCACAATAATTTTAACACAATGATGTTTGAACAAATATGTTTCCCAGGTCCATTTAACAAGCTAGGCTGGTGTGTACAAATGGAGAAGCTTTTTCTGTAGCAGGATACTGTCTGTAGCACTCCTTGCCAAGGGAAGTGACACTACCTCTGCCTCTTCTGTGCATCTGGAAGCACAGATGATACTGCTTTACATGGACTTCATCCCTTGCAAATTGCTCTGATTGTTTTAATTATTAAACTATTCCAAAGAAGTATTTTTAGATGGGCTTTTTTTAAAAAACAAAACAAAAACCTATTGCTATAAAGGTTTTTATTTATTGTGCATCACTTTAGGGTCCTGGCAGGTTGAGAGGAGATATATCAATACCATAAATGCCATAAATATAAATAAGGTAATACATCTGTCACTTTTGCTTACTTAAACTTTCAAATTCTGTAATTCCTGTTACGTTCCTTATTAGCAGGGAGGAGGAATATTTGCCTTTAAAACCATTCCCACCCAGCTTTCCATCAGCCCAGCAGGCAGGAGGAGTGTTTGCCTTTAAAACAACTCCTATCCAGCTTCCCATCAGCCGCCAGTCAGGAGAAGTGTCTGGTAGTGGTAGGAGCTTAAAAACTGCTCCTCCCTGTCTTTTCATTAGCCTGGGTGCTAGATTTATCAGTTATAGCAGATGAAGAGTGCTGGCTTTATTTTCTTCTCTTTTTTAACAACTCTAGTTTATTTCAAACAACAAGAGCGATTGCAGATTGATTGATTTTGCAATTTCCAAGTAACCTGTTATTATATTATATCTTATTGATTCTTGACATCATTCATATTAACCATTACAATGGATTTGAGTAGGCCTTCTATTGAGCTTATTTAATGGTTTATTGTTCTTTAATGTTGGATGGTTATTATTGACTTGATTGAGCCTAGCTGTTTTGAGCCTGGCAATGCTAGGGACTATTGACTGTTCTAGGCTTTTTATATCTTCTTTTCCTTTGCTGTCGGTTTGTGATATTTTTCTTGTTAATTTATTTTCTTCTATGGCTTCCACTATTTCTCCTAATTTGATTTCCTTTATGTGTCTTCCCTTCCCTTCTTCAAAGGGGAAAATATTCAAAAATATTCAGAAAATGGTTGAAAATCATGTTTTTCAAATGTTAAGAAACCATGATGAAAGGAATCCTGGACTGATGAGAATCTTCATAGTATAGGATTTATTCTGCGCAAAACTGCACCTGTATGTTTTGCACATGAAACAGCATTTTCTACACAGGAAAGCATTTTCTATCTGTAACATAATATTCCAATACAGAAATATTAATGCTTCTACAGAACATTTTGCTTTTTGTGCTGAAAATGATGCAATTGGGGATTTATTCTGCATAAAATTCACAGATGTTTGACTTGTACAGAAAACAACATTTAGCACAGAAAACAGAATTTTCTTTCAAGAATTACTATTTCTGCATTGAAATATTATTTCCCAGGCTTAAAATTTTCTTTATATAAAATGCCGTTCTCTGTGTAAAACAGCCACATTAACTTTTTGTGAAGAATAGGTCCTGAATTGTAAATAGCCTTTTAAAAAGTGTGGGTTTTAGACTTACTTGCATCAGGAAGAAAATTGCTGAAATTACTCAATACTGCTTTCAAGAATAAACTCAGTGAAGATTTATATCTCTGCTTCAGGATCCCTGTTGCTAACTGGCTTGCCTGCCCTTGAAAAGATTCATATTGCATAGGATTCTGGACATGTTTTGAGACATATGCTGAGAATCAAATTGCACTTTGCATTAAGCATATACCTCTTCCCTCAAGAATGTGTGTGGTTATTTTGACAATAGGTGCATCTTTGATGTAGATCAGAAGTTTGATGTGAGGTAAGGAGCCTTTACTCTTTTGTGGATATGGACAGCATGAGAGATAGCGGGTTAATTGCCTTTTTGGGAAGCATTTCCAGTGAGAAGCTCTCAAGATTCCTTGAAACATGAAAACAATTGTATATGCTACAGTCATTTAAGTAAAGGTGCATGCATGCGCGCATGCACACACACACACACACACACACACACACACACACACACACAACTGTGCCAAGTAATTGTTCAAAAGCACCACACTTCTTCAGCCTTACAAGTTTTCTCTGCAAGATGAAAATTCACTGGACAATAAAAAATAAAATTGGATGCAGTTCATAAGAACATGTTTGGATGTTAGTAACCTGAGGTTATCTCAGAACAATGGAAATGGTCTAAGCTGACAGCTTCGATTTAATTAGAGTTTGTCCGATCATGCCACAGACAGACAGCTTCTGTCTCAGATTTAAAGGCTGAAATAAAAGGAGACTAGAAAATGCAACACTAGTGGGAAATTTGTTTCTAAAATCTCACCTGGTTGACATTGAACCCTTGTAAGTTCCAGAGTGGTAAAAGTAAAACAAAATATATTGATGTATAATTTCTGGGATATCTAACTGGCCCTATTGATTGTCTTAAATATAACAAAACATTGGCATACTTAGAGTAGCCAAAGCATGCATGCAAGTTTTACTTACTAACAGTTTTTGTACCATGTTATACACTGTATTTTTTGATGGTACGGATCAGGGAAAGAATCCACTGAGACACAAAGATTCCACTGAGTGAAAGAATCTACTGAGACAGAATCCACTAAGACACATAAACTTTTGGTATGTTACAGAAGACATATTGGAGGGACTTTCTTTGTAAAAAAAATATACTTTCCCTTTTAAAAGAAAAGAAAAACATTTTTCTTTAACAATATTTTGATGTAAGTAGAACTGAGAAGAAGACAAGAACATGTTTTTTCCCCATGTATGTGGCTGTTTCAGACATCTTTACTTTGGTTCCACCTAGCTTTATCCATTCTGTTTTATCCAGTGTCTTATTGTAACTGTTCAGCTCCATCTATAGCATGAGAACATGAATCTTGTGATGGGAGATCTAAGTTCTGTAACACAATAGCTCTCTGAGGGAAAGTTTAAATATGGTGATGTTTTTGATTTGAAAAAAACCACAACTGAGAAATGAAGAGTTAATTGTGACATCAGCCAAAAAAACGAGTGCGTCAGTGATGCACTAGTCATGCCGCCCCTGCGACTTTAAAAGAACCCACTTTTCGTGGTTCTTTTTCTGCCAGAGGGAAGCCGCACGGTTTGGCAGCTGTGGCTATCCTTCAGAGGAAAAACAGGCTCCGGCAGGCCATCATTTTTCAGCGGTCTGTACTGCGCCATAGTCATAGTACTGTATTGTTTTAGCAAGGTTGTACTAGTTAAGCATTGGGATCATTTTGTTTTAGTATCAACATTCTTCTTTCTCTTTCTTGATCTCTGTGCCTTAGAAACAATAGCTGTGTTTAAGTATAGCCATCTTTATCGGCTCTAAGAGACCTGCCACATTGCAGAGATAAAGTAGTTTGACGCCACTTTAATTGTCATGGTTCCATCCTGTGGAAACCTGGGATTTGTAATTTGGTAAGACATTTACCTTTCTCTGTCAGAGATCTCTGGTGTCTCACCAAACTACAAATCCAACGATTCTGTAGTATAGAGTCATGGCAGTTAAAGTGGTGTCAAACTGCTTTATTTCTGCAGTGTGGATACACACTGAGACAGTAAAAGTATACAAGTAAGTAACCAATCCATTTCATTTCAAAATGTACTGGGTTAAAAATAAGCACATATAGGAAGTGAGAATAAAAGCCTTTGGTAATATTTGAAATTCATCAGGAGATGTAAAACATTATCTGGATATCTGGATATTTGAATAGGAATATCTGGATATTTGAATAGGAACAAAGCCCAACATTTTCTGAGACTTCTGCTTCATCTTGAGGAGCTCTGACAGGATATATGGTTCAAGCTGTCTAGAGGTGCTGGGAGTTGTAGTCCAATAGTAACTGGTAGTCATGATTTCAATCTTTGTCCTAGGAAAAGAGAAGATACAGCATGAACATAAGACCAAGATGACCTCTGAGTCAAATTTTAGAAAGGAGCAGAGTGGCATCCATTGACAGTTTTCTGAAGGAAGTATAGCTGCTGAAGATTGCAGATGAAGCTCCATGAATACCCCAAATCCTGACCAGAGACAAGACAAAAATTTAAACCTGTAGAATCAGTGTCAATCAGGGACTTGTTAGGTAAATTGGCTTAAAGGTGAAAAGGAGCTACCACATTTTATTCCATTTTATTTTTCCCATGCAGCATCTCATGCCATCTCCTGTATTATTCCAAAAGGTCAAGAGTCCTTTAACCCTCAGAGCATATTTTCAGGAGATCCACAGTGGGAAAATGTTGCTGAGAGTAACCTGTTCTGTGAAAGAACTTCACTCACACATTTCTACATTCAGTTCATGAGGTAGAAATAAATTGATAGTCACAATTCCTACAGTTAGAATAACTCCTCAGAAAAGTATTGCTATTTATGATGTCATGCTTGTAGACCAGCCAATTTCCTTCCATAGTTTAGGACTTATTAACCTCACTTAGATAGAATATCAGAAATAAAACTGATGTTTTAATACAGAAGATTTTAAAAAACCTGTACTGTTTGAGATGAAAAGGGTAAAAGGAGCTTGGAAGGCAAGAATCCATTGGCTGATTCATAGTTGGGAAGACATGACCAACATGATAATCAGGGAAATTATTTTTACAACAGGATTTTGAGTAGCAATAAGTAATGGATCACACTATTTGTCACGGCTACAGATTGCCTTTTGTTCTCACAGATATGCTAATGCCTCATTAATATGTTTCCTTTTCTTTTTCCAAAACATACGAGAGAAAACACATATGGTAAGCCAGAAAATAAATGACTATATTTCTGAAATGTTGCCAAGTGCAAAAGCTCTCTCCTCTTCATCTCCAAGAGGAATGTTTATTGTATTCATATGAAGTATACACACACACATCTGTGATCTTGCATTATCCTAATCAAAAAAACCAATATTGGAATTGCAGAGAATACACTGATAGAAATGAGCAAAGAAATTATTCAAAATGCTTCAGCAGCATGCCTGCCATTTGTCACAATCGTGGGCTGCTTGTAGATGAAACATACAAAAGATGTAGTATTTAGTTGGTTAAGTAAACCTTTTATCACAGCAAACCAGTAGCCAGTTTACCTAGTGCAATACCAATGTAATGTAGTTGAGATTCTGCAAGTTGCTCTTGCAGAAAAGTTATGAAGAAGACAAGACACTAGGATGTTTATCACACTATACTCTTAAAGTGCTACTATTCCACTTTGACTCCTCTAGCTGCCTCCTGTTGCATTCTGCTTTGCAGTTTTAAGGAGATTTAGAACTTCTCTGCCTGAGAATTCTAAATACCCCTCTTAAAACTGCAATCCCAGAATGCAACAGGAGGCAGCTAGAGAGTCACAATGGAATAGTAGCACTTTAAGAGTATAGTGTGATAAACTCAATGGCTGACATTCTATAGTGCAGTTACAAATAAGTAATTGCTGTATAACTGCTATGTACATAGTAACACTGTTAGTCATGATTGTGGCACTACTGTATTGCCTTGACTGTAGATGCTCCCTTCAAAGCCACCTTAACAGCCAGCAGCTGCATGAAACAAAGGAAGTCTGTTCAGCTGCTGATTGGGCACAAGGAAGAAATGTTTGCAGCCCTCTCTCCAGTGAGTAAGGCTATGGACTAGAATCTGGACTGCTGTTGAAATTCTTTGTCACAGCTTCCTTCACTGGCAGGAGAGAGTTGGTTGCAGCTGCTTGTTTTAAGATGGGTTTGGAAGGGGCATCTGCAATCATGCACTAGTGCCACAATCGTGACAACCGAATACACACGTGTCACCTATTTATAACTGCATGCAAAATGCCATTCATTGGCCTGTACAGACTGCCAAAAAAGCCGTTTGGGTCTCTTTGGAGATATCTATTTAAGATGCATGGGTCCTAAGAATCCAGAAGCTGCACCAAAGCTGCACTCCAGTGCTTAGGGGAGTGTGGCTTTGGTGTGACCTCCGGACTCTTAGGACCCATGCATCATTTAAATAGCATATCTCCAAAGAGACCCAAAGCGGCTTTATTTTGGCAATCTGTTAACAGGCCATTGTTTCTTGTGTGCTTCAGATATTTTCTGCAGGAGGCACATAGAATCTGAACTGCATTACATTGGTATGGCACAAATGCTGTGACATGCATCATTTGGATGACAGGGCAGAATGTATTTTGTATGTATTATGTATTTGGATTATGTAGTCACCTGGATGTTGTGAAACAAAAAGCCACTCATACAATTTTGAGCAAAATGTCCCCAAACTTTAAAAATCTTATGGTTGACAGTCAGTTCTGGGGGATTCCTGATATGCTGAGACACCCTTTCTGATCAATAAAAAATTATAGATTACTTGCAAAATGTATACCCCTATTAAAATTAGTTCAGCTCTATCTATATTTGATAGAAATACATCCATTTATATCAATTGATTAATTTTTATTAAATGTGTCCTTACAGATATATCACATGAGAGAGAAAAACAGCAGATACATGTCATTATGAATAGAAATAATAGAAAAATATATTCTGTCCTATCATCCAAATGATACATTTAATTGAAACCAACAACACAGTGGGGGAAGCATTGGTAGAGTTGTTAATACTCAACCATATGTACAATTTCTCATCTGCAAATATTTTTTTTCTTAATCATTTAACACTATCCAACCCATCTTATGAGTAATGAAAAATGGAATCTTTCCCTCCAAAAAATACTCGGCTGTGAAGGGAACAGAAGGTGTTCAAATCTTGCTTTTTGTTTCTCTCACTAACCTTGGTGAGTTCTTTTCACATGAGTCCCTTTCTTCATTCACTTTTTGCTATGACTGCCTTGATCTTCCAAACAGATACAGATCACATAGCTAACTTTTGGGGAAGTTACTGGGTCACTGTCACACCAAGGAAGTTGTTCTTAACACTGCAGCCTTTTCTCTATGTATACTCTCAGAAGTGGATTTTCAACTAGTAGGAAATTTTCCTAACATGTATCTTAACTGTTGCATGTCTGTGGGGTACTCATCCTGGTATACAGATATATTTTTAAAAACTTTACAAAGCTTCAAGCAGACTTCCTTGTTCTTTCCAGGTAGCTCAATGCAATGACAGTTAAACAATCAGCTACCTTGAACCAAATACTCAAAGGCAAGTTTTCAAAGTGCACCACTTCTAACCAGCTCTCTGTAACAGCTGGGCAGATATTTTAAAGTAAAAGCACCTGAATTGCCTGGAGGGCAAGATAAAATCACCTGCTGCTTTTGAGATACTCTACTTCTGTCAGACTTAGGGTTTTTGAACATGTATGCTATAGGGCCACTAAAACACCACTTCTGTAGAGAAAGTGAAATGACAAGAACTCCAAGTTCCCCCTAGTAGCTGGATTTCTACTGAAATAATCTTTCAGATTGTACCCAAAGAGAAAGAAAATGTTCAGGCCACCCAAAAGAAAGAAAGAATGACCTCCTGAAGTTCACATACTCTTCAGCATGCTTCTGAACAGTTTAAGCAGGAACAAGCAAAAGCTATCTATAAGGCCAGATCAGAAACTAATGAACAAACACAGAAATGCTACATTTCCCAAAGGTATAAGGTACAGGAGGGTACATTTTGCATGGAGAACAAAGGGTGCATCTATACTTCAGTAGTAATGCAGTTTGACACAACTTTAAGCATTGTAATTCCATCCTATGGAATCCTAGGATTTGTAATTTTGCAAGGTCTTTAGCCTTCTGTGCCAAAGAGGGTTGGTGCCTTGCAAAACTACACACCCCAAGATTCTGTAGGATGGAGCCATGTCAGCTAAACTGGTATCAAACTGCATTATTTCTGCAGTGCACACATACCCAAAGACATCACTTATATGACCACCTGGTTTATTTATATTAAAAGCCCATTGCACCACAATGCACAATGTGGACACAGTAGCCAGGCCCAGAATGGTTTTTGGTAATGTGAGAAGTGCAACACGTTTTGCTCCTATCCTATTGTTTCTTTAGCAGTTGCTGTAGGGGAGGAGGTGTTCTTTGTACTACTGGAAGGAAGAAAAAGAGGATGTATCAGGATATTGGACAATTTAAGAAGCGATATGGCAGAGCAAAGAGGTGTGTAACCTGGCTTTGCCCCAGTAATTTCCTCTTTGACATTTCACTTGCCCAATTTCTTGGTTAGAAGTCAGTACAAGCTTCATTTGGTAAGAATTTTGCTTTTCCCTTGGACGTCTGTGTTTGGCCTACCCTGGACTAATTGTTTGTGGAAATATGGGGTGATTATCTGAAATGGTTTGTTAAATAGATCGGCTGAAATGGATTTATTAATTAGCTAATTCCTAAAACAGACTAGTGTGGGAATTAGAGTCCTGGAACCAGAGAATACACACAAAAAAGTATACAGTTCCTGCAAAAGAGGCAAAAGTTCAGTTCAGCACCGCAGATTCAAATCAAATGGTTAATAATGTGGCCCTTAGTTAACCCTTACACCTGTCCATCTCTTTCTTCCCTGTGGGTAGCCAATGCTAGCTATTTCATTTATGCTGATTGTATTTTTACTGCACTGCCTCAAGGGCCAACCTTCATCTA
The DNA here is from genome assembly GCF_019175285.1 of Sceloporus undulatus. Classification (NCBI taxonomy): domain Eukaryota; kingdom Metazoa; phylum Chordata; class Lepidosauria; order Squamata; family Phrynosomatidae; genus Sceloporus; species Sceloporus undulatus. Next base: position 131,213,517 of record NC_056522.1, read on the forward strand.
TACAAATGCTTAACCTAACCTTCAACACAGGGTTGTTGTAAGAATAAATGGGGTGGAGTGAAGGAGATTAGAATAGCGAGTGGCACCTTAAATTTCTCAGGGAAAGATGGGATATATAAATGGACAGCATCAAGCACAGTTCCTCAGGACATCTCATGGGGGGGGGGGGCGGCACAAAATCTAACAAATGAGAACTGGTTAGAAATTACATTTTCCAAGCAATTCATTAAAAAGGACAAAAACACCAAATTTCAAATATTTTTAAAGTATTTTTTTTTACAAATACTGCCTTAAATAAAGCATGGAAATTACATTCCAAATCAAATAATTTTTTTCCAATTTTGCTTTCAACGGTGGGGCTGGGGGTGGAGATATCTTTAAAACTCTTTTTCAAGCTCTTATTGAACACTTTTTTCAAACTTTTCCAGACCCAGGGCTGAATGCAGGATTATCCCCAAACTGCAAACCAGCACCTTTAGGGGAAGTATAACCCCATCTAGCACAGGCCGAATCTCTGTTCCCAGATCTATCTTTCAACTGACCAGGAGCACCTCTGTCTAGTCTGGATTAAGCCTCAATTTGTTTGACCTCCTCTAGTCCATGTTTTCAAACTGTTTTTTGTTCCTTAACATCACGGATATCTGAACAAGCACAAAATTTTCATGTCATTCTTTTGTCTCATGAATTTTATTTCATGAGTAATTCTCCTAGGACATGAGCAATGTACATGCAGAGTGGCAATCTAAAACGTGGAGCAATTTGTTCTGCATCAATTTTAACTTGTTTATCTGTCTGGTTCCACAGGTAATGAGTATGCTCTTAAATGCATTTATTCATGAAAAGTGTTATTGATTTCAGTGGCACATACTCATTACTAAGTGTGTTTAGAAATTAGCCTGATGGCTTCTGTGTATTCTGAGAGGTCTATTATGAGAAGTTTAAAGGAGACACAAATACTAGATGAAGACTTTGTAGCGATATAAAAGAAGAGAACAATATTAAATGACCCATCCAATAATATTGAGAGAAAATCTCTGGCATTAAATTGGTACAGGATATTGAAATTAAAAATCAAAATTTGCACTTGTCACAATGTTACATTGCTTTATAGGGAAGGAAAAAAGGAAAGTGCCACCATTTTACAAACTACAAACTATGATATAGAGTTTGTCATTAGTTTGAATCATTATAATAGTCTATCCTACTTTTTCTCACCCAAGACTTCATACCCAAGGTACTATTTTTGCACCTTTTCCCTTCATCCTGAGACACTGAAGGGATTTAGTCAAACATATGCTACAGTGAGTCCTCTGTATCCGCGGACTTTCCATCTGCAAATTTAAGCATCTGCGTACGGCTTGCCCATGTGGGTGTGTGTGTGGCAGAGGAGGCGAAGGAAGGAAGGAAGGAAGGAAGGAAGGAAGGAAGGAAGGAAGGAGATGTGGAAGAAGGAAAAACAGCTATGGTAATATCCAGGAGTGAAGAGGAGGAGGAGGAGGAAGAGGAGGAGGAGGAAGGATGAATGATCATGGCAGCGGCTGGAAGAAAGGAGGAGGAGGGGGAGGAGAAAAAGGCAGCCACAACTGCGCAGTGGCCACAGCAGTGGAGGAGGCTTCCTGTGTGGTGGCATGCTGGAAGCTGTAGTCTTTCTGGGCTTTCTGGGGGGAAAGGAGGAGGAGGCAGGAAGGAAGGAAAGAAGGAAAAATGCAGTGGCGGTGGCTGGGGGTGGAAAAGAAGGAGGAGGAAAAAAGGCAGCTGAAACTGTGTGGGAGCCATGGTGGCAGAAAGAGGAGGAAAATGGGAGGAGAAGACCCCTCTCTGGGGGACCCCTGGCCCTGGTATAGCGTGGGGTCCTCCATTCGGGGGGCTGGAGGAACCCCGGTTCTTCGGGAAGTTGGGGGGCAAAGTTCTATTGTCCCCAGTGGTGGCACAGCTGCATAGCTTCACTGCCATTGAGTACTATGGGACTTGAGTATGCACGGATTTGGTATCCACGGCAGGGTCCGGAATGGATCCCCACATATATGAGGGCCCACTGTATTGCATATTTTGAGTAAAGCTTTCAAGGAATTCAGCTCCTTCTCAATATTTTCTTGCTGGTTCTGCAAACATTGTCAAACTGACCAATGCACAAATGCATGAGTGAAAATTTCAGGTAAAGGTGCACATAAATCTCCTAATTTACTAATTATGCAGATTAGTATTAATATTTTGAGTTTATCTTTCCAGGAAGAGTAAAAAGAAATGATAATGAGCAGGGAGAGTAAAGGTGAATGGACCAGCACACAGCAAGACTCCACTCCTGACCTTATGTTGTGGGTGTGACTTCTGCCCACAGCCAAACTATTAGTTTTACATTTTCATTGTCAATAGCTGAAGAAAGCTAAAGCTGAATTATACTGTGTCTTTTCCTACCTTTTAGCTTGTATATCCTCACTTTTTTTGGAGGGGGGGATCTGCCTTACATCCCAAGACTTCTGAATGGGGATGATGACATGTTTGCTTGTATAATCATAGTGGAATATATAATTGTGTAACTGATTATTCTAAGTATTCCTGAAATCATTACATGAATGCTACTTATCTTCAGACAGTGATTGTGTTCTTCTATCGATAATATTTATATTTTAAAAGCTCTTATTTCATTTGCTGGCTAAGCAATGACTTTACTGTCACTTTTAGCTTTAAGAAGTCTGTCAAACTCTGCTTTGTTATTCACTTAATCGTCTCTCTCTGGTTTGTGTTCATATATTTCTGTTTCTTCTTCTTTCTGAGATTTTTTATTACAATATTAATAATCTAAGTCAAATGTTATTCCAGAATCATCTTATAATTAATTCTAGAAGTGGAACATGTTTTTATACCCTTCTGTTTCCAAAGAAAGACAGCAAACTGACAGGCCTGAAAGCTGATATCCTCCATTTGTTTGAGAGACATGACATGGAAAATGGCATTGTAAACTTCCTCACAATCAAATGTAACTTTTCCACATTAATAACCCAAGCCAGCATTTTGGCTTTCTCATTCCTGAGCTTTTGGGAGTTCATAAAAAGAATGTCCTGGTGGACAGGGCAGCTAATGGTGCCCTATTCTCATGCCAAGCCACACCGGACCCCAGGCCAGTCAGGTCATTATAACAAATGCCAACAAATCACCCAACTGCCTCTTCCTCTCCCTACCAGTTGAAAAATATAATGCAATAATAATAAATTAAATAAACAACAATTTTCTGATTTTTGATGACATCCAAATCAAAAGCCACATCAGTCTGTCTAATGACAGGGCTGGATGAAGAAATACCTTAACTAATAGTCACACTGGCACATAGATTCAAGCTATTTTATTGTTGCTCTTTTATTTAAAATTCTTCCTAGCAATGTAATGATGTTTTACATGAGTATTTTCTCTGGTAAGTCCAATATCCATTATCCAATATTACTGGATAATAATCACAACCAACTTAGGCCCTATCAGTGTGTTTTGCAAGAGAGCCAGTATGGTGTAGGGGTTTGGGGGTTGGACTAGGACTCTGGAGACCAGGGTTCAAATCCTTACTTGGTCATAGAAACCCATCAGGTGACTTCGGGCAAGTCACACTCTTTCAGCCTCAGAGAAAGGCAAACCTCCTCTGAAAAAAAAATCTGGCCCAAAAACCTTCACAATATTTTTGCTTTAGAGCCATCTTAAGTCAGAAACAACTTGAAGGCACACAACAACAAAGTACATCTTATCAATATTCCTTGCTTTCCCTACTTACATACATTTTCCTTAATCTACTTTTTTTTGCTGTCTGTGTCTCCAATTTGAAGTGGTTCCTGTGAAACAGCTCCTAATCAAAGTTTTACCATCCTGAATAACTGGGTGCTGTCTGCTAATCCAGCTACTTAACTAATTGCTTCTGGCTAAAATGGAAATGTGATGAACATGAAGCAAAATTGAAATCTGCTGATAATTTCCCTGAAAAAAAATTAATCAGGAAACAACAATTAGAGTTCTTCCGCTGAATCTTGACTCATGGCAACCCTGTGGATAAGACATCTCCAAGACCCCCTATCCTCCACTACACTTCCCAATTTCTGCAGATTCATACCTGTGACCTCCTTAACTGAGTCACTCCATCTAATATGTGGTCTTCCTCTCTTTCTAATTCCTTCCAGTTTTCCCAACATTATTGTCTTTTCTAATGAATTGTGTCTTCTCATGATGTGGCCAAAGTATAACAGCCTGTTTAGTCATCTTAGCCTCCAGGGAAATATCAGGCTTGATCTTCTTTATTTGTTTTTTTGTTTTGTTTTGTTTTTTTTGCTATACATGGTATCCTCAGTACTCTTCTCCAGCACCACATCTTAAATGAATTTATTTTCTTGTTGTCCATTTTCTTAATTGTCCAGCTCCCAGATCCATACATGATAATGGGAAATACAATTGCTTGTACAATTCTGACTTTTGTTCTTAGCTGTATAACTTTGCTCTTTTCTGGATCTTTCATAGCTGCCCTCCCCATTCTTAGTCTTCTAATTTCTTGACTGCAGTCCCCATTCTGTTCTATGTTTGATCCCAGGTATAGGAATGCTTTTACGCTTTATATTTCCTCATTGTTTAGATTGAACTTGAAGAACCTCCAAGGTCATTATTTTTGTTTTCTTTGTGTTCAACAGTAAGCTTGCCTTTGCACTTTTTTTCTTGACCTTTCTCAGTAGCTGCTCTAGGTCTCCAATGTTTTCTGCTAATAGTATGGTGTTGTCAAATGTTAAAGTGTGAAAAAGGAGCTCCACACCTGGTGGACCTGTCTGGAGGCTAAAAAATTCTGGACACAAATTAATAAAGCAATTGCTGATATCATACAAATTGATTTGAAAATGAAACCAAAACTTTATATATTAAATACGGTAGATGAAGAATTGGAGAAAAATTATGCTAAGATCCTGTTCTATATGATAACTGGAGCTAGGGTGATATATGCTAAACAATGGAAGAAGGAGGGAATACCCAATATAACTGAATAAAAATGGAAAATATTCAAATATATGCAAACTGATAAGTTATTGGAATTACTTATAACAATTCAAAAAAGATTGGGGAAGCATAAAAGTGTATTTAGTAACATCATGAATAGATTTTTAGTGTAAAGTTGAAGGCTTTCATGTCCGGCATCCATAGTTTTTTGTGGGTTTTTCGGGCTATGTGGCCATGTTCTAGCAGTTTCTTTGTGACGTTTCGCCAGCAATGGATTTTTTATTGTATACAAAGTATAAACAAATGCACAAAGAAATAAGAAAATAATTAATAACAATGGAAATTACTGGTCAACTAGGAATAAAGTGAATTATATATATGTATGTCTTGGGCAGCAGCCATTGTAATAAATGGAAGTCTGTTCCCTGATGATTGGGAGTGACTGACATTCCTACCCTCGCTTGTGAGAAAACCCTAAGGTGATAGGTTCCCCTGAGGGTCGTTGCCATTAGTCAGAAATTACTTGAAGGCAGCAGCCACAACAAACTAAAACATGAGTGCCATTTTACCTCTTGTAACAAGGGAGGAGGCTGAAGCTCTGAAGACCCAAAGCTGTTTCTTGTTATTAGCCTAAATCAAGCACACTAGAGATTTCTGTTGTTTAACAGCAAATATATGAATTCTTGATTCATCTCAATGTTACTTCTTACACATTTAATGACTTCCTCTATTAGGCTTTTCTATCATGTTAATCAAGCAGTGAGCACCTTCACCCTCAAGGTAATGGCCCTTTACTAACAACTTTCCATTCTCCCCTCTTATGAAATCTGTAGCAAATGAGAAAGCTCTCTGATGGAGAATACATTGTTTGTACAATAGAACTTTTCTTTTTTGGGGAAAAAAAGAATTCTAATAATTCAGTGCTTGGAGAACGACACAAAGGCTTCTTTTATTTCTTAATTTTTTTTGTCCATTTAAGAGATTCAATTGTATTCTTCTCTAAGCAAAGGAAAAGAAAATAACCTGCCGACTGATTCTGAAGAAAGGAGCACAGATACAAGCCTTTGTGAGCCAGTCATCCTTCCTACATGTGTTATATTGCATCCCAATGTAAAAACAGCACAAGGGGAAGTTTGAATTTTAGGGGCCATTGAACAATGGATTTTCCCCAATGTATCTCAATTATAGAAACACAAGTGCTAAATAACTTTGCACGGAGGTTACTGTGAAAACACAAAGTGTTCAATAGTCCTCAAAATTTCTATTTGTTACCTGCAGTGTGTGAACTAATGGCTGTACATTGAGTGAGAACACAAAGGAATAAAGCATGTAAGGACATTTGTTCAAGACCTCTTAAAAGGTTTCCTTTTACTGCCTACAGTATCGCTGCTCTTGCGTTAATGTCTATTTCTCTATTGTGTAGCATTTCTCGAAGGAACAGAAACCCCATTTTAAATTATGCTTTCTTTAAACATAAATTTAACAAGTGGAATAATACAGCGTGGCATAGTAGTTTGAGTGCTGGACTAGCAATAGCAATAACATTTACATTTCTATACCACTTCACTGTGAATTCAGCACTCTCTAAGTGGTTTACAATCTGTGAGCCAATTGCCCCAACAAGCTGGTACTCGTTTTACTGACCTACAAAAGGATGGAAACTGAATCAGCCATGGAGCTCTGAGATCAAGCTCACAACATTGTGGCTGCAGTATTGACATCTTACTACTGCACCACCAGGACTCCTTTAGGATTAAGGGTCTAGGGTTCAAATCCCTGCTTAGCCATGGAAACCCACTTGGTGACCTTAGGCAAGTCACACTCACTCAGCCTTAGAGGGAGTCAAAGGCAAATCTCTAGATGGAACATTTAAAGAATTTTATGGGTTGAATTTCAGTTGGTTGACCATATTTATATCTAGGCTAGTTATGTATTACAAGCTAAAGCTATATTTTAATGTAGACAATTCCCAAATATTTATGCATGAGATTGCATCCATGAAGGATATTATGGGTAGTATTGCAGTCCTACAGGGTAATAAATTGGGCATTATGTTCTGATATTTTTGGTGTATATCTATGTACTTGTATATGTATTTGTAGTTGAATATCCATGTACTTGTGTACATTGTTATGGTGAACCTCTGCACCTTAAAAGTAACCACCACATCAATGCATATAGTTCACATTATACAGCCAAATATAAGCACATTCAGGCCCTTGAAATTTCACTGAGTTTAGAAGCTACTTTATTCCACATTTTACTGAATGCCTATCTAGGAACATCTCCAATTGTTGTTTTTCCCCCCCTCCTGTTTGGGTTGTGACATCTTCACTAAAGAAGAAGTCCAGGGAGCTTCGAAAGCTTGCAACAAGTATATTGTGCATTTTGGTTGGCCAATAAAGGTATCGCTGATGGTTTTTTGTTTACTTTTATCTTCTGTGATTGATACTTGTTTTCCAGGGATTTGAACAGAAGTCACACCTAGCTTGTTTTCAAACTGGGGGGGGGGGGGGTTGTTGATTCATAGATCTTCTGTATGCAACCCTTGTAGTCTAAAACTAAACTTTCCTCTTAACCAAGATGGGGAAAGCACAGCCTTCAAATATGTTTCTGAGGCTCTTAAGCCAGCTCACCCCATTTTTATAAAGAAAGGATTTTAAAACTTAAAACACGCCCATGCTTTCTGTCATTGGTGGATTTTGGGTAAAAACATGTTGCTTTCTCATTCAACAATCATTTCTAATCTGTAGTTGATCTACTCTACTTAGACAAACCAATGGGATTAGGACTATATCTTCTTCTTTTTTAATGTTATGAGCAAAGAAATCAGAGGCATTTCTACATCCTTTACATTTACAGTAAAGGACACATACAGTTGATTTAAGATATTTTACTGCCTGCTTTGCAGCAAAGCTACAAAAGACACCTTAACTAATGGTCATACTAACACATAGATTCAAGAGTATCAAAAGCTCTGTCTGCATATGCCATATAAAGCACTGGTGGATTCTCCGTCACAGGATATTTCTAAGCAGAGCTTGGATGGCTATTTATCATAAATGCTTTACTGTAGATTCTATATTGGCAGGGAATTGGACAACATGAACATGCAGCCCTTCTTACTATGATTCTGTGAATTGGATGTAAGGCATGTCTCAAACCCCTAAAGCATTGAGAGAATTAGCTTCAAAGCATATACACAATGCAAAAAGAAATCAGAAGGGGGGAACCCCCCCAACTTTGTGGGTGCTAACAGCAAGATTTTTCTTATGTGCTACCCACACTTGTAACAAAAATAGCTGTTGCAAGCTCTCTTGCTCTGTTCTCATACCCCAAGAGGTACAGCCATCCTAAGAGCATAAATATTTCCAAGCTTCACAGAGAAGAGGTCAATCTAACTCTTACTGTAATTTGGAATCTCCAGTAAGGCCACTATAACAGCTTCCATAATGCCTAAGGGCACAGTTAGGACAAATTGCTTTTCCTATTTATTGTCATTCAGGCAGCTATAAATATGAAGACTCTTGCAAGTGCAATGTGTAGTTAGATGCTTGGTCCATGTGTTCAGAATAACTTCCAAGTCAGTGTGGACAGAACAGAACCAGCCCTATATTACTTAAGCTTGGTCTGCATGGGTCAAAAGGCATCATCCAGTGTCATCCTGTTTGGACATACCACCATCACTGGGCTCCTTGTTTTGACCTCAGAAGCAAGCGATACACAGCAGTGGCAGACATGCCAGGCAGCTCAGTAGGAGGTCCATGCAGACAGCTACCACAGTGCAGAAATGGAGGCAAAGGTAGCAGGGGCAGAATAGGGCAACTGTCCCTGGAGTATCTTGGCCACTGCAGACAAGGTATCAAAAGGCATAACTATAAAATAATCCAGGCCATATTTCTAATTAATGTCATTCTCCTGTGCTTCATGGAAAGGCCTCATTTATTAAAGATCTCCAGCTCTTTGGATTATTTGTAAGAGTTCTGTATTGACACTGGCTAGAATCCAAAAACACAATTACAAATGTGTAACCTACAATTATTAGTCCATATTCATATTCAAAATTCCTACACCTAGTTTAGGTGATATGCAGAGGCCATAAAAGTTGCCAATCCCTACTTACCAGGCAGTAGCCACCGCAATTGATAGGGGTCTGTTCCTCTGTCATCTGAGAAGCAGTTGACTGTTGTTCCATCTCAGCTCCCTTGCATGACTGATATAAGGCACAAGGCAGAATTGCAAATGCAAAGCATTCCTGTTTTCCTCTGTCACACTGTTGATCACGCATGAAAGAGGAATAAGCAGCTTCTCAAGTGATTGGTGATCAGACCCCAGTTGATCACAGTGGCTACTTCCTGGGAACTGTAGATAAGGGAATTCGGACAGTGATTCACTATGTATTTTTAAACATCCTTCTTTAACAAAATCCCATATAGTCAATGATACATATGCATGAAATCATTTTGATGCCTGTTTCAAGATAAAAACTGTATTGGAATATTTAAAAATACAAAAAGAAACAAAAAATAACTGAAATCAATGAAGTAATAATAATAATAATAATAATAATAATAATAATATAGTTTATTTATACCTCCTGCCTCTCCCACGGATCAAGGTGGGATTACAACCTTAAAAGACATTTAGTATAATTTACAATCAATACAACAATAAAATGCTAACACTGAATTTACCAAGAATTCCTATTAGGCCTAACAGTAAAGTTCAGGTCAGTTTACATTAATTTACTCATGAGTCCATGCTATTTTACTTTCACTAATACAGTATGTCATTCAGAAACAATCTTTGGCTCTTTACAGACCGCCGAAATACGGCGGTCTGCCGGCGCTGCTCTTTGCTGAGTGAGGGAGCTGTTGCGTGCAAACCGCGTGACTCCCTCGTGCAGCAAAAAAGGAGCTCCAAAATGGACCTCCTTCTTGTGGCGCATCTATGATGCCACGAAGTGCTGCTGGTGCACTCGCGGCATCATAGCTGCCGTGACACGTGCAGAAGCACAGCGTCCGCTACGTAAAAATGGCGGCGGCCGTCTGGAACGGCCGCCGTCATTTTTTACATGCGGAGCGCGTATTAGGGTTAGGGAGGTGCGGAAGCACCGCACCTCCCTAACCCTAGTACGCGCTCTGCGCGTACTTTAATGGCGGTGTGTAACCCGCCATAGATATTTAAATATTCATTAAATACACACTTTACAAAAGAATTTCTCTCAAATTATTCATTTAAAAATAATTTTCATTTAAAATATACATTTAAAAGATTTTCACTAAAATTGCACATTTTAGAAATACATTATCTAGGAAGATGAACATTTCAGAAAGCACCAAAATAGTGTTTTAAAAAACACATTCTGTATTGTAATACTTGGGGAATACAGAAAAAGTAAGTAAATGTAAGTTTGCAGAGCATTAATTAGTCCAGGATGGGAAGTTCAGTTCTGTTTGCAGCTGAATTCAAGAACATCAAAGTCCTTGAGCAATACAAAACATGTAATACATATACATTATCCATTCCGCCTGTTGTGACGCTTCTATTGTGAATGCCAAATTTCTAAAATACATGGATCTCTGCCTTTTCTACCAACATACTGTATAGCAAGAAGGTAAAAACAATATTGAAAACAATTGCTTTACATACTAATGCACTTACACATTAAACAGTTGGGGGTCAGTCAAAATTTTAACAAGCTGTTCCAATTTACATTAATCAGAAGCACAGGTGCAGAAAGACTAGGGTGCCCCCCCCCCGTGCACTTACTTAGCCGTGTCAAGTTGCAAATTCAATGACTATGAGTATCAACATTATTTGCAACAACAAATATAAATTATTATGTTTTGGCAAATTAACATTTATGCAATAATAGTGCACGTTTAGCAGGTGCAACCAACATAAACAAAACAAGCTCAAAAGTATTTTATTCCCAAATGTTGTAAAGTAAATTATCTCAGATTTGACACATTATGGTATATTTGAGTGTGGCAGGTATGGATTTCTGTGCATTATTTGTTTCTTAACAGATGTATACTTTCAACTAACTGGGTAAATGGTAATTGTTTGAAACAACTTCCTGAACCTTTATATTGAACATTGTTCAATATGGTTAACAAGATATATTGATTGGCATTATCAATGCATCTAACCCATATGTTCTTTTCTTTCTGGCAGTTATCAAAAAGCCAGTTTGTTCTCCAATGTGAGTGTAAAATTCTTATTTCAAATTTTATACAAGTTTGAATCTCTACTGTATATTCGTATTCACCAAAAAGTGTAAATCAAGCATAACTAATCTCTGGCCAAGAATTCTTCACTACCTATGACTTTTTACATATAAAGGAGGTGTTTTTCTACTGACCTTTACCCCTCCTACCTTGAATTTTAAAAGGATTGTGTCTCTCTGGCATCCTACAAATGAAAAGAGGTTAAGTGATAACAGAGTTCAAGGTTATTTATTTATTTGGAAGACTCAATAGCCCACTGACATCTCAGATCTATAGCCCTTAGCTACTTCCTCAAGAGGGATGACCTGCCAACTAGTGAAAACTGAATAAGAATATGCTCAGAATGTACTTCCTACTAATTGTCCTCCCATGCCTGTCACAAAACTATGGAGACATGCCTCACAATAATAATAGTTGTATTACTATAACTACCACATTTCACCCATCCTTCATCCTTGTGTGTGCAACAATGTAATGTACAATGGTATGATCAACACTCTTCTATAGTAAACAACATTATCACATCAGGCTAGTAAATTGAAATTATAGTAAGATCATAGTGTCTTTGGCTGTTACTTATCACACAACATTGTGTCTCTTCTGTTGCCACTTTGCATTTCAATCATTACTGGAGTATACTTTATTACTGATGAGAAAAAACCTGCCAATAGTTCCCAATATCATTGCTTCTCCATTGGATAGGTAGTGTGATGGGTAACAGTTCTGATATTCAGGCAGTCATATGGAGTGAGTGGGCCGAACCCCCCCCCCCCCCCCCCAGGGTTGCTATAATTCTCTACTATAAACCGGGACAAAATGTAGGACAAAATTTAGACCAAAATGTAGGACAATGGTAGGATATCATTTAGCCCAAAATGTAGGACATTTAAGGCCCTCCATTTTTCTTAAATGTCCTACATTTTGGTCTAAATTTTGTCCTTCCACTGTCCTACATTTTGGTCTAAATTTTGTCCTACATTTTGTCCCGGTGTATAGTAGAGAATTATGGCAACCTTATCCCTCCCCCCTGCTATTTCCAAGTAGGGAAGGATCTGTGTGGGAAATGACCTCCGCTTGTTTTCACTGGGTCCCACCATTCTGCTAATGGAATACTATTATTGGATGCTTCATTGAATACATTATTGGATTCATTTTGATATAGTCTGAGCATCTTGCAATGGTCAGAAAGAAACATTAGTTCAACTCAGTTTCATTACTGGCTTTTGATTCCACTTTTTCTCACAGATCCACAGCTTTTGTGATTAGCTTCAGAGATAATGATTTCATGGGGGGGGGGGGCGGTTTATGGAATCCATAAGACTAAATTCTAAATATTTTATTATAAATAGTGTGTGTTTGCCTGCCACTTTGACTGCAGTGTATTTTTAGTCCAAGCAGCTGATGACAGTAAGTGACAAAGAGATCTGGGAGTCTTTGTAGACCACAAGCTGAACATGAGTCAACACTGGGCTTAGAAAGCCAATATGATCTTAGGCTGCATCAATAGGAGTGTAGTGTCTAGATCAAAAGAAGCAACGGTACCACTCTATTCAACATTGGTCTGACCTCACCTGATATATTGTGTCGGGTTCTGAGCACCACAAATCATGAGAAATATTGGCAAGGTGGAGAATGTCCAGAGCAGGCCAACCAAAATGGTGAAAGGTCTATAAACGATGCTCTATGAGGAGAGACTTATGGAGCTAGGCATGTTTAGCCTGGGGAAGAGGTTACACAATAGCCATGTGTAAAGGGATGTCATTTTGAGGATGACACAAGCTTTTTTTCTAGGAAATGGAGCAATGAATTCAAACTATATCTGCTAGTTTGCTTTATTAGAACATGTATAACATATGAGATTTTCATGCATTAACTCCCATTTAAATATGTTCATCTGTTGCTAATTTGACATTTGGATACCAGAGGGAAATCATATTTTCCTTGATTCAAAATTTTTCAATTGTGTTATAGTGTCCTTATTTTTTATTTTAAATTGGCAACTATTATCCACGCTAAATAAATCCATGGTATATTCAGAGTATATATACTGTTATTACAAGTTCTTTACACTTGTGTAAAACCATCTTTGTCAGCTAGGAGGTCGGAAGCAGAGAATTTATCTCTCTGCTTGTCAAGGCAATTGACATCTGCAGTGGAAGTTCTTGGCTCAGGCAATGGCATGAACCATCTTCATGCTTTCATTTCATAATCTGGTTTACTGATGAAGTGGATTTGATCTGGCAGCAGTTTATAAATATACTTAGGAGGCTATTCAACTATCGCTTTAACAGATTTAATCCTACTGCACCAAGTAAGATAAATAAGTCACACCTAAAACCACTTGCAGACAACACAAGGGGATGGGGGAGTAAAGTGCTATGGAATGAGATGTGTGTGATTTCTAAGTAGGAAAAAAATTGATAGGAAGGGGATAGTAGGTGATAATCTTCCAATGCAACATCAACATCTTCCCTGAAATAGCAACTATTTCTATGGATAGTAAAGTGTCATGTGAAAATAAAAAGAAGGCTACTTTATTATCTTTCTCTTCAAGGAGGGCTTGCAGGTGTTTCATTCATGGTGTCATAATAAGACAAAGTTGAAGGCAGTTAACAACAACAACAACAACAACAACAACAACAACAACAACATGAAAACCCTCTTCTTCTTTGGGACAGGCATCTATAAGCCCCCAAAGCCTTCCTAGCCTAATCTTGAAGGAGTTTGCTGGCATCTCTGTTACTCTGACACCCCCCCCCCCCCCGGCAAGTCTGTGGGTGAGATGTATGTATAAATAATAGTATGTGTAAGGGCTCAGTTTGATAAATTTCTTTTTATTTTGTAGGAGGAAGTGCAAATAATTATGCATGAACATTTTTGTTTACTTCTTGTGGCTCTTCTCTGTACTAAACATATTTTTGCATGGATATATACATTTGAACAATGGCATTTTGTTTTGAAACTTAGCTCTTCTTCCTGAAGATACATGCCACCATTCTGCCTGACTTTTAACACTTACCATAGCAACCAATGTTATTAGCATCTTGAATAGTATATCCTCTGTCAGCAAACAGCTTGAAGACCACTACTTTTAAAAAGGTTACAGAGTGAAAAATTTAGATTTTAAAAGGCTTTTAAAGAGTTTTTATACAACCTTTGGAAAAATTCTTCATGGAAATAGGATACTACAGACTGATGAAAACTGTCAAAATTGAAATTAGTTTGTCCACTCATTTTGACTAGAGATATAAACCTCCATTTATTTCATTCTCACATGTAAAAAGAAAGAGGCCACATGCCATTCAATCATGTATGTGCATGTCTTTGTGAGCACATGCGTCCATATTTTGGGGATGGTATTTATTTTTTATTTTTTTTATTTTTTTATTTTTTTACAAAAAATTTTTCCTGTGAAATTCACATTGTCCAATACACAAACTAAAAATGCAAGCAAATTTCTCTTTCTTTCTTTCTTTCTTTCTTGCACCAAAATGAGAGAAATCCTGTTGTGGTTGACTTTTCCTACTCCTAGTAGAGCAATACAAGGTGTTGGTTATTATCTTTATAGCCCTACATGGCTCGAGCCCAAGTTACTTATGGGAACGCCTCTCCCTACATAATCCGCCCCACACACTTAGAACATCCTGGAAGAATTTGTTGGAATACCGTAACACTCGATTTGCCACAATTTCCCATAGAGCATTTACTGCTGCAGCCACTAAATTGTGGAATAGTCTACTGGAAGAGATCCGTCTTATTACCACCTTAGATGCCTTTAAGAAGGCACTTAAGACGAATCTCTTCTGGTGGTCTTATCCACTGGATTTAGTATAAGAGACTATGTTTAAGGCTCCACCCTGATTATGATTGTATAACTATTTAATGACTGGATATTTTAAGGAACTAATACGAATGTTTAATTAAGTGTTAGTATTTTATAGATTGCTTTTCTGGATTGTATTGTATTATTTTAATGATGTAATTCCACTTCAATCCTTGGGAGAGGCGGGAAATATAAATAAAAAATATTATTATATTATTACATCTTCATATGTCAAGATACCATTTCTAATTGAGTAAATGTGCAGTTTTTGCATCCTTAACTGATTCTTCTTGCCTGAAGCTTTTTATACCTCCAGCTCCACAACAGGGCTCCCAAGTTCTGTTCCTTTCTTGGAGAGCTTTAAGGTGGTATTTATCTGCCTTGAGGGCTTGAAGCTTAAGCCAACATGGAAGTATTCACTCATAAAGGATCATTTCCTCAGGAAAGCTGGCTTTGACAGTGAAGCTCTGGAGCAGGTTTGGCAAAATTATTTGTATTTGGGTCCGGGTGCTCCTTCCATGCAACTCACATTGTTCAGATGATGTCAGAGCCTGGAGTCATGCTCTTGACATCAGGATCATGATTCCACTTCCTCATTTCATTCAGTTCCCAGATCCAAATGTTGACTGGTCCTTCTACAACCAGAACTTTCATTAGGTTGTTAACTGCTTATTTCCCCCATATAGTGGAGAGAAGAGTATATTTATCTAGGAGTTTTGGAAATAGCTGCATCCTGAAGTCTTGAGGCTTGCATAGCACTAGCTGAGTTTGCCCAACCTTGCTCCCTCATTGCCTTCCCAGAATGAGAAAAGCAATGGGAGTGAGGTCAAGTTCTCCATCTTGAGCCTATGTCTCAGACACTGTTACATCCATCTCTTTTGTAAGAAGGTTTGGAGGAGGAAGAGAGGCTTAAGGAAAGTGCAGAACAGCCAAGAAATGTTATTTGGGCTGGATTTGGACTGTGCATGCAGAGATTTTCTACCACTGCTCCAGGCACCCAATTCAGTTGGCTCAAGCTCAGAATTCATCTTGATGATGTTATTCTGATTGGTTTCCAGGTCCTTTGCCTTAGGTGCTTCTGGCCTGGCTCATCTTTGCCTGCTTCTCCCTCTTTGAGGCAGAGCCTGAGTCTCTGGTGTTTTCAGAAGGGTAGCTTTAGGACATAAAAATGCATGGCACACTGGAACATGAAATATTGTCTCTGCTACTATTGTTTATCAGGTGAAAGTGTATTGCTGCAATGACAGGAACACTTGTTTAATGAAGTAGAGATCTTTAGCAATTAAATGCTGCATTGTCACGTCAATCAAAATAGCATCAACAAGGTGATTCATGTTCTCAGAAGAAAGATGGCCAGGCTTGTTCACAGTTTCTCTATAGTGGGATTAAGTGTTTCCCTGCCCTCTTAGCGCATAAAAATTGAAGGGGCTAATTAGAGGAGGTCGTAAGATAAGACCTTTTCAATTAATCCCCCAATCTTAAAGCATCAATCATCTTGTAATGAGTTATTTAATAGCAGCTGTCCAAAAGTTTGGCATCATGCTTTATGGCCCAATATTATACTTGTCATATTTCAGGGTTTGTTTATTTTTAATTCTCTTTATCAACATGGTTTATCTTCATTGGTCACAATTCAGCACAGTTATGTCTCTTTGAGCAATGCTGAATGTAAGATATTATTGGATACTCTTTGATACTGCAACATACAGTGAATGGACTTTTAAAATTAAGTTTCAATGTTGTTTTATTCATTTAAGTCAAACTGAGTGCAAGATATAGGTACAAATGCAAGTGTAGGTAGAGATATAGACAATAGAGTATTTGCACTACATTGCTATGTAACAATGGTAGCTATGTAGTGAATACCAGCCTGATTCCACCCACCAAGCCACATTGCCACTTACCAGTCAACAGCTGCTGTGCCCAATGAGGGCTTGTTCCCTTGTTTATCAGGAAGTTGCTCACTGATGTTCTTAACCTGCCTCATGGAAGCAATCTTCGCATCGCAACAAGCAGAAACAATGTCCATGTTGCATGCAGAGATCACTCACACAAGGTAGGTTGACAACATCAGTCACATGCTTTTTAAGTGACAAAAGAACAGACCATGTTGATCACAGCAGTTAATAACTGCAAAGTGGGGAATGGGGGACTTTCACAGTCCCTATTTCTCCCACCAATGGGAATGCATAGAAATCATGAATCCCTAGCAATTATGAATGTGTTACTCTCTTATATATTCTTAACTATCCAATAGGTTTTGGCTATTAATACCGATATATAAGAGCTTACTTCATTATGGAGTCTTTCCAGTATACAGTGGTACCCCGGGATACGAAATACCCAGGTTACGAAATTTCCGGGATACGAAAAAATCCCATAGGAAATAATTGTTCCGGGTTACGAATGTTTTTTCGGGTTACGAAAAAATTTTTGGTGCTTTTTTCGGCTTTTTCGCACGAAATCGCGGCTTTTCCCCATTAGCGCCTATGGCATTTCGGCTTGCGAATGCTTTTCGGGTTACGAAAGCGGCGGCGGAACGAATTAATTTCGTAACCCGAGGCACCACTGTATGTGCATGCAGATTTAACATAGAAATGAATGCAAACAGGAATTTTTTTAAAAAAACCTATTTTATCATATAGCATATTGAGTTAAACAGATTTGGACCCAACCAGCAACCAATTTGCTCTGATCGTGTACATATTTGATCCAGATCAGTCTGAGCCCAATTGAGATCCAGATTTAGTCACAACAGTTGCAAAGCCTAGTTTTCATGTTATCCCAGTGACAAAGGAAAGAACTACAGTACAATAGTTCCCTCACCACCAGTGTGACAAAAGATCCTGCTCAAGCATCAATATTATCAAGTGCATTCATCTCTCTCCCTCCTCCCTCTTTGTAACTTAAGGATTTTCTGCTGATTTGTGAATCTCAGGCAAAGAGATGACTGTATGTTCCTTTTCACAGTCTCTTAAATTAAGACATATTATCTCTCAAAGACTTCTTTGTAGTGGCATGTTGATAACAGATATAAAGAGAATCTATCCACAGCCCTTGATATTGTTACTTGGAAAGTTTAAGAATGCTTGAATAAAGGCAATATTAAAATATTTATCAACTTAGGACCTGTCGGCTTTCTCTGGAGACTGTCACCAAGAGAACTGATGTGGATGTAATGCTATTTATTGGTACTGTTCCCATTAAATCAATTGTAGCTGACAGGGCTCACTCTGAAAACCATTGTGCCATTGCTATTCTGTGCAGAGAAGAATGACAATAATTATTGTTTTTGATGGGACCATTGCTTTTCAGTGGAATGTAACCAACAGCTTTAGGCCGGATTCTTCTTTTCCTCAAAATGTCTCCTTAAATACTTCTGCTTTAAAGGGAAACACATCACTTTTCATCCTGATGACTATGCAACTATTTTAAAATACATTTATTGTATTTTTTTATTTTTATTCTTTGGGGGGCAGATGGTAGGGGAAATATGGTTATTATTAAGCAATCCTCAGGAAATATAGGCTGAGATCCAACAGTACTGCTGAAAGTAAATCCCCACCAGGATACTTCTGCTGGGTTCCTACAGTCATTGTGCTGCATTTCTTCAGTCAACACAATTGGATGGCATTCTTCCACAATGACCTACAAGTACATAGAGTGGCGCAACAGGATTCTGCTCGTTAATATATATTGATTAATCATGGTTAATATTGCTGCTCACCTGTTTGCTTTTACTAAATCAATTCATACATCTGAAGATTTTTTTAAAAAAAATTATATCTTTAAGGTGACTTAAAAGCTTTAAAAAGTTGAAATAAAGCATGGGAAATTAACTGTATATGAACGTTGACTAGTTTGCAATATTGTGTTGGATCTATTTCATCCTCAAAGGAAGGAGTGTGTAATTTTAACATTTGTTCTGTCCCCTGCAAGGTGTTCAGTAACTACCACTTTCTAAGAATGTTCACAATTTGGAATTTATCTTGTGCAGAACTTGTATTTTTCCCCTTAGGAAAGTTTTTCTTCTCAGGACATCACATTTTTGGCACAGAAAATAATTCCTTCAGTGCCAAATCCCCTGGGGGAGAGGTGGAATTCTGCTCATAGAACTCAAGAAACACATTTTTGACCATTTAAAAAATATTTTGAATCTTCTGTCCACCTCTGCAGTTCCACAGTAAACAAGATATAAGAATAAACTGTGACCTTGAGGTTGTAGATTCTCTTGTTGACACTAAACTAAATGAGACTGTTGTTTTGTACCAATATATTTTGCCAGTTTCAGGCCTATTTCTAATACCTCAAAGTGGCAATGTTAAATATAAATACACACTATACTTAGATTTTGATTGTACAGGGTTAAAAAGGTCAGTTAAAATTAAAACAGATTAAGTTAATAAATATGTATGTGGGTAAGAAGCCAGTGAAATGATGAAATACTGCCAGACAGCTAAAATGTAAACAGAGATAGGGAGGTTGTTTGGACAGATGCTGCAGAGCTGGGGAGAAAAAATGTTTTCAAATAAGGAAACCGAGAGAGCTGTATTCAAACATTAGTGGCCACTGATTCTTGTACAGTGAAACAATTGGATATATAAGAGAAAGAAAGCCCAGGTGAAGAGTGTGGAATACAGAAATGATAGCAGGACAGAGCCAATCTGTTTAAGAGTTACTATAGCTGCATCCTCACTTCAGAAATAATCCAATTTGACACTTAACTGCCATGGCTCAATGCTATGGCATTCTGGGTCTTGTAGTTTTGTGAAATATTTAGCCTTCTCTATCAGAGAGCTCTGGTGCCACAAAAAATTACAATTCCCAGAATTCCATAGCATTGAGCTATGACAATTAAGGTGGTGTTAGACTGGATTATTTCTGAAGTGAGGATGCAGCCTGAAGAGACTGAGCCAAAAAGCAAGTAGAAGAGCTGTCTGTATGCTGTCCCCTGAATGGGTGACAACACCTCAGTCAGGGTTGATCTAACAAAGTTCATTCTCTGAGCAATGGTCTAGCTTTATTGGGTAACAGAATATATATATGTATATATGACATACTACATATATGGACAAGTATAGATACCTTTATGAGATTTGCCTGAATCCTCAACTGATACAGTATAGGTTACATGTTCATGTATAATAAATATTGTTTACTATATGTACCAAAGTCCTGATAAGTTTGTGATATGTTCCTTAAAGGAGATACCATGTATTAAATGCCTAGACATTGTGATGTCCCTGAGTAAGAATGTGCCTAGACTGTAATGCTTTTTTGTAAAGATGATCCTTCACTGGGAGTATGTACCGTATATACACAACTGTAACTCAACCTCATATATAAGTTGAGCGCAGGTCTTGGAGGTCATAATTAAGGATTTTAATATGTCCCATGTATAAGTCAAGCGTAAAACTTAGGGGCATGTAACAAAGGATGTAAAGGATGATGCAAAGGAAAATGATGCCAAAGAACTTAGAAAATTCCAGCAGGCATAACTGGATGGATGATAGAGTAGAGGGGATCCATTCTTCTTTTTGGTGCTCCCAAAATGGACTAAGCTCTCGCCTATTACCTCTCTATTCAGAGAAAAGAGGTGGCTTA
>NC_056522.1:131234142-131278915 GCF_019175285.1 Sceloporus undulatus
AGACTTAAAATACAGTACTTACATTGACCCGTGGATAAGTCGACCCAAGTTTTTTGGGTTAACTTTTTGACTAAAATTTCTAGACTTATAAATGAGTATATACAGTAAATGCATAATCTAATTTTCTTTGCTTTAACAAACAGCAAAACAGATTACAATGCTGCCTGCTTATTTCCCCATTATGAAATTTCCTGAAATTCTGTAACTTAGGAGTGTAGATATTAGCTGGCCCACAGAACAATGCTACTGTTTACAAACTGAAAGCTCAGATGGCTGAAATTGTAAGCAGCTAGATACAGGTTGACAGGCAAAGGACAACAAACTATCAGTCTTTCCAGGAAGCAGTGGGGTTGGGGAACCATGTCTGTTTCATTGTCAAAGCTATTATGTATTAGGAATGGTAATTCTCAATTTTCTCATGCTGCTGGAAAATACAGGACTTTTGTTCCCTGAGATGACAGGAAACTGCACAACTTTCTCTGAAAACTGTGTCACTTTCATTGAAAAGTGTACAGTTTCTCCAGCTGACCTGGTATTGTCCTTCTACAATTTTTTCTCCTTTCTCCAAGCCAGTCCCAAAGTTGCATGTAAATAATCAGATGTGACAAGCTCCTTCAAGACCCTTCAAGCTCCAATACTGTTAATGGACTGTGAAAAGATGTTTCAGCTGTTAATTCACTTGCGATGGGGGAGGAAACCGAAATATATTTCATAGCCTGTAGTCAGTTTTTTTGTGAAGACTGAGGCTTAGGGCAGGGACATTGTGAGAAAAACAAACTAGGTTATGAACTGTCAAATATCCACAACTCCCCCCCCCACACACACACATACATACACATACAGACACACACCATTTCTCACAGAAATCCTGACTAGGCAAAAAAGATGAAAAGATGTTGCAGCTGTCAAAATAGCTAGAAGTGGAAAGGAAACAGAAATGTATTTTCATAGTCTCTACTCATGGTTGGGGCTGGGGAGGGGCTTGCAGGAAAAACAGTAAGTAGATTGCCAGCTGCCAGACACCCATAACTTCCCTTCCTTACAACTTTCTGAATAGCTATCCTTATCTTTCACAGAAATCCTGGCTAGAGGCTGCTGCTCTCAAATGAGAGCTGTCAATTTTCCTCCTCCATCCCAGTCCCCCTCCCCACCGCAGTTGATTTGACAGCTGTCACATTTTTCCACAGCTGATGATTTTCGCACACCTTTGGAGCTGGGGAGAAGAATTAAGGGAAAGCTGTAGAAAAACAGAACATGTCAGCTGGAAAAGCTTGCATTTTTGGACCAGGAAGGGGGGGAAAGTCTCAGCAAAGCTGTGGGAGCTTCATGGGTTTCTTTCTTTCTTCTCAAACCAATTTCTGAAGGGGTTAGCAACCCAAATTTCAACCTCATTTGGGAAATTAGTGAATTCCCATTGCTACTGTGATCAGCATATTAAAAATAATAATAAAAATAAGCATTTCCCCTATGTACTGGAAATTAGAAGCATCCATTTTTGTAAGTACATTTAAATATCTCTGTCATTCTCTTTTACAACATCCACACACATAAGTGATTTCACCCAGCCAGTTCTCCATTAATGCATTCAACCAAATCACTGAGAAATCATTGCATAAATGCATCTCATCCTTAAATCAAAGGAGGGCAAAGTGCAGCCTACGGGTCACATGTGGCCTCCAGGATCAAGGTATGGCCTTCAGGACCTCAATTCTTTGATGCAAAATACCACAAAATGACACCCTAGAGAGGGCTGCTTGATGTTTTCACCACATTTGCCTCCCAAACCCCCAGGGCTGTTACCAAGGGTTTTTTTTTTTGAGGGGGGGGGGCTTGCATGTGCTGAGATTATTGCTGATATTTTGCATGCATCTGCAGCTGGCATCTTCAAAGAATGCTGGCATGTGAGTGAGTGGGATATATATATACTGTACATCCCTTGGTTGAGAGGAAGTGATTTAATGTTAATCTTTGTGTTGATCTGTTGTTGAATGGCAAGGTCTTAGGTTATCTATTTAATTAATGATCCATTGTCTGCCGGGAAATCCCCCTGATTTCCCAGCAGTGGTTTTCATTTGCACTTGCTGGGTCTTGATTTTGGTGTTTCTCAAGACTGAATAACTTTGTTTACTTAAAGGGTTTCTTCTTTCCTGTTGAAGTTGTCCAGGTGATTGTGGATTTCAGTGGTTCCCCTGTGCATCCTGACCTGCTAGTTGTTGGCTCCTCACAGCTGCCACTGTTAGTGCTACTGCTGCAACAATTTTCTGTAGTAACCGTGGTCTCCTATGTATTGTAAACAATGAAGTAATTTCATAGCCCCCAACTGGAGAGTTTAGGAGGCACCATCTTCCATTGTAACATTATCAACCAAGTTGCATCCAGGAACCTGGAATGTGTTTATCCCTAGTTTTATTTGAAGGTTTTTATGAGAGCACTACTCTAACATTTTCTATTATTTAATCACATATGCAAGAAAGCAATGAGTAATTTTAATTTTTTTCTCCTCTAAGAAAGTCTTCAAAAATTGCAGTTTTCAAAGTCTATCCATAACGTGCGATTTAGTCAGCAAAAATAAACATTTGCACATAGTGGTTTTATATAGAAAACAATGTTTTCTGCCCAGAAAATAATACTTCTTCACAGAAATATTATTTCCTTTGTGGAAAATTCTGCCTTCTGTGCAAAATAACCACATGATAAATCAGAACAGAATAATTCCAGAACCGTGAAGATTTTTGTCAGTTCAGGGT
Organism: Sceloporus undulatus; assembly: GCF_019175285.1. Taxonomy (NCBI): domain Eukaryota; kingdom Metazoa; phylum Chordata; class Lepidosauria; order Squamata; family Phrynosomatidae; genus Sceloporus; species Sceloporus undulatus. Next base: position 131,236,890 of record NC_056522.1, read on the forward strand.
TTTCTGACACTCAAAAATATATTTTTGACCATGTATGACATATTTTTTAAAAATAATTTCAACTCTAACATGAACAATATATTTGAATTTTTTAGAATTTTGCAGCACACTTCTCCAAACATGAGATACAGAAAGAAATATTTATAATAGGGGGATGAGTAAAAAAAGGGAATATCTTAATAGGGAAAGACAGAAAATAGCACTGCATTAAGGAAAGCATCTGCTACTAATTGTGCATTGGGCCAAATTATATGCAGAAATGTGTATATTGACAGACAAGCACACAAAAAAAAATCATATGAATTTTCCTGAAACCAATTCTTTTTTAAAAGTTCCAAACCAGTGGAATAGAAGGAATTTATTATTATAAATGTGAAAGAAACCAAAGATGAGAGGTTCTTCCATCCCTTGTTTGATTGCCCAAACCATATGGTGAGCCTTTTATACAGCTTCTTATATTATAAGAAATTAGTGCAGTCCACTTATTTAAAGATAATCACAGCAACTGTCCCCAAATTATACCAAAATTGCACTGAATATTAAATGGGTTGTCTGATGGGTTTCAGGAGGGAAATTGAAGGTATAAAACCCTTTCTGAAGGTCAAGCAGAACTTTCATCTGGAGAGTTTAGGAGGCACCATAATGGGATAGGTACAATTCTGTGAATAGCAGAAATGCAATTCAATCACCTGTGAAAATCTAAGTATACAACACAGTCGAAATATCGTAGAAGTCTCAGTAATTCTAACACCACCTTCACTGGAATGTGAAGATCCAGAAAAGGTGGAGGATGAGATTCTGCATGGATCTAGAATATATAAAAAGACTGTGATATTCTTCCAGTTTAGTATTGGTGTGTAGTACATAAGAAAGAAGAATCAAATAGAAAAAAACAGATAGTCTAGATAAAGCCAAAAATACTTTAAAAAAACAACAACAACTAGGCAGTTATTCAAACATTTGTTGTTTTTGTTGTTGTTGTATGCCTTTGTCATTTTACATCTTATGGCAATCCTAAGGTAAACCTATCATGGGGTTTTTTTGGCCAGATTTGTTCAGAAGGGATTTGTTTTAGAGAGGGTAATTTGCCCAAGTTCACCTAGCAGGTTTCCATGGCTGAGTGAAGATTTGAACCCTGGTCTCCAGAGTCCTAGCCCAACATTTAAATCACTACACCATGCTAGCTCTTTGTTAGAATTCACTTTAAATATAATTCACTAATACATATGAACTATATTATTTCTGAATAAAACATGTAGAATATTATATATCCCATGCGACACAGCAAAGGCTGGTTGTGCATATCCCAGATTGAAGATCATCAAACTGTAGGCCTTTGCTATTAGTTTATCTTTCAATCATTTGCCCTGTTTTAGGTGATTTTTCCTTGCTTCTTTACCAGTAAAGAATAAGCCTTATGGTTTAACAAAGGTATTTATCTGACATCTTTACTCATCGCCCTATTCAAGTCAGTTGACTCATTGTATCACAGAAGTGTTTTCTCGTATTTTCCCATCAATTTATCATACTTTTCCTATGGCTTTTGCCACAGGTTCTTTGTTATGTTGCCAAAAACTGTCTTTGTAAGCACTATTTGTAAGAAAAGACTCATTCTGTTTATTGATGTTTCTATCATTTATAGGAGCACAGATTCCTGTAAACTCTAAGATGCTTCAGTTGCATGTGACTTCTTCTTTTAGGCATAGGGTACATCTACACTGTAGAAAACCATCCTGCATGAAGTTTGCCACCACTTTAACTGCCATGGCTCCATCATACAGAATCTTGGGATTTGTAGTTTTGTGAGACACCAGCATTCTTGGCAGATCAGGCAAAAGCCCTTGTAAACTGCAAATCCAAGAATTCCATAGGATGGAGCTACAACACTTAAAGTGGTGTTAAACTGCATTATTTCTACAGTATATAGATCCAGCCTTTCTTTCTTGTTTTCTTTTCCTTCAAATCTCATGCCAACTAGTTATATAAATGTTCTTCCGTCTCTTTCCTTTTCTTCCTGTGTTTCTTTCCAACTTTTTTTCTTTATCCTCCTCAGGCCTGAGGAGATTAGAGATTAGATTTTTGACATTTTACAGGTGTTAAGCTTCATTAATTTCAATAGGGCTTGCTTCCATAAATATATGCATGTACAGCATTGTCCTATTGGGTACGTATTGCCCTGTCTGTCATCTTTTAGAGTTTTCTTTGTTTGTTTTTTGTCATTGTCACCATCATTATCACCTTTTCAAAATATCAATTCATTATTAGTAACATTATTATTATTATTATTATGAGTATCATTATTATTATGATTATTTAGGGGAATGAAAGATAATTCCACAATCTGATTGTAAAAGAGAAAAGTCAATGAGATGCACTGGCTGTTGGAGCAATTCGTCCAAAACAGAGGTTGGGGGAAGACAAATTTTCTCAGAAAAAAATATTTGGTAAGTACTGTGTCAAAAGCAGTGCTAAAACAGAACTGGAAAATGTTGGCATTTTCATTCTTTTCAAGGCAGAGCTCAGAAAACTTATTTTGGTCAGATGACAACTGACAAGTTATACTCAAAATGTTATTTAAAACAGAAATGGGAAAAGTTTATTTTTTCTTGTACAATGCAGAGGTTGGAAAATTTAAATTCCCAACCACAAATGACCCTCATGCTTTACCTAACTGTGGCTGATTCTTAAAGAAATGGCCAAGGACTTCCTCCATGACATAATCAGGCACCTGTGACAGCACAAGGAGTTTTCACAATGGCCCAATACAGACAGGCAAAAGCGCCATGCTGGAGCTGATTTAAGGGCTTCATGGGGCTGGGCACATGAGAATGACGTGGGGGTGTCCATGTGCCCAAACAGCACTTGCCGGAAGCAGCGGCATCAGGGTGCGTGAGTGCCATTATGGCGCTCCTAAAAAGAAGCCGTTCTAGGCGGCTTCTTTTTAGGGAGCACATCGGTGTCACACAGTGTGGTTGGCATGGCACCGATGAAGGGTAAAGACGGGTGTTATGGAGCCACCCATCTGTATTCTCCCAAAGTCTCAGGTATAAATCTTGAAATCTTGGAGCCTGGGATGCTCTGATTTTGTAATCTTAACTATGATTACTGAAGTCTTCTTTATTCGTTAGCTAACAGGTGGGAACAGTAATCTGTCATATACCCAAGGTTAAACTGGAACACAAATAAGGAACCTAAATAAATGCCTAATGATACAAACCAATGTTCATGGTCCATGGTACAAACTATGCAAACAGCTAGACTTTAGATTTTAATCACATAACATTTCAAGTGATTCATATATTTACGGGGGAGGTGTTTGTCCAAAGATAATCAGATCAACCAAGAAAAAGAAGTGACTATTAGAAGGCAGGCCAATTGTGACTGGTTGTAAGTAGATGTGACCTTGGGGCCAGAGACAACAGACAGGAAAATGTGGCTTCATCCTGCATTATCTGAAAGCAGTTTGAAACTCCTGTGTCTGCACCATCAGCACCAAAGGTGGCCCAAAAACTCATGGGCTGTCCGCATGGTGTGGCATGAAGCCATGTTGTGCAATTATTATTTTGCCACCTGCCCATCATACATGTCCATCATCACACAAAAACACCACCAGCAATTTTCAGTTACTACCCTCTTCCTGCCCAGCTGTATTTCATTGGATTTCCACTCATATGTGAGTTGCATATGTGATGCTATCTGTACAGTACATCAGTGCCTTGGTATATTGGTGTGCACACAGTGGGAAGGAACACTGATGGAGGCCCCCCCCCCCCCCCCCGCGCCCTTTCCCCCCCCTCCCCCTCCCCCCCCCCCCCCCGGTTGGATTATCTAGTTTGTGTATGTTGTAGTTACATCCATTGTATTACTGGCAATTACATTTTTGCTTTGCTGCAGTCCAGCACTAGCACTTGGGCATTTATATGCCAGTGCAATGATGTTCATTTTCTGCCTTGAGTCAGAATATCCCAGCTTCTTTTTGCTTCACTTTTTGCCTTGAGTGTGGCTTCATGGCTTCACTTTGCTTTCCACCCTCTTTTACCTCATGTGTGATCTGAACACCTCACATTCAAAGCAGCTGGAAGCCACTTTATTTTCCCCATCTGCTTCACCCCTTAGTAATAGCCAATCTTTTTAAAAGCTCTTGGCATTAAGGGAAATCATTTTTGTCATTGCAAGTAGAGTTAAGAAATGATCAAAACGTTTTATGTTCAGGAAGCACTGAGTGTATATAGACTTTGGATCCCAGGAATGCCATTTATAACTTCTGTCAACAGACTACCCAGTGGTAACAGCCAAGTGGACTGAACTTAATCTTCAACTGGATTCCTCTTGTAAGTCAGAGACAGGAAAAGTTTACCTGTATGTGGCTATTTTGGTGGACCTAAATCCACCAGATTCAGACCTCATGGATCTCTGGGTTTTTTCCCCCCCGAGAAAGGATAATTTGCCTGCATGCAGTTTAACATTTCAAAGTTAATTTTTGTCCAGAACCACATGCAGACTTCTGCTCATTTCTAGCTTTATTTCCCTTTCATTTGGGAGGAGGACTTTTGGTGAAGGCCTGAAGTATGCTGGATTTACTGTAGTTGAGCACCATTCTATCTATTCCAATCCATTTGGAAAGAAAATGTGGAGTCTCTCTACATTATCAATATTCTTTTCTGTTATATTTTATATCTTGGGTCTTATATTTTATATAGCTATTCTAAACAAAACTGATTATAAAGGATTAAAATTGTGTATACTCAAATACCCAGATTGTGAAATCTCTAAGCACAAGGCTGTCCCAGGTCACAATCCAAATGTATTTTATTAAAGATTCAAAATACAGAAAAATGACAGAGGAACAGTGCCTAACCCTTTATTTATCCTTAAAATTCAGATTTTCTCCTAACTTTCCTGTGAAATGTGTCTATGGTTTTCTCCAGAAGAACAAAAAAATAAAGAGAGAGAGAGAGAGAGAGAGAGAGAAAGAAAGAAAGAAAGAAAGAAAGGGGAAAAGCGAGGTGGGTGGGTTTAAAATTCTCTGGGGTCTTCCCAAAAGACAGGTGATAAAAGTTTAACAACGGAAAGGCCAGTGACAAAATAAGTGAGTCAAAGTAAGAACAATATGTTCAGAAAAGGGCAATGGATTTTAGCAGCCATGTATGAAAGCGGTTATGGCTGGATTTTTTCTGTCAGATATTCTGTGATGATTTAAGATGAGTCTTTTATATAACTCAAGGGAAGATTATGTTACGGGTCCTATAGTGCACCCTTCAACCCCCAGCACCCTTTGGAATGGTTGGCTCAGGCCTGTAATTTTTCCCTGATGAGATAAATACTGAAATTCTCCAAGATTGAATCATCTCCAAAGGAAGGATCATGACATTAAAATAATGGGGCCAATCTGCTTCTTGGTGACTTTTTCAAGACTTCCATTTTGAGCAACTTTATCATGTCATATATTACTTTAACAACTGGGGCAGAACGGAGAAAGAGATGTGAATTCTCAAGGCAAAGTACTGCAAAGGCTAATTTACAATGCATGCTCTGCAATGAGTATTTTGATGTTTACTCAGTAAACATTTAAAATGCTGAGTCAAACCAAATAAGCTAGATCAGCTATCCACATTTCTGCACTATATGATTATAGGAGTTGAAGTACAAAAGTATAATACTAATATTTTTAACTGTCATTTTGATTCAAAATATGGGGTCAGGTGGCACCCTCTGTCTTGATCGGAAAGGTGATGCTTCTGCTGACATTGAAAATTAGCTCAAAGATTCAGCTCAGGAGCATCTGAATTAAATATCATTTATTGTCCCAGAAAGCACCTCAAGGAATAAGAGGAAGATGCACTTATTAGTCTTCTATTGCATTTCATATTGATACTGGAAGATTTTTTTTAAATAAAACATCAAGTTTAATTCAGGAGTCAGATACTGAATATCAGTGCTCACGAATGGAAAAAAAGAAAGAAAATAAAAGGTTGATGAAAAATTGGGCAAGAATAGTGAATTGAACAAAGATTGACAAGCACTATGCAGCAATGTAAAATCATCTGATATCACTGATTGTGAACACCATAGAGTTTACTGCACAGGTCCTCCTTAGTCCGGCCTCGGAACGGAACGGAAGGGGCAGGAACGAGTGCGGAATGAGTGGCGGACGGATTTTACCGCACTCAAAAGTCCCCATTCTGTTCCGTTCCCCTCTCTTCCATGCCCATTCCATTCCAGAGGGCGCAATTTTTGAGAACTGTTCAGAACAGTTCTCAAAGACCATTCCCTTCTGGAACGGAATGGGCACAGAAGAGAGGGGGAACAGAACGAGTGAGGGACGTCCTTGTGTGCGGTAAAATCCGTCCCCCACTCGTTCCATTCCCTTCCATTCCATTCTGAGGCCATCCCTGGAGCACAGTGCGGTAAACTCCCATGTCTGAAACTTTTATTGCCTCAGTCAAAGGACTTTTCCCTAAAACAATAACCTGAACAAGCTACAAAATGGAATCATCAAGGTCCACAACACCACCTAACAGCCAATGAAATATTCACGCCTGCAATGTAACACTTAAAATAGGTCTATGCAGTATTTTATTTTATTTGCTTGCTTGTTTGTCTGATTAATATACTAGTATTCTCCTAAACTGGACCCATGTAATAAAGATTTGATCTATTATTAAAAAAGGCCCTTTTCCTAACAATGGCTGGTTACAAACCGGCACTTGGGACGTCTGCAGGACGTTCCATTTTTTAAAAAGGGGCGTCTCTTCTAGATGTCCACACGGCCGGTGCCATCTTTACGTATCGGACGCTGTGCGTTCGAACGTGTCATGGTGCCTGTGACATCGCGAATGCGCCCCTGGCGCCTTGCAACATCACAGTGGCGCTGCAGAAAGAAGCTCCATTTTGGAGCTTCTTTTTTGCTCCGTAAGGGAGCCGCGCGGTGTGGCTGCGACGGCTCCCTTACGGAGCAAACGGTGGCGGTGGCAGACCACCTCAAAGCGGCGGTCTATAACCCGCCAATTTCAAGAATGCTTCCATGACAAAAATGGAAGTGTTCCACTTTAATAGCACCAGGTGAAATCCCACCAGTAGGCTCCCATTGCAGATTGGTGACATTGGGGCGACGGGAGCGTAGTGGAACTCGAGGTGTGTGATAAACTCCTATTTGTATGTGTAATAAAGTTTCTGAACTGGAAATTTAAAAAAAACTTCTTGAAAAGATTGATTTCACAAAGTTTGAGCTTTTTTACTTTGGAGAACCAGACATTCACCAATCAGTCCTCTCCATTTCAAACAGAATAGATAATATTCAGCGTATTTTGATGACAACCAGCTCCATTTTCACCTGATATTATTCAGAAAGATGAAAATAGTGTAGATGATAGTTTATTTTCATCTATACCATCATTTTTAGTAGTGAGCAAAGAAGCATAATGTCCAAAGGGGAAAGAAGGCTTCAGGAACTAATTCCATCCAACTGCTCCGTGCTGATAGCCAGAAACATGAAAAAAGATATAGAGTCAAGATGTGGAGATAATCTTAAAAGGACAATCTCCTTTGCAAATATTCTGGGCTTCTAGTCAAGACCTCATTACAGTTCATCCTTTGCTTCAGCCACTCATTTGGTAAAACATTCTTTGAAATTTGTAGCAAAATAAGTTTCCCCCCAAGTGTTAAAGGGAAAAAAAATCCACTATGGTTAGAAAGACATACAGTACAAGATTCTTTCCCCCTCCTACTACACATGTCATTTTTTTCCTCCCTTGCTCCCAAAAGTAAGAAAATATCATGGAAGCCTTTTGTTGGTGATAACATTCACTAAGAATATGGTTTATCAATAAGTACTAACAATTCAGAGATATGTACATTATTCTAAAGAGCTGGCTGCGGACAGAGTGATGCAAAGCTGTCACAGGGATGCAATTTTGCAAACCCTTTAGGTCTTCAATAACCAGAGCTCAAATTAAGTTAGAAACAAGAAGCAATTAAGAGAACAGAGCTGACATGTTACCTTCAAATATTATCCAGGGGATGAATATTTTCTGATTTCCCCTGTCACCAGTGATAGGTTTTTAATGTCACATTTATGACTAGCCTAAACTGTTAGGTCAGCACATTTGCCTCAGGGAATGTGAAGACAGCATTTAATAAGAAAAGGAAACTGCAAGATATGTTACTTGCATGTTCTTGAGAATTCTCTAGTTACTACAGACTTTGTTTCTTTTTTCTCTTTACTCTTTGTTGGGTTTACCCAATTTATGTTTCTAAGCCCTATACATATTCTGCTGTCTGAAAAAAAAAATCTGAATAATAGATTGACTCAGATAAAATAAAAGATTTATTATTATTATTTTTGCAGACTTTTTGAGAATAAGTTCCAAAGGCTGTTGAAATCTCTAGAGAAATGGCACTGTTAGTCTGTTGTAGGAGGAGAAAAAACAGTATTGTGGCATCTTGCAGACTAACATGTTTTGTCATATTTGATGAAACAGACAACTGTCCAAAAACGCTCCTGTCACATAAAACTTCTTAGACCTTAGATGTCTCAAAATGCTTTGACTGTGTAGTTGTGATTTTTGTCCTATCCCTGCAAGTCTAGCTGTGATGTGCTGGTTCACCCACACAGCATCTGCCTATTAGCTATATCACCAGGACAACTACTATCCTACTTCCCTGCTTTGTTCTTTCTTTGATTATTCTTAGTTGATTAAACTAAGTGTATCTCTCAGTATCACCTGATATGAAAATAGAGTATCATATCCTCAGTGCTGTCTACTGGAATGAACCTCTCAAAGTCCAATAATGCAAAAAGAAATTGAAGGTTACTCCCTTTGTGTCGTGTCTTTTTAGATTGTAAGCCTGAGGGCAGGGAACCGTCCAATTAAAAAGATTGTATGTACAGCGCTGTGTAAATTTACAGCGCTTTATAAATAAAGGTTAATAATAATAATAATAATAATAATAATAATAATAATAATAATTTATAATATTGCAAGCAGAAATGTAACCAATTCAACCAAAATTAGAACAGTACAAGGTACACACACTATTTATTGCAGAATCTAATTTGGGGATTTGGATCTAGCCCTGATTAGGTCAATTTGGAGCTTATCCAGTCCAACCCCCCCCCCCCCCCCAAATACCCTTAAAATAAAAATAAACCTTCCTCCAAAGAGCATCCCCAAGGATCAGAAGGAGTGAAGAATACAAGGGTCATCTACTCATCCAGTGCCACCATATCATCAAGCCATTTTAGGGTAGGAGCTGGCATTCATCTTGTGAGCCCATACCTCTCCCACTCACCTCTCTCATGTTTACCTTCCTAACATTCTTGGGGCACTGAAAATGACTAAGAGCATCTGCCAGGGGATTCAGCAACACTTTATGTTTCTGCCATATAGGCCTTGTCCTTGCTAGCTGGCTGCTGGAACCTTTCTGTCTCTACTCTGAGCAAGACTGCTTGATGCTTTAACACATTGGCAGCTAACCCTGCTCATTTGCTGCATAAAGGAAGGCTTATAATAGTCTCCCAATTTACTCCTGCCTCAAAATAGACCAGCATTCTGCTATTTCATTAGAGACTCATACTAACTAATTTCCATTGCACGGACTCTCTGTATCATAACACTGTTGCTGCTTGTTGTCTGTCTTTGAATTCCAGGCTCAAATAAAAGCTCTCCTGACAGTGGAAGCAGACTTGGTCTTACTATGACCCGGAAAGGGTGAGGGACAAGCCATTCTTCTTCTTTTTGTCCTAAGGGACATCACATTATCACTAGGGGTAATCCTGCTGCAGAGGTGCCCAAGATCGATTAAATTAAAATTGATTGGATTACAATTAATGACAGATGAAGTTATTGGGACATATATACATTAAGTGAAATGCATAAATGAAAATCAGTACAGAACTCAAATGGGAAGAAAATGCATGTGAGATTGATAGAAACACAACTGTTTATATAGTTACTATCAAGTCATTTTTAAATACAGGTTGAATCTTCCTTATCCAAAATGCTTGAGACCAGATGTGTTTGTAATTTATTTATTTAGTAATATTTGCATATACAAGATGACCTATCTCAGTGATGGCACCCAAGTCTAAACAGGAAATTGATTTATCATACATATACATTTTATAGCCTGTACATAATTTTATACACAATATTTTAAATATTTTTAATGAAACAAAGATTGTGTACATTGAACCATCAGAAAGCAAAAATGTAACTATCCCAGTCCATGTGTACAATTTTGGATTCTGAAATTCCAAAAGAGGGACTCAACTTGCAGCTGGGCACAAATCAAGGAGATGCCAAGTTCTGCAGAAGAAGAATAAAAAGACAGATTAAAAATATAGTATCAAATAAAACATACGTAGCAGGGTCCTAATCTACTCAGTTACTGGACCAACTAAAGTTTTAGGGTCTGTCAAAATGGTTTATTGGTTACATGAAGATGTTAAGAGGGATACAGCATCAAAACCTTAGACAAAGGCAAAGTTAGTTCATGTCCCTTCAGCTGGCTGAAACTCTCTTTCATCATGGCTGCTGTTCACTGGGCTCCACATGATGAACGAGATGCTACCCCAATAGACTGGCTTCCTGGACTGGACTGTCACTGATTGCACCCCAATGTGATCACATGCCAGACTGATTTTTCCTTATTTTTAAATATCCTTTCTCTATGCTTTGATAGGTGAAGTGGGAGAAAATCACCCGATCCTAATAACAAAACAGCTTCCCAGGCCTTTTCGGACAGAAACATTTTTATGTATCTCTGCAGCATGAACTGACCTTACGTAATCTGCTTCACAAACTGCAACCACTGAAAGCTATATTACTATTCTTGGGAGCTTATCACATTGTTTATTAAAGCGACTTACCTCTCCTGGCTTAAATTTTAAATATTTAAAGATACAAAGTGTTGGTTTTAACCTTTAAAGCCTTACATGGCCTGGGTCCTGACTTCTTGCGGGAATGCCTTCTCCCATATCATCCTCCCCACACTCTCCGCTCCGCTGGGAAGAATCTGCTTCAACCAAAGAGGACTAGACTCTCTGCAGTGACCCAGTGTTCCTTTTTCAACAACTGCTCCTACACTCCGGAATGACCTGCCGGACAAGATCCGTCAGATTATCACCTTGGAAACCTTTAAGAAGGCTATTAAGACGGATCTCTTCCGGCAGGCCTTTCCAGACTAAAACATCCTTGCTGACCTGCCTCCCCCCTGCTTTTTCTCCCATTATCCCCCATCTTTATCTTTATTCTACCCAGACCCCACTTGAAACTCTTATTTCATTTCACTTGAAACTCTTATTGTATATTAATGTTTTTAACTTCTTTTCTTGGTTTAATCTCCTTTTAGCATCTAATTATGTTTTTATTACTGGAGGAGAGATGTGGATCTTGGAATTTTTAATGTATTCTCTTTTAACTGTATTTTGCTTTACCATTGTTATCCGCTTGGATTCCTAGAGATTAAGCAGAATATAAATTATTATTATTATTATTATTATTATTATTATTATTATTATTATTATTATTATTATTATTATATTATATTATTATTATTGAGCAGCATCCTGATATTATCACAAGGATTTTGCCACTGAATCTGCCGCCTGCGTCCATTCCCGCTCCCAGGGAGTTTTCCTTCTTAAGAAAACGGCCACCGAAGCACTCCTGGTAGTGGGAACGGACCCAGGATGGACCCAGACAGTGGATTCAGTGGCAAAATCCTTGTGATAATATCAGAATGCTGCCCGGTTTAAAATTTAAGGTGGGAGAGACAAGTCGCTTTAATAAGCAATGCGGTAAGCTTCTTATTTGCTAGAGGCCTGCTTGATCAAGTAGTAAATGCCCTGTCTCTATCTTGTGCATGCCTTAAGAAGTACATAAGGTGAACCAGGAGAGCTATCACTTCTTGTCAGTTCTTCCAGAAATTCCCAACCCTTCCCAGTGTTTTTTGTTTGGTTTATTTTGGGTTTTTTGTATGCGTAATATATTCCATAGAAATTCATTCACAATCTATGAGTTACCTCATAGTACATATTGTACATATTATGTGTACTATACATCAAGCATGGCCAGAACTTCCTGGAGAAGTCATTGACAAGGTGAAATGAGAATGGAGAGACTTCTGAGCACCCAACTGATATTCTTTACTATATTTTAATTCATTGATTTTTGTCAGCGAAGAAATGAAGAAATGAACAGCACTGTCAGTTGTGATACAACTCATCACTCATCATAGAAAAGAATCATTAACCTATGAAAATGTAGGCTACAACAGACATGAAAGGTCTGGTTGATAATAGTTTTGGGTGGTTTTTGATTCAGTTAAGTGATATTCAGTCTGTTTTGGATGAGACTGCATACACTGCAAAAGACTAGGGTCATTGTTTGAAAGCAGGTGACAAATGTGTCCTTCATCCATTTTACAGTCTCCCAAAAGTTCTCAAAATCACATCATATAAAAATTTCAAGGGAAAAAAGGTCAATAGTTCCCCATAAAACCCAGGGGCCTAATTGGTCATTTTAGAGTCATAGAGTTGGAAGAGACTGCAAAGACCATCCAGTCCAACCCCCTGCCATACAGGAAATCTCAATCAAAGCATCCCCAACAGATGGCCATCCGGCCTCTGCTTAAAGACCTCCAAGGATGGGGACACCACTACAATCCAAGGGAGTTTGTTCCACTGTCGAATAGCCTTTATTGTCAGGACATTCCTCCTAATGTTGAGGTGGAATCTCTTTTCCTGCAGCTTGCATCCATTGCTCCGGGTCCTAGTCTGTAGAGCAGCAGAAAACAAGTTAGCTCCCTTCTCAATATGACATCCCTTCATATCATCATATCATCTCTTAACCTTCTTTTCTCCAGGCTAAACATCCCCAGCTCCCTAAGTCGTTCCTCATAGAGCATGTTTTCCAGACCCTTCACAATTTTGGTGACCCTCCTTTGGACATGCTCCAGTTTCTCAACATCCTTTTTAAATTGTGGTGCTGTCCAATTTGACAGGGATGGGAACCAGTTTTAGGTTGTGAAAAATATGTGTGTAAATCACTTAAGAGGAGGCCAAACATTCAACAAATGCTCTTGCGGGCACTGCTGGACTTTTGTGCAGCCCTCTCTGGAAATTGTCTGCCTCTGTCTTATACACATTATTGTCTCTAGTGAAACAGGTGACCATGGTGGCTTGGAATATCTTTAATATACCAACTATGGCTCCACTTGGAAAATGACAACAGTTGTTCAGACTCTTAACTCCCAGTAAACTGTCTGGGTTACTGTAATGCAGTATATATGGGTTTGTCTTTGAAAATGTTTTAGAAACCTAAGTTATAGGACAGCTAGAATGATAACTTGGACTAGGTACTGTAATATGATCATGTCTGTTAGTTCTTTGCTGTTTGTGTGTCCATTTTCTGACCTGATTTCCTAGCCAAATATACTTTAAAGTCCTAAGTAGTTTAGGTCTTTGTTATGTGAAGGAGCCTCTCCTTCCATATATCCCTAATGAACCACTTGGACTACATCCACACTATAGAAACAATCAAGTTTGACACTATTTTAACTACCATGTCTCAGTGCTATGGAATTATGGGAACTGTAGTTTGTTGCAGCACCAAAGCTTTATGACAGAGTGGCTAAATTTCTCACAAAATTACATTTCCCAGAATTCCATAGCATTGAGCCATGGCAGTTAAAGTGGTGTCAAATTGAATTATTTTTGCAATGTGAAAAAATAACCAAATCTACGACCCCATCTTACCAAAAAAGGCAAGCAGCTACAAGAGAGAGGATAGTCACAGAGTATTTTCTGGAATGTCCTTCCCAAAGAGGCTCATTTCATGCCTATGCTATGATTTGCTTGGCACCAAGGTTTTTTATAGAGATAACTAAAATATAATTTTAGATCTTAACACTCTTCTATATTGTTTTGTTTTATGTCAGAATGAGCAAATATATCAATTTAACTTTATCCCACATTCAAATTTTATACATTTTGATTTTTAAAATTGAGTTGAAATGAAATTCTCCCCAATCTCTACATGAACCATGGTATTACACAGGGGATAGATTCCACTTAAGATTTTGTTTGGATCTTAAATATAAATTGTAAACAAAGTAGATGCTGATGGATGTTTATGAGCTCATGGGCTTGTATTGTTGAAAATACTGTGTTATTCTGCTAATGCTGATGAACATGTTCATTGATATCATTGATATATCTCAGAATATCTGTTTGTCCATCTCTCTCTCTCTCTCTCTCTCTCTGTCCATATCTATACATCTATACCTCTATACAGTGATAGGCATTTTAAAACAATCCAGGGGCCCATTTTAATCTTCTCAGGTCCACCACGGACGACACCCAATTAAGAAATATAAAAATAAAATTAATTTATCAAAATAAAAAGTATATGTTACCGCAACTTACTTTCAGTTTCAGTTTTCATGGCTGGTGGATGGGGGGATGCACTCTGTTGTGGCATAAAACCACCACACCTGGAAACTTTTAGGAGCAGAATCTAAAATGTTTATCCATTCACTTTCCAGCAGAAACATTGGAGTCTTGGAAATGCAGCAAAATCAGCTGGGAAGGCAGCAATGTGTGGTCTGTGGCCAGGACATTGCCTTCTTTACTCTAGTACTACTTGCTTCTGTTGTTCTGATGAAGAAAAGATGACAAGATATTTCACAAACATCCTGTTGGGCTGTCCGTCCCATCAGAGAAGCCTTTCCTGGCACTGATCAAAAATAGTATAGGTCTCATTTCCACCCAAGAGTTAGTGGGGCCAACCAATTCCTTTAATGAAGTTGTTAACTGAGCCTATGATCTGAGGACCATCCTGCTTGGGAGATAATGAATATGTATCCATTGGTGGTGGGAACATATGGCTGAGTTATGGTTGAATAAAGCTGAGTGTCGTTTCTTCCTTTAAGGTTGGGAATACAAGGTTTGCTAAATCCTAAATCTGAGGTTTATCAGTATTTATATTTGAACCACCCCACTTTCCATATGGTCAATGCTGTTAGAGGTGAACCATATGTGCCTCTTTCAGTGTTTAGTATCAAAAACACATGTCCATCTTTTGATGTTCCGTATCGGATTCCTACTCCAGCAGTATATGATTACAGCCATAGGGTCAGATCTAGAATGCTAGTCTATGTAGTGTGAGAATTATTTACTACACATATATCACTCTAAATAGGTTGGGGGTTTTGTTTATAATTACACAGTGTACAAACAAAGATCATCAAAAAGTCTGGATTTATATTTGTGTGACCTTTTATGGTATGAAGTCATGTATATCAATGCGGATGAGGGAAACATAATTTAAAGTGACATAAATCAGTTAACAAAACAAACAGCAATTTACCAAGATGACAAGAAATCACACTATAATGATCTTTCAGAAAGCAAATTCTTACTTAGAAGTAATTACATGCAATCCGTATGTGGAATATTTAAATATATTAGTCAAACTCGAAATTAATCAGCTCTGTTTAATAGACACCATAGCTCTCTCTTCCTTTTTTGCCAGCAAAAAAAGCATTAATTTTGCAGCTAATTATGATGTATCATAACTCTAAAGCTGCTCACTGAATTTTACTTTCCTTTTTACTAATTTTAATTAAGTAAGCAGCTTAGGATATATCACAACTTTGTGGGAAAGGAACTTTAAATGGTCCAGGAAATATAGCAACATATGAAAAGATTAGTGAAGTCCTCAGAATGGCTTTTGCCATAAAGCATAAATAACCCCCCTTAAAACCAAAATGTCTTCCAGAAGAAACTACCTTAATAAAAAGAGAAGAAAATACTACTAATGAGCTCTGTGACAAGTTATTGTGTAAGCATTATTGATATGATCCATCCATCCAGTTGTTAAGGCCAGAGGATATTAATAATAATAATAATAACTTTATTACGGCCATTTGGCCAGCACACAGAGGATATTCTGTTGCCAACTTCTTGGCCTGTCCATATAGCTTCAAAGGACAGCATTTAACCTAATAAGAGGTAATGCAGGCAGGTGTGTATGTGTATGTGCATATATACACTAGGCACTAGACATCAGAGGACACTAGACCACTTACACTTGATGTGGTCCCTAGAATAGATATGGGATAATCCTTAAGGTAAAGAATCTTGTTGATTGGTCAACAGCCAAGCTTTGTGGGTGCAGGAACAGAATAAAAAGAAGCCCAATTAACAGTTGTTATCAGGCTGCTTTCAGCATCCCTCCATTGCAGAAGATGCAGTTTTGATTAACAGTGACAACCATCCCTGATAGTCCAAATATGCTAGTTTATGCTGGTACTAGTAAGACAGACAGCTAGGTTCAATTAAGTATAGATACTGCTTATATGTTATTAATGCTGTTAAGGGTTAACTATGCTCAAATATTAACTTCTGAAGGCCTATGTCTCTCAAATGCTTGTGTAAATTCCTAAAACAAATGAGAATGCATTTTGTCATGTTTAATTGGCTAATTAAATATTAATCAATTAATTAATTAAATTCATAGTAAAGAAGATTCTAAATAGAAAGGGACAGAATTATGTACAAGTAAAAGCCATTAGGAAACGTCTCCATAATGTCTTAGCAGACTCATGGGAAATTATAGGGGGATACAGACAGCTCAAAAGGGGTGGCTTAGAGTTGCCCCTTTCAGGCTGGATTGGGGCCAGGGCAAACAGATGCCTGCTCCTTTTTGGGGTAAAAAAAAAAGCCACGCCTTCCCCCACAGAGCCGAGGAAAAGCCAGATCTGGGGAAAGTGGTGTCTAAGGGCCACACCCCCAAGTGGGAGAAGCCAGCTGATGTGTAATTGCCAGACTAACTTTTATGCCACTTGGGGGCATGGTGCATCAATACACCACACCTCCAAGCCAAGCCCAACAGGCTCAAATGGGCTGTCTGTTCAGCCTCTATGAAATTATGATGGAACTTGAGGAGTATGATGGTGATGTTGGATAATAGGCTATGCTAAATGCTTTGATGGGTAATTATTGCCAGCTCTTTTAAAGGTCAGAATGGAGAGATGCAGTCCCTCTGAAATGTTCTTATTAGTGAACATTTAATAATATCTTGATGGCTATATAATATGATGTAATGATATGAATGTTCCCCTGTCTGCAATGTATTGTTATGTAAGGAAGGTTAAGCAGCCAGACATTGCCATGGTTGTATTTCTCTCTAACGGAGGTGCATGTGTTGGTATATATATTTGAATACTTATAATAAAGAGTTAAAAAGAGTACCAATGGAGCCTGCTCATTTCCCATATAAACATCCTGAAATTCCATGACTTAAAAATGCTTAAGTGGAGTGTTGAAAATAACTTGGTCTGTCTTGCTAAATCACCACTATGGGTTGGCCACTCTGGTGACCAGAGGATGATCGAGATGACCCCATTCAGAATCCAGACTTAGCTGACAAGTGACAAAGACCTTCAGTCCCTCCGTCTAAGAGAAAAGGGTGGGTAAACCACACCCATTTCAAGGTGGCTGTGTCTCCCTTCAGATCCACACACTCTTAACAAGATTAGCTTGTGTTCCAGCAGAGTGTAGTCAATCAAGCTATTAGATACCTATAGAAGCAAAATGGATGGTTATACATAATATATTATCATGCCACAAGACTCTGCATGCATGCACTTCACCAAGAACCAGTGGATAACTGAAGTTTTATTCAGATTGATGTTGCTAAGGGGAAGAAGATAATCAGATCAGCATCTGATGGTTTACAGTACAATGGGCAACATGTAAGTTGGTGGGTTACAAGTTGGCAAAGACTGCTGTAGTCTGAGTTTTTACTAATCTAACATCAAGGATAGATTTTGAAATAGATGTGGTCATCATGAAAATCCCTGAGCTACATCCTTAAAAGTTCAGGCAGTTGAAAAATTAGTGGTTTCCCACTCGCTACCATGAAGTAGCTAAAATCAGAGAGATTACAGAACCTGAGGAGAGTGGCAGATGACACCATCTTCACTATTAATTAATGTTTCACATCTGAGAGCCTTGGTGAGGCATATCTTCACTGATGCTAATTAGAGTACAGCATGTACACATGCTCTATTTTGTAAGATACTTTAATTGAGTCTAATTTTTATCCTTCCAAACTCTGGCACACACCATTCCTAAGACCTTTGAGATGGAAAGAGACTCAATAGCAAACAATCCAAATTATAAATCCATTTTATTTGTTGTAATGTTTTTTATTGATATAGTTGACCAAGTACAGATGAATACTTTTCACTTTTCTTACTCTTTTATCTCTCCACCCCACAAACTTAGTTTGAGATCCAAAGAAACATGAGCAGAGGAAAATACTAGCACTGGTTTATGAACTCTACCAGAAGGTGGTTTGTAGTGGCATATTACAATATGTAAATTTGGTGAAGAAGGAAGCATATTGGCTGTGGCATATATACTATGCAATGCAGAAAGAAAATTGTGCCATTTCCCTGCCTAAACAGGAAGAAACGATCTGGAGTTTACAATTATGTTGCTCATTCAAGAAGCACATTTCAGCTCGGTTAGGATGGGGTGCATGAGTGGCTAATGCTTCCACCAGAAGAAAAGATCCAAACCACAAAACCATAGTATCCTGAAGAGATGAAATATTATCAGATTTTCGAATTTGTGCAGGGCTGAGCCTGTTTTAATAGAAGACTGCCTGGGAATACCAGGAATCTATAAATGGAGCCAGGAAAGAATGGTGTCTAAAAACCTGGTGAGACCTACTGATCTCGTACACTTAGGTATGTGACTCAGTGGCCCGTTACAGACGGGCCTTTAAGTACGGACTCAGTCCGTACTAGGGTTAAAAAGGGGTGTCACTTCCGGATGCCCCTAACCCTAGTACAGACTGAGTCCGTACAAAATGGCGGCGCCCCTTCCACATGGGGGCTGCCATGATGACGTCACGACCGCGCTGCCTCTATACGGGGCGGCACGGACGTGACGTTGTCGCTCCGCGCCAGGGCGCTTAGTGCGCCCTTTCCACGGAGCAGGAAGGAGCTCCATTTCAGAGCTCCTTCCTGGTTTGCGTCGCTGGGTGCAGCCTTTAGATGGCTGCGCCCAGCGACGCAAGGGAGAAAGGCCCCTTTCTCCTCCTCCCCACCGCCGCGGGGTGTCCTTGGGGCTTGAAGCCCCAAGGACACCCCTTTCCAGGCTGCGGGGAAGCGGCCTTTTGCCGCTTCCCTGCAGCCTGGAAAGTGGCAGATCGGGGCCTCGGAGGCTGCCGGTCTGGCAGCTGAGGCCCCAATACACTGGGGAAAGTAACGCCTACAGGCCGCCTCAAAGGGGTGGTTTGTAACGCGCCAATATCAAGCAGATTCCTAAGCCTTGGCCATTCATTTTTTTCTCTCTCTCTGTACAATTTTTTTCATGAAACTTTTGGAAAGTTCCTGCTAATTCTAATGTGCAGGTGAGTCCAAGAATCTTTTTGTGTCCTCTCTGTAACCTCTGAGCCTCTGAGCATTAATATGGTACAGTGAGTTGCTTCAAGATTGTCAAGTCAGTCTTTTTATAATGAAGCTTACCTATGTTTCCAATTTGGAAATGGCTCATTTTTGCAACTAGGCATAAGTGCCGTCAGCTGAAAAATAAAATGTCTATTCTTGTTGAAAAGGTAGGCTTGGAATATATAAATATATATGAATGTCTTCTCTCTTATACATAGATAAGATATTTCTCCTCTTAGGATCCTTTTTACACAGATATAGGATTAGAAAAATAGCCCAGATAAAAATAACATCAGAGGAGGGAAGACACGAGGGAGGGAGAAAAAGTTTGGTGAGTGAAATATCTGAATATTTGAGATCTGATTTCTGTAAGATACCATTATGCTCCTCATTTTATAGTTGTCAAAGGATAGGTTAAGGACAGCAAGTTCAGAGGTTTTATTTTAGTCCATCTGCACAATCCTACCCAAAGGAATCTTTAAACTTTTCTTTAAAATCGATATTAAATAAGCCCCCATAAGCATATCTAAAGGTAAGCTTCAACCACAATTTGCATACATTCTTTAAAAAGAATCTGAGCATGATTAATCTGGGTATAAAATTACAAGCAATTGACTGTAGCTCAACCTCCAAAGCCTGGATTTAGCATTTGGTTTTAAACAAATTCACATCTGTCATAGGCTTTAAGGTTTAGTGCCACCTGGCATGCAAAAATAGTATTCAGGATTGCAGCCATTTCTTCCCCTCCTGTGCCTGTATTAGAGATTCTTCATACATTAATGAGAAGCAGCAAAATCAGAAATACCTCTATTCCAGTGTGTTGAATTAGAACTAGAACTGCAGCTGAAACTTATAATTATCTAGTTTGGAATACAAATTTGGTAAACTCATTATGCTCATCTTTTTCTGAATAGGGCATCCACAGATACAGACTTCTTTCCCTTTCTTTTTCAATCACTCATTTACTCTCTTGTTACCAAAGTGGTTATACCAGAACCAAGAAGAGGGGGAGAGAGGAAATTCCCATACTCTCCAGATGGATGTAGCACTATTACAGTCAGTGCACAGGGATTTTGGGAAATGTGATTTTTCCAGGTTGTCTACATTACTTAGTAGGTACATCATATGTTCTGGCAATGTTGTGTTCCAAGGTCTTTGATCCAAGGATGAGTACAACGGAGAGGGCTTTCGTTGTGGCTGCTCCTAGATTTTGGAACTCGTTTTCTATGGAGTCTAGGGGGGAAAGTCTGAATCATCATCATCTATTTACAGTCATAGACTAAAAAAATCTGAATAGACTCCAGCTCCTGTGTAAATGTCATGAGATGAAAGAGGGAGATAGACTGATGGCAGACTGATGGGGGCCACGCAGCTGAGAGTAAACAAATGGAAGTAAAATGGTGGACAGTGAGAAAAGGGGGCCAAAATTAATAGCGTTATCTGGCAAGAAGGGAGGTTCTTCCCCTCTTTTCCCTGTTCACTGGCGCCTCAAAGCTGCAAGAGGATCTGAAGATGTTCAGCTCTCCTGCTAACTATGGGGTTGTGCAGATGGGGGACTAAACCCTGCCCATTTTTGCCCCACAAGGAGCCGCGGCAACCATACACTGCAGCCTCCGGAGGGACCAAAAAACCCAGCTTCTGGGCGGGTTCTTTTTGCATCCCAGAAGGGGTGCCATAGGTGCGTTTGTGCTTCATGATGATGCCCCTTGTGTGCAGCATCGTTTGGGTGCTGTGCATGATGAGCATCACCATGGTGCATGGAGTGTAAATGGGTGTATGCCAAGTTGGCAGCTGGGCAGCACAGTGAGGGCTCAGAGTGTCCGAACGCTCAACCCTCACTGCACCTACAGACTGGCACAAAGTGCTGGTCTGTACAGCCCCTATTTGAGCCAGAGACAACAGAGGTAGCAGCCAGAAAGTGGAAAGGGAGAAATCACATGCATTTTCTGTGCCAGTGAAGTTTGTTTTGTTGTTTGTTTGTTTTTTGAAGGGGTTCCCAAACAATGAATAATCTCATGGCTCTTCTCCCCAGAGGGCTGTCTCAAGTAGCAGGACAACCTATTCTCATTGGCATTGCAAATGTTATCATACATTCTCCAACCCCTAGTAACATGTCCTATTTATACATTATTATGCAAAGGAATCTCAATGTCCAGTTTAGATATCAGTATGTGAAGGGATCAAAGACATAACCATGAAAAATCAGTATGCAAAGTGATCTTATACCACCTGAAAGAAAGATGCTATTAGCAATAGCTTGTCTAGACCTGAGCCTACTTTCTCAGATGCTGGTTTGAAATAGGTCCAAGTCTACAAAAGCTCATGCTACCAGTTTCTTTCTTTCATTTAGTCTCAAAGGTGCAACAAGATAATGATTTTCAGACTAACACAGCTACGTCTTTGAATTGTATTTAGACATATTTTAGACAAATATTTTTATTAATTATATCACACACAATGCATAACTCAAGACAAAACATTGCATATTCAACACAAAATGCACAATAACACAAAAATCATGCATACATATAAGAGGCAACAATACATCAACCATTTGCTTTAAAAAATCAGCCTAAGTCATTATATTTAGGTAAACTTTCTTAATATAAAAAATGAAAAGAGAATTGCTACCATTTTTCCTTTTCCAATCTTTTAGATTAATAAACCCACTACATAATCATATCTCCTTTGAACAAATACTAACCAAGTCATACATCTAACAATCCAGAAGTGGTTAATTTATCAAATCTATATTATAAATAAACTTGAATTTTCCCCCACCTCTGATAAATTAGCAGTTACCTTTCCTGTCAAGGATGTAAGCCGATTTGTCCATTTGTGCTGCGTCTGAAAAATGGACAAATTGACATACACATTGATATAGTATTTCTGACGAAACATTTCCTCAGTGGTTGAGAAGTGTAAAATGATGACAGTGTTATCTGATCATGCTGCAACTACCGACCCAGCTCTGCATCCATCAGTAAACACTACATTTACAGAACCTTCTAGATCAGACTAGGAAACTGCTGAGGGTTTGGGAGGGACACATTGACCCTCATTGGACCTTGAATGTTGCGCATCTGAGGCATACCCAAATTTTTAAAAGTTTTTTAATCAATAAAAAGTCAGCTTATACCTTTCCTAAAGGCCACAAAGGACAATTTTACTGGGTTTGGGGGCCTCCCAGGGCTGTTCTAGACCTAGACGGAGTGTTTTAAAAACAAACAAACAAACAAACAAACAAACCATGAACAAACTGGACTTTGGCTTTCCATTTATTTTCTGTTTGAGAAAATCCCTCTCCTTAACTTGAAACACCTTAGGAGAATGGGTGATGTTTTTTTAGTTTAAAAAAAGTTGAGGGTAGCCTGCATTTGCCAAGTGGGATACATTTTTCCCACTCCATCCTAGAGTGCATCTACACTGTGGAATAATGAAGTTGAAACCACTTTCAGTATTATAGCTTAATCAATGGAATCCTGTGGTTTGTAGTTTTACAAGATCCTTAATCTTTTTTTGCCAAAGAGTGCTGGTGCCCCGCAAGACTGCAAACCCAAGGATTCAGTAGGATGGAGGCATGGCAGTTAAAGTAGTGTCAAACTGCTTTATTTTTGCAATGTAGTGGTGCCCCTAGTCAGCATAACAGCTTGCACAATGATTTGTGTTGTGCTAACATGGTTTGCATATGCCTGAATGTCTACTACTACTACTACTACTACTACTAATACTAATACTAATAAAGTATTTATTTATATCCCACCTCTTCCCTTTTGGGGATTGAGGCGGGTAACAACAGAGGTTAATACAATACAAAATAATCAAACAAAACAAACCCCCGAATCTCCCCATCCCTCACCCTCCCTCCCTGAATAAGAATTACCACAATAAAACCATATATAAATATAGATCACAATAACAAGTTAAAATCAATTAACATATAGCAGCAGTGGTGAGATTTAATCAGAGAATCAGACTTGTTCTAGTTTTTTATGCAACCTCTCAGAAAATACAGCCAATTGAATAACATCTTGACATAAGTGATTCTACACTGCAAAATAATGCACTATGTTAAGACCTTTTCTTTACCATGGACCACCTTTAAATATCTTGTGTTGCTGTGGACACCAAGAGTTAACTCAAGGTTTAAAATCCTAAAGTGCATGAAATATTTATTTAAAGTTGCTCATCAAGGGTCTTCAGATTTGGAGAACAGGAAGAAACAGGTAAATGCACACATTCCTATTATAATATTTTTATTTGAATAATTCCATACAAGTTTAAAATAATAATGCCTGAACACCAAACCATGACCTAATATTACTTGTTAATCTTAATTAGTGAATAAGTAGGCTGGAGCTGCATTCCTTGACAAGCCTTGTTATATTGGGCTTAATAGATGAAACTTGCATTCTGAATTCCAACTCTATATTTCTCAAAAGGTTTCTGTACTTATTTTAAAGATAAACGACAGCAAAGAATGTGTTTTTACCCAAATATGTTGTTATGAAAGGCATCAATACTTTCATAGCCTTCTTCAATAGTTCCAGAAAATATGTTTGTAACTAAGCCCAGAAATTTGGTAGGGACTGTTCCTTGAACTGTAATTTCAATGCACTTTACTTGATAATAACCAAGTGCTTTTATTCACAGAAAATCAAAGAAGACACACGATCATTTTCAATAATCCACAGTTATCATTTTGAAGTCTAACTGCTCACTCATACTGACTGACTGCAACTCTCTCTTCCCACAAATACAGTGTCTCTTTTATATATTAATTTATTCAAGAACTTTATCACCTCTAGCAAATTTTGGGAAGCAGTATAAGTTTGAAGAATGTGGTGGCACAACATGGACAACACTACAGTTCGATACAGTAGGAAGCTGTCTTTTGACTGGATGCCCATAGCATGAAATGTTACATGCTTTTTCTCAGCCACTCAGTCATTCATTTGTGTTTTCTTACTATGTGCAGATGTAGCAAGTGATACTTTGCTACCAAACAGTTATTTTCATAGTGGTTTTTATTTTATTATTAGATATAATTTAATTTTATTAGAGATAAGCAATATCTTGGGAAGTACACCAACTTGTCATCATGGATGAGAATCTAAATATTTATTTTTCCCTAATTAAGTTCATACTTTCTAATACTAAAAGGGGAAAAAATAAATAAACTTCATCTCCAATAATTCTTGTATCATTTCTACTACCACAGTATTTTTTCTTCTTCCTGATATCATGGCTCATATTAACATCCACATCCTAAATAATGCTACCTTTTGTGAAAGTGATCCATCTTGTATAATGCTATTTGACATTATTTACACCTTTTGACTTCAAGCCACTGAAAGGAGGGACCAGTTATCTCTTTGGCACTGACTTGTCATCATATACTACCATGCACCTTTATAGCACTGTATAAATGATTCACAATGGTTGTTAAACTATGAATTAAGGAAGCAATCACATCCAAAAGGTGTTCCATGTGTCAGTCAGTCTACAATATTTCAAGAGTAAGTCTTTATTTCACACAAGGATGCACAACTGGCAAACACACATTTCAGTAGAATTCAGGAGACTTGCATCTTTGTTTTTTGTCCCCCTTTCCCTCTTCCTTCCACTTTCTCTAAAGAGTGTTTTGTATACTGAGGACTCTTCTTGTACTTATGGGCTGAACCACAAGTGACGTTAATATGCAGAATGCAGTTTGGCATCACTTTAATTTCTATACTTCGGATAAAATTACACATAGCCCTATCCCAGATCAAGACCATTACACATACATCAGAGAAAGTTTAAATCTTGACTTCTATTTCAAAATCCCCTCTCTTGGATGGAGGGACAAAAAAAAAGGGGGGTGGAGGACAGGAATCTAATGATGTTAATGAAGGATTCCTCCCCCCACATTATTTTTTTTTCTTATTCTTGTGCCGAAGAGGGGAAATTTAAAATAAATACCAGAAATGAAGATCTGTCTATCTTATTTTAGAGTATAGGGATCTTGGACATTTTATGGCTGCTTTTTGTTGTTAAGATTTCAGGCATGATCTGTTCAAGAACCCATTTGTTTGTCTTTTTGGATGTCCATGGTATCCTCACCAGTCACCACTTTTCTCCAGCATCATATCTCAAATGAGTTGTTTTTCTTTCGGTCTGCTTTCTTTACTCTCCAGCTCTCACATCCACACATGGTGATAGAGAGTATAATGACTTAGGGGCTCAAAAGACTGCCCCTTTCCTAGCCGGATCAGGGCCATGGCAACCTCATGCTGCAGCCCCAATCTGGCCTTTCGAGGGTACACTGCATCATCTGGACACAGTGCTGGAGGTGCGCCATGGTAATGCACACTGTGTGGAGCAGCATGCAGCATCAGGGTGCCCTGGGGGATGGAGTTGGGCATGTGTCGTGAGGACGCTAGGCCCTGACTCTGCCCCTATGCTGGTCTTTCAGGCCGGTCTGTAAAGGGTCTTAGACATTTCTAACTTCAGTGCTCTGTTGTATATCTTTATTCTTTAAGATCGTATCTAATTCTTTCATAGCTGCCCTTCCTATTCCTGGTCTTCTTCTGATTTCTTGACTGCAGTCACCATTCTGATCAATGCTTGAGCCTAGGTATGGGAACTCTTTGTGGATGCGGTGGCTTAGCAGTTAAGATGCTGACTCTGATGATTGCAAAGTCAGAAGTTCAGCAGTTCAAGGCCCAAGCATGCATGGTGGCATGAGTTCTCATCACCAGTCCCAGCTTCTGCCAACCTAGCAGTTGAAAAGCATGTAAAAGTGAAAGTAAATAAATAGGTACCACTTGGGTGGGAAGGTAACAATGTTCTGTACACACTGACATTTAGTCATGCTGGCCACAAGATCATGGAGTCATCCTTGACAATGCAGGCTCCCACGGCTTAGTAACAGAGATGCGTGCCACCTCCTACAGTCGGACATGACAAGACAATCTTGTCAAAGGAAAATCTTTACCTTTTTATGGAAACTCTTTAACTATTGCAATATCCTCATTGTCTAGGAGGATGACACAAAATGAAATCCCAATGGTTTCTTGCAGGCTGTGGGCTACAATTCCTGCATTCTTGGTTTAAAATCTCTTCTACCTTTGTGCAGTGGTTGTGATCTGGATTGGGATTGTGCCTTCTTAAGTAAGTGTAAAAAATATACATGACTTTAAACAGCATGGTATTTAATACAGCACCTAGTTTAGCCCCAAGATGTTTAGTTATATTGACAAAAATAAAACACAATTGGAAGACAAAGAATTTGCAACTTGAAAATATTAGAAATGCATATTTCTCAAAATAAGTAGTATGACCACTGTTTTTACAATTGCTACTTTTCATGAACTTTGTTCCTGCCTTGGTCTTGTACATTGATGGCATACTTCTATAGATATCTCTTTGGGAGTATGTCCCACTGAATTAATAAGGATTTACTCTCAAGAAAGTGTAGAGTATAGCCTTGCTGGCAAAATGAATACAGTATAGCAGATATCAGCCATAGAGCAAAAGTGTAACAGCTGGCTGGTGAAATAGAGAGATGAAAACCTTGGGGAGCAATGAAGTGAGGTAAGAATTCCCTAGCTTAAATGGAACATGTAATGAAGGCTCTAGCTTGTGCTCACAGGGAGGAGAGAGATGAACTTTAGCACTGAGTTCAAGCACAAGAGCATTCTCATCTTTTTTTATCAAAGCACTCCCATTAAGGTGGATAACACTCTTTTTCTATATCGTGTACGAGTAAAATGACACTAGAAAAGATCCAGCAAAAAATTCTGTTTACTGGTGGCTTGCGCTAGCTTTAGGTAATTCAAGGAATTGGCGTTCTATTATTTTATAGATCCTTTTTGATAAAATCAGTAGAAAAATTAGTTGTCTAAAAAATGAAAGAGGTTTCTGTGGAGTATTGTACAGTGAGACAAATCAGTGATTCTCAGATGGTTGAGTGGGATCCCTAGGGGGACATGAGATTTGGAGGCTCTGATCCTGCCTTCTCTTCTTTCCAAACTTTTCTTTTCCTGGAGAGGAAGAAAATGTCACGGAGGGTGCTTGGAGCCTCATCAGTACAGGATTTGTCTTGTTAGCATTTCCTGATACTTGAGGAATACATTTTACAACCAGTTTTTTGAATATTTTTCAGCATTCTTTCCATCCCTGCTCATGTTTATGTAGCCCTGTGATATAATGACAGTATTTATGCAATCCCTGGTTGGTTGGGATTAATTATTTTGAGATTGAGACGCATAGAAGACATTGAAAAGTAACTATAATCATTGTATAATTTCTGCATAGTCACTTTGGCCAAGAGGCATCACAATTTACGTCAGCAACTAAATAGTGAAAATCTGGACGATCAGCAAATAATAGTTTTTAGGATAAAGTAAAATAATGTCTCATTAATTATTTAAAAAATGAATGTATCATTGCTTGTTGCAATGATTATGCTACCTTGAGGGAGGGAGTATGATAAAAAGGCATCAACCCATTTTAGAAAATTTCAAACAATTCATGTAAATATGCCTCGCTTAATACTGAAAATCCTCCAGTATCCCCCCCCCCCCATCTAAAATTGGACATTATTATTCTGACTCTAGAGAATAGGGTTTGAATCCCCACTTGGCCATGTAAATCCACTGGGTGACCTTGGACAGGTCACACTCTCTCAGCCTCAGAGGTTGGCAATGACAAACTCCCTCTAATTAAATCTTGCTAAGCACATCCCTTGATAAGGTAACCATAAGCCAGAAACACTTGTAGGCATACAACAACAACAACAATAACCACATGCTACAGTAAGGATTTCAATATTTGGAGACTCTTCTTTGAGCTTCATAAATGTATCTAGGACAAGCTAGACACACAAACGCCATATATATATTTTTCATGTAACTGTACTGCCTTGTTGAATATGTAGAATCTCCTGTATGCTTTTTTGAGCCGTTTTGTTGTTTTACAATTGAAATCAAGACACATTTTTAAAGCACTTCCTCTTTTGCTAAAGAATTTCACTATGTGCCAGTTGTTCTGCATAATCATATGCTACAAAGAATAAACACTGAAAGAAAGCAAACAGCAAAAGAAATCTTTATATATTTCTCTCCTGACAGGCAAGTCTAATGATGTTCATAAGAGAGACTAATTAAAAATGAACACCCCCCCTGCCAGTATCAGATGTGTGTTCATAGTTTGCATGTTTTTAACACTGTAATGGATTACTGTTTCTCTCCCTTCCCTCCCCCCCAACCCGTTTAGCTGACATTTAAAGCAGAAGCAATTTCCATTTATGCCAATTACCACTGCCAACCATGTGGAGATAAATTAGAGATACTGTTATTATTAGGCAGAATGAGTATGTTCATGTTAATACGTGTGAGCCATGGTGCATGAGACTGCTGGTCTTTCACAAGCAAATGCCGAAAACAATCTTTTGCCAAGCTGATAGAACAGAATCATGGGGAGGAGAAAAGAGGTTAACAAGCAAGAAGTGGGTTCCAACTGCTAAAAGTAATTATCTGACCTAGTCGCATGAACTGGGTTTACCAGAAGGATAAAAATCAGGACTGGGGGAAGAATTCTCTATCAGCTATGTAGCTATGTAAGTTAAATAGCTATGTAGTGTATCCTGGCCCACCCTTCTCCAAATCCCCAATTACAGTAGCTACTGTGATCAATGGGAGTCTGTTCCTATGTGAATCTCCTCTTATAAATCTCCATTGTGACAAGCAGAAGCAGGGGCCCTGTCACAATCTCCCCTTACACTA
This sequence comes from Sceloporus undulatus, assembly GCF_019175285.1. Classification (NCBI taxonomy): domain Eukaryota; kingdom Metazoa; phylum Chordata; class Lepidosauria; order Squamata; family Phrynosomatidae; genus Sceloporus; species Sceloporus undulatus. The sequence continues at coordinate 131,266,127 of NC_056522.1, forward strand.
GAGATCACTCGTACTAGTGGGGTAGGACATTAATAAATTCCTTCCCAATCAATAGGAGACAGACCCCCATCAACCACAGTGGCAGCAGCTGCCCAGTAAATGGGGATTGGGGAACTTTAATGGTCTCTAAATATTCCCTGAGAGCCAGCATGAAGTAGTGGTTTGAGTGTTGGATTACATCTCTAGATACCAGTGTTCAGTTCCTAGCTCACCCATGAAACCCAGTGGGTAACCTTGGAAACATCACATGCTCTCAGCCTCAGAATTAAACAATAACTAACCTCCTCTGAACAAATATTTCCAAGAAAATCCCATGATAGGTTCACCTTAGGGTTGCCATAAACCAGAAATTACTTGAGGGCACATAACAACAACAAGAACAACAACAAACATATTCCCTAAATTAGGGAATACACAAGGATCATGAAACACAGTCACACGTGTAAAATTAGGTTATCCATTCATAACTGCCTTGCTGAATTCCAGCCTAGACTTTCAGTATGAAGGCAAGGTTTGCATATCCACCAAGGAGAAAATGATCTCCAATATTACTGGTGTCAAATTTAATTGTGTCCAAGTGCAGGAATAGCTTCAATACTTCTTTGTCCTTGGTTATTACATTCTGTAGTGGCTTCACAGTTTATTCATTGCAATTAGATGCCATATTTATCTATATTTATTTAATTTATGTCCTGCCTTTCTCCAGTGTGGTTTACATCTTAACATTATGCTCTGTTCATTTCAATTGCCAGACACACCTCACTCATTTGGACAAGGTCTTCTGGTTGTTGCCACTGACTGTAGGTAGACCTCAGATTTGAAAATACAGAACTAAGTACAATGCAATGCGATAGATGGGGAAACTGTAGTGAAGTGGCTGGGAAATTGGTACTGTGCCTTGTACAATGGTTGAGGAACCTGCAATTGCTGAGGAGGGAGGCTGCCACAAAAGACCAAGACATCGAATTGAAAAAAAGGCCACAACTTTATTAACCAAACAGCACAGGGATAGGGTTGGTCCAAAGCATGAGGTCTGGATCTGAATCATCAACCAACCCCTGATTGGTCGATGAACCAATTTGCTTGGTCATGGCCAAGGTTTGGGATGACATAGGGGCCACGAAAAGTGCCCTGGATAAGACATGCAACCGGTTGATTGCATGTTCACTATTTAGCCCCTAGTCACCAGGAACTGCTGAATCAATGTGGCCGCCGCAATGGCCACACCACATGCCCTCAGTGCTCCCAGGTCACAGAAGTCTCCCAATCCAGTGCTACGCAGCCCTGGATACCAAGCCCACCAGATCCATGACCTATGCTACTGCCTCAAAAAGAAAAGTTGTGACAACAACACCAAAGCAAGGGAGGGAGGGTGGGAGAACCTAGCAACTGTCTCCCAAACGCCACTAGTACATCCAGACAGTGGTTTGCTCCCCCTTGCAGCAACAAGGCCAGCCCCAAAGATGCGAGGCAGCCTCATATGTTCTATTTCCATAGAGAGCAAAAAAAGCACATGCTAGCAAGGCAAGGAACAAAACTGTTATTCTTACTGATATTCACACAAGTCCCTTTCTATTTTTAGTATAGTTGGGCGGTTCAGCTGTGTTAGGCACATCAGCTTCAGTGAGATAGGTCCCCAGAATTAGACCCAATGAAATAAATGGGATTTGGGTCAGTGCTGAATAAGCTAAATATCATTGTTTTAAATGGCCCTGCTTTGGGAATGAAGATGTGTGGATGCAACATAAAGTATTAGGGTGGAAGACTGGAAATTTATATTCTCCGTTTACCTTCCTTTTCTTTCTCTCCTTTACTGTAACCCCAAGCTGACCTCTTCTGGCTGTTGGGAGAAATGAAAATGAATGAAACAAATGCACATTCAGAACTCATTCATTCATTTCCTGATGTTTTATTATATTTCATTGTGTTTACACTAACTATTGTGAATACATCTGAACATCATTTGGTGGGAAATAAGGATCCAAATTTAACAGATAAATGAAATCAAATACAATAATATTGCATTAATTTTATGATGAACTACTAATAAAACATTCCATTCATTTGTTAAATATTTATTAAATATTTATTAATATTTATTTTAATATTTATTAAAAATGCACACATCCTTGTCAATGTATACATAACTGTTATAATTCATGACATAGAAAAGAAGAAAAATATGGTCATCCCTCTAGGTCCACAGAGTCTGCATCCATGAATTCAACCAATCCAACTAACAAATGGCTTGAAAATATTCAAAGAAATATTCCCAAAAGCAAACCTTGATTTTGCCATTTTAGATAAGGGACACCATTTTACCATGCCATTGTATATGATGAGATTTCAGCATCATGAATTTTGGTATCCACGGGGGGGGGCATCCTGGAACCAAAGCCTGGTGGATAACAAGGGTCCACCTTATTAAAAACATAAATGTATGTAACCCAGTACTGGAGATCATTGTCTGTTAAGATACAAATGGTAGTGCACATGCTGGTAAACTCAAAGTTGGAGTTTTGCAATGTGTTGTACGTTGGATTACCTGTGTGCCAGGTTTGGAAACTTCAATTAGTTGAAAACATGGCAGCCAGATTGGTCACTAATACATCTAGGAGTAATCATATCCCACCAATATTAAAATAATAAATAAATAAATAAATCACTGCACTGGCTGCCAATTAATTTCTGGGCAAGGTACAAAGTTTTGGTTATTACCTTTATAGCATGGTTTGGATTCAGGTAATTTACAAGATTGCTTCCTTCGATGTAATCAGCCCTGTACTCTCAGGTCCTCTGGCAGACATTTGCTCCAGTCAGCCAAGATGAGGTTGGCAATTGTCAGTCAGAGGCCAGGGAGGAACATTTCTGCAGTGTCAGAGATGGAAAGTGCAAGCATAATCCCAGCAATGCCCCATTGTGTTGCTAGGCAAGAGGAATTCAAATCAATCAGTGGTGGCAGCTAAGATAGGTGCTCTCAGGAGGTCCTATCCAGCTCAAGCAGATGCAAGAAAAGGGGATCTCAGAACCATTAACAGCTACATAGCCCCCTTTCCCCTGTAATGTCATCCCTTTCTGATGGAAACTAAGGTAAGTCAGGTGGGAAAGAAATATATGTCTGGGCTTGCAGCCCATTTACAATACCTACAACACATCAGAAGAGAAAGCAAAGAAAATAACATATATGTACTTTCCAAAATGTGACACTGTTAAGACAAAGTACAGTGTATGGGAAAGCATTTTTTTCCACCACCACCATCCCACTTCAAGTCAAATGGTATGGAAGGTATGGTTACCTCCTTCCTCATACTCTAATACCCATTTTTCCAGATGTTCCTTCTTAGCTGAGCTTTCGTTTCCCATTGCAAATAAGATGCAAACAAAAAAGGATCACAACTAGTAGCAACAAATTGTTCACCCTTATCATGCTCATGCAAAGATGAATCACTGCTGTATACACAACAGGTTGAAATGAAGCAAACAGCTGTTTAATGAAGTTTGCTTTGCAGCATCTGTCACAGAAACCTCAAAGTAAATGGCAAAATTCACCTAATGGTTTTGTTTATCACCCATTTTTCAACTGTTTATACCTGTCTTGAAAATAATGAACTAACAACCAGCAGCCAAGGCTATGTGGAATGGTAATCCAGCTACATAGGCATTAATTGTAGGACTAAAATACTGGCCAAATATGTTTTATCTTCTTGGACAGAATTACTTGTTCCCTTTTACCTAGACACAAGATATATTAAGCTCATTAGAACTGGATGCATTCATTTTCCTTAAGAATTGAATATTCTGAGCACTAACATCAATGAAGAGATGTTTCCAGGAGCACCCTTCAGCTAAAATGAGATGAAATCTTGGGACCTGCCTGGGCTTTCTCCCAATGGATTAGAAGAACTCCAGTTTAAAGGCTGAGGGCTGAAGTGAGGAAGGATCAGTTAAGGAAATTGGCCTGGTTTTGCCACATTGCCAGAAGTCCAGCCTGAAAAATAGCCAGCCAACATTTATTTTATCCAACAGGTCTTCTGCTTATGACAATCCTTTTACTGAGCAAATAATTAGAAGGAGCCCTTTGGGAAATCACTGCTCCATTGAGGTCATGCTACGAAGGCTGACAGGCATGAATTCAGGTTGGACAGAAAGAACCGCTTCTTTGCAGTTTAACTCAGATGTCATTGTCACATTGGTCCTTTGGTCTCAACAAGTAGGGCTCTTCTAGTCTTCTGCAATATTTCATATCATTTGCAAAACCTGAAACTCTATCAGATCGTCTTTTCAAATCAGAGAGTTTCAAATTTGAATTTGAAAAGAAATTTTAAATGTCCATAAACAAGATGAGGATGAGGATTTCAGGATATTGATTTACAACACAAATGCTTCTTCTTTTCTTTTGCATTATAGGGCATTATTTATTGTACACTGCTTTGAATCTCTGAAACATAGGGTAGAAGACATTTTCTAATTACAAGGGAAACCAAAAAAACAAATAATTGCAAAGCCAGCCAAGAGCAGTGATGTGAGCATGTTTGGCTTGGTTTGGAAGGAAAATGTTGAATTCATTTAGCTCAGTTACCTTACACAGTTCATACAGCCAGGCAGTGGTGGAATGGGGAAAGAATTTGGCATACTTTGCTGGGACAATCTACAAAGCTCCAGCTTTGTATGAGCACAGAAGCTACTTCATCTTGTAGACAGCTCCACAAGGAAAACATGAGGAAATCCCTTTCCCAGAAACTGAACAGAACAAATGTATGAAAGAACATATATGTCGAAATGACATGAACCAAACATAGACTGTTTTGTCCTTCCCTGAATATAAATTTGTTCTGAGCCCATCCTCTTACCCTGGTTTATAAAGTTGCCACATTAATTTTTTGTATTGGACATATAAATTTGTATGCATAAAATAACATTATTAAAACAATCCCTCACAAGACAATAACCCACTGGCATCAAGTACAAAAGTCACACACAAAATAATCAGTGCATGGCCCTCCCCTCAACTGAAAACCTTTAACTAAAAACTATATTAAACTTCCTAAAAAAACATATCCAATTTACACTTCTACTGTAAGAACATTACAATTATCTCTATATTCTCTTATAAAACTAAAAATTGATAAATTCCTCCATCATGGTATCAAAAAATTGCTAAACATGGTACAATAGTTCTTAAAGTTAAGAAAAGACATGTCTTTGATTAACTTTGTCAATTTGTCCATTTTGACGAGCACATAAATCTTTGCCAACCAATTTTATTGTGCTGGAATAACAGCTTCTTTCCATCTCTGAGAATACACAATTCTCAATGCTATGATCATGTATTGCAGAATTCTTCCTTATTTCCTTTCAATAAGCCCTTCCATTAGTCCTAATAGGTAAAATTCACTCTTCCACTGGAAATTTATTTTTAAAATGTCCTCTAGTATTACATGACCAAAATGTTTGAGCTTTCTCATATGTCAAAATGTCTGTACCTCTTAATCCCATTTCCAACATGTGTCAGTAACACTGTTGTCCATCTTTGAAAATCTTTCCAGTGTTAGATATCATCTTTACTTCATTATAAAAAACATTATTTTGGAATATGACTCATTATAAATGTTAAAGATTTTGTCTAATTTCCCCCCTGTTCTAAATGCATTTGTGTACTAATATATTGTTGCAATATTTTATTATACGTGTGTATTTGTGTATGGGTGTGCATGCACACACACACTCACACACAAAACTTTTAAATCCTTTCCTTTCCAACAGGAAAGTGTATGAAATGTTATGCATCACTTGGATAATGTGTTCACAGTGCTACCGGTCTTTTATGTTCCTGCTGCACCTGCATTTCTTCATAAATTCTTTGACAGTTAAGAATATTCTTCTTCACTGTGCACAATTATGGGATGCAGGAAAAAAATCTGCTTATAATGAGATTTCCACAGGTGTTTTAAAATTAGATTATATTTAAAAATTTTACTGCATTAACACTAGAGGGAAAAAGCCAATTATTTTCTTCTAGAACATGTTTTTTTCTATTACGCAAGAACATAATAAATTCTGCAATAAGGAAGATTTAATGAGACATCAAATGAATGATCAAACCAGGTAATGTTTTTTTATGGAGGCAGAGCATGTGTGAGATTTGTCACAAGGCAATTTTATTAATCAATAGTTCTGAGTAAAATATATAAACATTTACATCTGATTAGATCTCATTAAGACCCTGATGGGTTAGGGAGGTTATTATAATGCTAAAAGTTTTCTCATCTCATCATTTAAAAGTCAAACCTAGTTAATCATACAAGATCAGCAAATGAATTTGCTTTTTCACTAGTTTAGAATATTTCTCTTCTCTCCCCCATCAATGTTACTTAACCAACACATGGAACAGACCTGTGCTTTGCAACCCAGGGAAGTATTACACTAGGGCTTACTGACAGGTGGACAGACTCTTCCCAAATTGGAATTTGCCTTTCCCCAGGCCAAAATAAAATGTTTCTCATTCCAATATAGAATTATGTATTCATTCTTTACACTGGTTCCTTTCTACCTGTTGCTTTTGAAATGAAGCCTTCCCATGTCTGGTTCACATTAAGTGCTTTAGGAGAGAGCAGAGGATGAGACCACCACTGATTTTGTTCATGTAAGAACAGTTTGTGAAAAATAATGTACATAGCATCTCTCTACTCCAAGATGTGGAAAAGATGTCATGCTTGGGAGCCTACCTTGTTTTGCACTAGCACCACACAGTCAACAAACAGACCCAGGCCAATTTTGTGGCTCAAAACCACAGGAACAGGCCTGCTGAATGAAGAGCTTCTGGGCACATACTTAGCTCAGAAATGTTTTTTCAGTACCAGAATTTTCATCCACATATGTATTTGTATTTCTCCTTAGTTCTGATTATAGTAGGAGTGGAGAAGACGCTTTTCTTGTATATTTGATAAACTGTGTGGAGTCAGAAGCTCTTGTCAATTGATTGCAATCTTCAGATAGATCCAAATTTACTTTCTGCATGTCTCTATTCTCAATGTGTACAATCTTGGTGGACATGGTAGACACCTACCACAGAAAGACCCACCGTTCTTAGGGTGGGTGGGGTGTTACTATTACTATGGTGCAGTACAAACCACCTGCAAAAGGTGGGCTGGAGCCACCTCTCTTTGCTACGCAGCATTACTGCAGCAACCAAATGGCACGGTACCTCTGCACAGCAAAAAAGAAGCTCTTACAAGCAGCTCCTGTTTGTTGCTCAACTGTAACAGCTGCACAGTGCCAATTGGACGCTACGCAGCTGCTACGTCATCGACACGTGCGACGTTTGGGTGGGGCCACGCAATCATGGCAGCCCCCCCATGTACTAGGCTCAGCAGCGTGTGGTTGGTGCATACTACCGAGCCCTAGTTTTGGTCTCAGGCCGGCGTAAAGCACTGGTGTGTATCAGGCCTTTGCTCAATATCTAAGGAAGCAAATCTTTTTAGTTTTCATCTCTACTTTATGTACAAAATCTTTTCTGTTCTGTTCCTTCCTCTCTTCCTTTCATAACCCTTTTTTGCCTCTCCTTAGAAAAGGCTCCTTCTCTTTATAAACCAGCTATAGGCTGGATCCAGATTTATTTATACTTAAGACAATCCCTTTTGTTGGTAAAGTCTCATTAACTTCACTTGATTAAACCCCATGTCATTGGTTTCATATCCCAAATGGAAATACACTTCAGACATTAGGATAGCACTGACAAACACTTTTTCCTATTTTTTTTTTTTTGGCCTTTCTTTAGCGTTGGAAACTCAGCATCATTCTTTCTTTGCAGAAAACAACAAACACATATCTGCCAAACAAATGTGGTTGTGTAAACTGGAAAACAGCTTGAAATAACCCAGTGACCAATGCTCCAGACGCACCTCACTGATTATGATGTTTGTCTGGACATTTCCATCTACCCACATGCAGAAATCTTTGTGGTGGCTGTTGGAACAAAATAAACAGGGTGTGGAGTGAGGGAACACTGACACAAAAACACATTTCCTCATGCAAAGATAAGAAAAAGAAGGCTTCTGCATGTGTGGTGGCTTAAGTTCAAGCACAGTCTTGTTGTTTATCTCATCTATGGAGGATGACTGCAGTTTAAATATAACTCATTATTATGAGAATGAATGGCAATTTATATTACACAATGTGGAGATGGCAGACTTGGCTGACATACGTATTGGGAAAACTTTGGTCTTTTTCTTTCTCTTCAGAGTATGCACCAGTGGACCTCATATAACCTTTCAATCAAAAGTATACATGTGTTGAAATGGAGATTTTCTCTTGTACAAGTAGCACACTACTTTGATAGCACAAATGTAGTATTTACACCATACTTAGGAAATATATGCTGTGACATTAACAGCCCAATTGGTATTGTTACAAGGAAATGGTTGGGGAGACATAAAAAGACAGAATATTTCATAGCCCACTAATGGGCAGTACAAAACATATTTGTCACAGACAGTAGGTCCCTAGGTTTTAATATGAAGACAGATTATTATGCTTTGCTTTAAATGAAAATGGTGGAGTTATTTACAAAAAAGCTGGAACCTTTAATAGTTTAAAATGCTGTAGAGATTTGCCACTGAAAATGCTAGACATTGGTACATTCATTATAAGCCTTATGTGGTATGTATAGTTTCAGAAGAAAAAGCATTCAGTGGTACAAAAGAAGGCTTAATCTTACTGTTGAAAGATTAGTGTATTCCATCCTATATGCCAAACATACATCACATACATATATTTTGTTGTTGTGTTCGTTTGAGTCATTTCTGGTTTATGGTGACCCTAAGTGGGGATTTGAACTCTGGTCTTCAGAGTGGTATTCCAATCATCAAACCACAACACCACACTGGCTCTATAATATGTATAGTATCAACTTAACTAACCAAGCTGGCTCTATGATATGTATATTATTAACTTAAAAAATTAACACCAGTTACATGTTTAATGGAAGATTTATTCCAGAAATATAGTCAGAAATTTAGTCAAGCCAATTGTTAGGGCTGTATTGTTTGGAAATATAGCAGTATATACTAGTTATGTGCAGATCAAAGGGCTTCTCCCCTCCCAATCCTAAAAGAACTAAACCTGAATCCAGCTGGCATGCATCAAATCTCCCGTTTTGAAAAGGCAGAGAGCCTGGTGCCAGAATTAGCAACTTTTTGTTATATGAACTCCAATATCTAATTTCTCTAAGTAAGGAGAAAGATACAGTTCCATATTCTAATCCAGTTGTGGGCAACTTTGGAGTTAGGGAGCTATATTTCACCATCACCAACCTGATTCCTTGTGGAAGATTGCACACCTGCAGCACCATCCCAATTTTTGATTCTTTGAACTCCTATTTACCTTGCAGTGCCACTAGACAGCATGAGGGGATAACTGTATCATTTGAGTCCTCTCGGGGACATTTTTTCCCTCTCTGGGCCATCAACTTTTAAAGTGCAACCTATTCAGAGTCTAAAATGCCCCTCAGGAGGGCTTTCCATACTTGCTTGTGGTGTATTGGTTTGAAAATCAAACTACGTCTCTGGCAAAACAGACTTCAAATCCCCATCTGGAATGGAAACCCATTGGGTCATAGAGTCTATACATTTGGATGTGGTCTTCTCCTTTTCGTACTACCTTCCACCTTACAAAGCATTATTGTCTTTTCTAGTGAGTCATGTCTTTTCATGATATGTCCAAAGTACAACAGTTTCAATTTAGTCATCTTGGCTTCTAGGGAAGATTTAGTCCTGATTTCCTCTAGGACTCTAGAGTTCTGTGGTTAAAGCACAACATTTCAAATGAGTTGATTTTCTTCCTGTCAGCTTTCTTCACTTTCTAGCTCTGGCAACCATACATAAAACTGGAAATACAATGGCATGGGCAATCTTTAGTATTCAGTGCCACATGTTCACATTTCAGAATCTTTTCTAGTCCCTTCATAGCTGCCCTTCCACATCCTAATTTTCTTCATGATTTCTTGACTGCATTCTGCATTTTGATTGACAACTAAACTAAGGCATGGAAAATCTGAATCTATTTCAATGCCTATATCATCTGCTTTAAAGTTCTGTAAATTGTCTGTGGTCATTATTTTTGTTTTCTTCACATTCATCTCATAATCTGCCTTGGCACTTTCTTCCTTGACTTTCTTCAGTAATCATTCCAAGTCTTTGTTATTTTCTGTTAGTAGTATGGTGTTATTTGTATATCTTAATTTGTTGATGTTCCTTCCTCTAATTTTCACAGCTCCTTCCTCTGAGTATAATCTTGATTTCCATTCATCTTTTTTAGATAATAGTTCACTGTGTTGGACAACTTCAGACTTTTACTTCACCTCTGAGCATGTCAACAACAGAATGTCCTTTAGACTTGTGCCTTATTTTAATACCTGGGATTTGTTTGTTTGTTTGTTTGTTTTTTAAGCAAGAGACTCTACAGACACAGCACCTTCAGCGATGATGTGATTTTAGAAGTTTGGGCCAGAACAGACCAGCCGGTAAATCTGGCTTCCATGAGGCTTGAGGGCATAGCATTTAGATGCCATACACACCCCAAACCGCCTGGAAGCCGTCCTGGCCGACCAGACATAGGCACTTCAAGATGTTCAGAGGGCATGGCATTTATACACACAGCTGGAGCAGCTTGAAGTTGACCTGGGGTTGAGGTCCAGCCACCTAAGGTGACTTTTCACCAGTCCAAATAGGAGCCCCAATCTTTCCTGTTGAGGTCTGTTCCACTCTTTTGCTCACCTTTCCTAACATTACAACACTTGATTATTAATAAAAATTCTTAAACTGGTTTTTAAGCACCATACTCCCTTTGCTTAAAAAGCCCTTATCATACCAATTGTCTAAACAATCAAAAGGGGAGAGGCAAGTGAACTTTCACTTGAACTGTTACAACTATCCTTTGGAAATTTTGCATTTTTGTTCCAAGCCAGCTTGATTATATCTTTCATTTTCATCTACATAGCTTCAAGGATCATAGAAAGAGTAAATGCCTCCTTTTTTGATACCTTCCAAGTAGACAAACAGTTCTTGTACAAAGACCCTGGCCTCAATTTATCTGTAGTTTCTAAGTCTTAGTATCCTCCTAGCACAGCACTCAATGTACTAATCTCATTCTAAGCAGGCAAAAGGCTGCAATATATTTTTTTCTAATTATAATGGTAGTCAAAGGGCAGGGCATGAACAAATCATAATTCAGGTTTAAGATCTAAGTAGAAGTGCGCTGACTCTTGATTAATTTGCACAGGAGTGGCCACTTTCTGCAGCACCTTTTAGGTTCTGAATATTATCTGGGATTCCATTCATATCTCTAGCACACACCCCAACTCAAACAATAAGAGTACAATCGTGCCCTTTAGGGTTTTCAGTTGAAATCCAGGGCAAGGATTCAGTATCTTTAATGTTCACATGAAGAGGGAAGTATAGCAGGTACATAACCATTTAAAAATACAAGAGCCTTGTCCTGTATTCCACATGGCAAAACCTGCTCCCTGACATTTACGTGGATGTGTCAGGATGCTTCCAGGGTGGAAATGCCATGGTGAAACAAAGCTAACAAAGCTATTTGGTTATAGAGTATAACTTTGTGGGGATTTCTTAGTGAAAATTTAGAATATTTCTTTGTGGGAATAAGAAACTCACTAGTATCCCATGGATGCATTTGGGTGAAAAACAACCTAAGGAGAACTCACTAACTATTGATAGCTCACATATTTTATTCATTCATTTGATTTGATTTATATCTTCCTTTTCTCCCAAATAGGACTTGAAATTATATGAATGAATCATAGTCAGAAAAATACAGAAAAATATGTAGTTGACTGGAATTACCAAAGAAGCTTTACGACCTTCGACATCTAGAAAGAGATAAATGGGAGTCATGAAACCTTAATATCTTGTTTTGTTTTGTTTTTTGCTTGTTGTATTAAATGAGTAAAATAGCATATATCCATAGTCCCACAAATGTTATCAACCTGCTTTTGCTTTGAAGATTGCTTTAGAAACTTCCAGTTAAATGTGACTGAAGCCCTTCCTAATATGTATAAAAGTTTGTGGTCTTTATACAGAAATCTGGGATCACTAGATTCAAAACAGAGGATGAACATAGATTCAGAATGGTGGATGAGCCATTAATTTTTTCATATTAGTGTGAAAACAAAGTCCTGGCAGTAATCAGCAGCTTTATTCCAGAAATGATGTACTGTTCAATATTCTCAGCAGAAATTAAAACATAAACAATCTTTTCATGATTCTTCCAGCAATGCTGGTCATAGTTTAAATAGCTTCCACTTCCACTTTCCACTTAAATAGCTTATATTTCACTTAAATGCAACATCTTGTGAGAGTATTTCATTTTAATAATAATAATAATAATAATAATAATTTTTTAAAAATTTATATCCCACCTTTCCAGAAGGATCAATGCGGGTTACAATAGAATACATAAATAAATGCATAACACAACAAAGGGCAATTTGTAATGGGAAGATCAGTCCAGAAGGCCTGCTGGAAGGGATCCATCTTGATAGCCTTTATAAGGCATCAAGAGTGGTAATATGACAGATCTCCTCCAGCAGGCCATTCCATAACTTAGCAACAGACAAGAAGGTCCTCTGAGTAACCGCAGCCAACCTGGTCTTTCTTGGCTGCAGTAAATTCATCCCAGAGGACCTGAATGTGTGGAGTGGATTGTATGGAGAAAGGCGATCCCGAATGTAAGCTGGACCCAAGCCATGAAGGGCCTTAAAGCTTATTACCA
>NC_056522.1:131283915-131308535 GCF_019175285.1 Sceloporus undulatus
TTAATTATTAAACAATTATAAAACGGTTATTGCCTTTTTAAAGCACTCAAGACTGGTAATATGTTGGGTCTCTTCCAGCAGGCTATTCCATAATTTGGGAGTGGCAGAAGAGAAGGTCCTCTGGATAACTGCAGCCAGCCTAGTTTGGGCTGGCTGCAGTAAGTTTTTAGTAGAGGACCTCAATGGGTGGGGTGGGTTATATGGGAGAAGGAGATCCTGTAAGTAAGCTGGACCCAAGCCATTAAAAGCCTTGAAGATTATGGCCAACACCTTGTACTGTGCCTGGAAATTAATAGGCAGCCAGTCAAGAGACTTTAATATAGATGTAATATGGTCACACAACACACACACAGAGAATACCAATACTAAAAATGTGATTTAATGGATCCAACCATCCTTTTGTTCACTCCATCTGTAAGATGATAGATACATACAATGTAAAGGGACGTATCATAGAGTCTTTCTGAGTAACACAGCATCCTCAGTGTGATTATATAGCAAGTGGTTAAAGGCTGATGTGATATCCAGTTTCATGTCTTGTTAGCTAGCTAGGAAGAAAATTGTGATAAGAAAACCACTGATCATGCCTTTTTGAGCTTCTCTGCCTCATGCTGTGGTCACCTGTCATCCCATTTACTGCAGTCTCCTTGCCTCTGGCCATTCCTTATCACACCTCAATACCTTTACCTCTGTTTGAAACCTAACTGCCAAATTAAATTACTAACTTTGCCTCTGATATTCCATGTCAACCTTTTCCTCAGTTGCCTACATTAATTTCCCTATCGTCTTCTACCTCCTTGTTGTTACTTTAAAGGCACCCAGTGGCATTATTCCCACTCAAGTTTTGAGTCTGGTTATATACTACATATGATCAGTTTTCTTGAAAACCAGTGTTCTGTCCTTCATTATTGTCCCTTGTGCCTGGAATGCCGTCTCAGAAAATGAATGTCTTGTCACCTCTGTCTCTCATCCTTTCAATCCCTTATCACAGTATTTCTCTCACAGTCTTCTTTTGAATCTTCTCTCTCTGGAATCCTTCCCACCTGCATACCTATGATCTGCCATTATGCTTGCCCCCTCATATTTACATATAGTTCTTCTTATTCTTCTTTTTAGAGATGCTTTCCACATTACAAGGCAACCCTAGCACACAGGTGCTATATACCTGTAGAAATTGAATTGTTCATAGAGAAAAGTAGTTCCCACTATTTCCATTAATTGGGCAGGTTCAGAATGGAGTGGCAAAATTTAAGAATTTTTCATTCTTTCTATGCTCTCAAGAATCTACTCTGGAGGGTTGGGGAAATTTCAGAATGGTGTGCACCACTGGGAGAAGAGACAGTTAGGGGGATCATACCATCTAGAAGAGGTTGCGGTGTAGTGGTTTGAGGATTGGAGTTGGGCTCTGGAGACCATGGGTTGAATCCTTGCTCAGCCATGGAAACCCACTGGGTGACCTTGGCAGTGTTGCCAACAAGCCTCGAAGATAATTCCCGAAAATGTTTGTCCAAAACACGCTGAATCCCCCCACATCACACGGAATTTTCAGTCACAATTCCCGGAAAATTCCCATAATGTTAAAATGGCAGATGTTTTGCAAATAAACGTAAATCTAATTGAATAAAAATAATTGTAACTTATTTTAACCCTCAAAATCACTATTGAACCAAACAAAGAATCTTTCAGTCCTTTTAAGATATTTATTTTGGCATGAAGGGGGTTCAGGAAGCTTTGTGCCAAATAGAAATGTGTTCGGCTGCAACCGCACTGCAGAAATAAATCCAGTTTGACACCCTTTTAATTGCCATGGCTCAGTGCTAGGGAATCCTGGGAATTCTAGTTTTCGGAGACATTTAACCTTCTCTCTCAGCAAACTCTGGTGTGACAACAAATTACAATTCCCAGGATTTCATAGCACTGGGCCATGGCAGTTAAAACGGTACGAAACTGGATTGTCTCTGGAGTCTGGAGTGAAGATGCAGCCTGAGTTGGGTCCAAGACACACTGCAGAAATAATCTAGTTTGAGGCTGCTTTAACTGCCCTGGCTCAGTGCTAGGGAACCCTAGGAAGTGTAGTTCTGTGAGACATTGAGCCTTCTTTATCAAAAAGAGCTCTGGTGCCACAACAAACTACAATTCCCAGGATTCCCTAGCACTGAGCCAGGAGAGTTAAAGCGGTCACAAACTGGATTATTTCTGCAGTGTTTTGGACCTTTGTTATTAAAAATGCTCAAGGTCCAATCCATACTGCAGAAATAATCCAGTTTGAGACCACTTTAACTGCCCTGGCTCAGTGCTAGGGAACCCTGGGAATTGTAGTTTTGTGAGAAAGAGCTCTGGTGCCACAATGAACTACAATTCCCATGCATCTGAGGAAATACGCTTAAGTCTAGGAAAGCTCATGCTGCCAACTTTTTTTTCAGTGAGACTCAAAGGTGCTACAAGTTCTCTCTATCATCCATTATTATTATTATTATTATTATTATTATTATTATTATTATTAAATCCAAATGCAGCTGAAGACGTGGACTTAAATTGGCAACACTGATATCCTGTAGACTCATTCTCTGGGGCTGGGATCTGGAAGCGTGGAGGCAATTCCCTTCTCAAACCAGGGAATCCTGGGAATTGTAGTTTGTTGTGACATGTTGAGACACTGCTTTTACCGGCAGCCAGGGCTCCATGCGTGAAATTCTGGGCTTGGTGGTTTGTTGTGCCCAGAATCCCATCATCGCAGGGAGCCTTGCAGTTAGAAGCAGTGCCAAACTGGATTATTTCTGCAGTATGGATGGCAATGGAAAAGAAAACGAAAAAGAGATCCACAAAACAAAATTCTTGGAAGACAGGGCAGCAGGGGTGCCAACTGACCAGGTGCTCTGCCCATGCTCAGAGGCATATTTAATCACTAACACACACACTCTCAGGGACATCACATTCACATGATCACACAGCAGCCACTTTGCTTTCCCCTGAAGCCTGAGAATGCCTGAGGGGGAGGCAATCACTGTCCTCTCTCTGATTGGCTGAAAACTGTTAGTGTGATTTCTCCAAACAGTTGGTTGGTTGGTTGGTTTGCTCTCATTGAGAGAGAGAGAGAGAGAGAGAGAGTTTTTTTCTCCAGCTCTCTCTCTGATTGGCTGAAAACTGTTACACTCCAAAGGGTTGGTTGCTCTGCAGCCAGCCTCCCTCCCTCTCAGGCTGGAGCTGAAAAGGCCAAAGTCACGGAAAAGGCACTGAAAAAGAGCCAGGCGCGAAAATCACATGAAAAGCTCTGAAAAGTCCCCGTTTTTGCCTGAAAGTCACGAAATTGGCAACACTGGACCTTGGGCAAGTCACTCTCTCAAACTGCAAGAAAGGCAATCGCAAATCCCATCTGAATAAATCTTGCCAAGAAAACTTCACCTTAGGGTCTCCATAAGTAGGAAATGACTTGAAGGTACACAACAACAAAGAGGGTTTCAGAAGGGATTTGAAAGGAATCAAGTGTAATCTCATGGTCACCCAGCTTCAAGGCAGTGGTGAAGGTAGAACAAACCACCTCATAGAACAGCATTACTTAGCCATACTGAGTAAATAACAAATGTGTTAAAGGTTACAACTTTCCAGCAATCCTGAGCTGGGAATATGCAATCATTTTAGATTCTGAAATCTGTAAACATGGGACAAAAACAGATATGATAGTGACAGAATTCAACTCTTCACCTCTCCACCAAGAAACTTAATAGTAAATGGATATCACAATAATTGTTTTTTGTATGTCTATATATTTAAAATGGCAAAATTCATAATACTTTTCTCTTGAAAATAATTTCATCTAAAATCTCTTGCATTCGCCTGGGAAAAGAGCAGAGAGCCCTGTCACTCAGTCTCACTTCTGGAAAGTCTCACTGCCCAGAACAAAGTTAAGGTCAAATCATTTTTTGCTCTTGTTAAATTGATCAGAGTGTCCAAGTGAGAACTTTTAAATGGAGGAAATAATTGAATTTTTACTCTCTGTAGAACCATTTAGCTCAAAGGCTATTTTGCTTATAGAAGATTTACAAAAATAGCAGCTAGTGACAAGGAATATGACAATGTCTGAAGTATAACCTTCTAGCCAGACTAGCTGTCGCTGTGTTCTTTTGTTCCCTTTTCTGCTGACATTTCAGTGCATGCCGAATACTACCTACATCCAGTACTTTTTCAAAAATCACAAAAGGGGTACATTCTGCCCTTCTACACAATATAAAACTCACAATGGTGTCAATGATGCTTACATGTACTCAACCATATATCTCTATAAGGGTTTCAAAACTATTTTGTCTTGGGGGGGGGGGAATTCTTTTCACTGATCTCAATAGATCTCAAGGATGAGTACAATGAGTGAAGTCACACTGAAAACAATCTAAAATAATCTGAATATTTCAAACAATTTAAAATGATTCAACATGAACAAAATAAAACCCGCAATCAATCATATCAAACATAAAATTATGTTCTCAGTAGGAGTAAAATTCTCAGATAACTAGGCGCCAAAATAAAGGCCCTGCCAGCTTCTCCATTAGAACAGAATTACATAGCCAGTGTGTGAATTGAGAAAAATATTGTTTATGGTTTCATGTAGTATGTTGTTTCTGGTGCTGGGACATCACAAAAAACCACTTCAGGAATGATTTGGCAATCTAGGGCTGAATCTGCACTGCACTGCTTTAACTGCCATGGTTCCATGCTATGGAATTCTGGGATTTTTAGTTTTTTGTGACACCAGGACTCTCTGACAGAAAAGGCTAAATATCTTGCAAAATTACAAATCTCAGGCACACTTCCGGGCAAGGAGGCGTGGAAGGAGGACGCAGGTCCGAGAGCTCTGAGACCTGGCCTTCTACAACAGCGGTTCTTGGAGGAACGGGGCTTACTTCTACCCGTCCTTAACTGCCTCCGAGACGAGGGGTTACCCTAATGGTTTGCCGGGGGTTCCCTAGAGGAAGACGCGAATGCCCAGAGCCTCACCATGAAGGTTTGACTCCGAGGCGGCGCTCCCAAGGGGACCGCAAAACCGAAGCCTCCCGCTGTTGTTGCTCGGGCGCGCCCGAGACCAGAAACGCCCTTGCTTAATTTAAGTCTCAAATACAAAGAGTACCTCTAAGAGTTGGGGGAGATAGAGGCTCGACCTTGAGGAGGAGATTTCCCCTTGCTTCCAGCCGATGACAGCCATCAGAGGGAGAGACGCGACGAAAAGGGGAGCAGCGGCTTTGCAGCAAAGACTGCAGTAAAGCAATAGGATTGTCGCAAAAGAGCGCTGACGCCAAGATTGCGAGAGTTGGAGTTGGAGGTCTCAGAGGATATAAACAACAAAGTATCCAAATATTTAAAAGAGGAAGAGCTAAAGGGATTGTGAGTACTGTATAAAAGTGGGGAAAAAGGAGAGAAAGAACGAGGGAGGAAACCAGAACAACGGTGTAAGAAAGAATTAAAGGAGTTTAAAAAACTAAATCAAAAGAAACAGAGCCCAAACCCTGTAATTACAACAATAATAAAATTTGGAGACAAAGCAGCAGTATAGCCATAATATAAAACAAAGGAAAAATCAGTCCTTAAAGCAAGACGAGGGAAAACTTAAAGCAAATAAAGGGAACACTGGCTATAACATTTCACCATTACAGACTGTGACTCTGAGTTAAGTTTGTTTGCAGTGCACCTGGTCAAGCAAAAAAGAGGAACTAATAAGAACTAAAAAGGGAGAAAGCTTGAAGGGACTCTTGATCTTTGCTGCATCTGAGACTGTGGAGAAAAGAAGACCATACCTGCTGAATGGAAACTAGAAAATCCAAACAAAGGAGAGAGAAAGTAAGGAGGAAATTGCAAATGGGGGAGCCTATAAAGGAATTGTAAAGAAACTTAGTCTCCAAACTGTAAAGAAACTGTAACAAGATCTCTAGAGGGGGTTAAAAGAGAAATCATTGTGGCAATTTAAGAATTAACTAAGTAACCAGATATATTATTGTTGGAAGAGAGTTGTTTGATACTTCTGGGAATACTGAGATTATTTTAGCTACAGGCCAAAGTGTACAAAACTGCAACCTATCCAATTTATTCTATATTCTAAGGGAAAACCAAACACAACATCTTTAGAAATATGGATAATACAAAGGTTTAGAAATACTGGGTGATATTTACTAAATTAAGAAAGTAACTATTCATAGAGAAAATATAGAGAGAACATAATAATGATATAATAATAGTGGGTACTTTAATTGGAAACAAAGAAAAATTTTATTAGATTGGTGTTGTGATTTATTACAAGATCTTATATAATCTGTATTATTTAGTTAATCTAATCTAAACAGGATGAAAATAACTGAACCTCTCTTTGTCTCTTCATGTATATATTTTTGACCTTCCTTTATATCCCTCTACTCTATCTTTTGGGGTTTGGTGGGTACCTTTCCTAATAGCTGGAAGAACAGGAAAAAATGGCAACAAGCAAAAAACCCTTAATCCAAACCCAGATACAAACACAAGCACAAAGAAGAGGATCCTCAGAAGGCACAATAAAGATTACAGATCCTATAATGCATTTAATTGAAGAAGTAGGAAGGATCAGGCAAGAGATGAGAGAATTACGCCAGGAGATGAAAGAGGATTTGAGAGGAACAAATCAAGAAATTAGAGGAGAAATTAAAGAGACGAGAGAGGAAATTAGAAAAGATTTTAAAAAAGAATTGGAAAATTTTGGAAAGAAAATGGAGAAGATGACGACTGAAATAAAAACCACTCAAAAAGAAGTAGAAAAAATAAAAGAAAGAACAGTGGACTTAGAAAATACATCAAGACAAATTATAAAAAAACAAGAGCAACAACAAATTACTGAATGGAATAATGAATTGCGATACAGGGATAGATGTATTAAAATTCGAGGGCTTCCGGAAAAGAGCAATGAAAATCTTGCTGAAAGATTAATACCAGACCTAGCTAAATATGTGGGAATACCAGCAGAGAAGATGGATCAGGAAATAGATAAATTATTTCGTGTGAATTCGATTCAAGCACGAGAAAAGAAAATGCCAAGGGACATTGTGACTTGCTTAGTAAGAACGAAAATGAGAGATCAGATAATACAAAAGAATTTTGAAGAAAAATTTATAGTGGAAAATCAAGAGATTAAAATTTTTAAAGATCTACCTCCTCAAATTTTGGCTGCGAGACTTAAATATAAAACCCTGACTCAAATCCTCAAACATCTGAATATTAATTATAGATGGGAACGTATTGAGGGACTATCTTTTTATTACAATCAAAAAAGATACAGAATAGACAATGAGGAGAAAGCACGGGAAATGGAGAGGAAACTAAGAAGAGAATCTAGAGAGAAAGAGGAAAAAAACAAGGAGAAAACAACACAAGTAAGAGAATGGAGACCGAGATATAATAAAGGGAAAAAACACGATGAGAGAGAGGAAAACAACACAGATGCAGAAGGAAAGAATACAGATGTAGAGGAAGAAGAACAAACAGATAAATTAACACCCAAAGAACAATTAAGAGTCGAGACAGTATCGCCTTTGAGAGAACACAATCTCCTATTTGATTTCGAGACTTGACGAGTATCTTAACACTTCTAGAAGGATCTAAACGGTTCTAAAAGTAAAATAACAATTAAATCAAAGTAGAGTAAAAATATCTTCTTAACTGTTTTATATAAGATAAATAAATAAAGAGAATAAACAAAGGGGAGGAAGGGGTGGAAAAAAAAAAGTGAAAGAAATTGACATTCTTTACCTATCGATACAAATAAGATGCCTATTAAAATAACATCCTGGAACGTAAAAGGAATTAACTCAAAATACAAGAGAAGCATTATATTTCACCATCTAGAAAAACTGAAGAGCGACATCACATGTATTCAAGAGATCAAAATCAAGAAAGAAGAAGAAAGATTTTTAAGAAATCCAAAATTGGGCCAATGTTTTACTTCATTATCAGCGAAAAGAAAAAAAGGAATATAAATTTTTGTAAATAATAAATATCAAGCTAGGGAGATTTTCAAAGATAAGGAAGGCCTATACATAGCTGTGGAAATCAAGCTCAAAAATATGACAATATTAGCGGTTGGAATTTATGCGCCTTCAGAAAACCAAGAAAAATATTTTATAGAGATTAATAAGCAAATAAAAGATACCAACTACCATAATATTATACTACTTGGTGATTTTAATGCGGTCCCTGAGCCCATAGTAGACAGGAAATCAAACACGGGAAGAAGAATAAGACCAAATCAGGGAAAATTGCCACGCTCTTTCTTTGAACTAAAACAAGATAATGCCTTAGAAGATGTGTGGAGATTAAAATACAGAGATGAGAATGGCTTTACTTTTTTTTCAGAAAGTCATAATTCCTTTTCACGTATTGACCTTTTTTATGTATCGAAAAATTTGATACCTCAAATCCAAGATATGGACATCCTTCCGAGAAGATCATCTGACCACAACCCCATAAGCCTAGAACTAAAAGAAAGAAAAGTGGAATATAATTGGAGATTACAAAATAATCTACTAAAAGATGATAAGATCAAAGGAAAAATCAAAGAAACCTTGAAACTATATTTTAAAGAAAATAAAACAGAAGGAATAGCGAGTAAAACCATCTGGGACGCAGGAAAAGCTGTAATAAGAGGTGAACTTATAAAAATACAAGCAGAACATAGAAAGAGAGAGATACAAGTAGAGAAACAACTTTTGGAAGATCTAAGAACTACAGAGAAGGAATGGAAAAGGACAGGAGACAAAGTATTCAAATATCGAGTAGAAGAGATACAACATCAACTAAGGATAATAACATTGAAAGAAATAGAAAGAAAATTAAAACTAATCAAACAAAAACACTTTGAATCAGGAAATAAAACCGGGAAATTCTTAGCAAGTAAATTAAAAGATCACCATGGAAGAAAAATTACGACGGAACTAATGTATAAAGGGAAAAGATTGACCGCTCAGGAAAACATTCTAAATGCTTTCAAAGAATTTTTTGAAACCCTATATAAAGAAAACTTAAAAACGGAACAGGAAAAAAAAGAAATATGTAATTATTTAGATAAACAGGAAATCTTAAAACTGGAGGAAGAAGAAAAGACAAGGCTGAATCAACCCTTTACTATTGAAGAGATTAAAACAGCAATACAGAAATTGAAATTAAACAAAACGCCTGGCCCAGACGGTTTTACCTCCGAATATTATAAACAAATGCAAGAGATCCTGATAGACCCTCTGAAAGAGACTCTGAACGAGATCAATACTTATGGAATTCCTGATTCATGGAAATTTGCCTATATATCCTTAATCCCAAAAGAAAATAAAGATAATAAAGATGTTAAGAATTATAGACCGATCTCTCTCCTTAACGTCGATTATAAGATATTTTCTTCTATCTTAGCAGAGAGATTAAAAAGGATCCTAGGTAGAATAATACATGAAGATCAGAATGGCTTTCTTCCTAGAAGGCTCTTAAAGGACAATATCAGAACAACGATTGACATCATCGAATATTTTGAACATCACAATGAAAAGAAAATGGCTATAATTCTTCTGGATGCGGAAAAGGCATTTGATCGAGTAAATTGGCACTTTCTGATGGAGACCATTAAGAGAATGAACACAGGAGAAAGCTTCTTGAGTTGGATTAAGAACATATATGGAGACCAAAAAGCTCAAATAATAGTTAATAAAGAAAGAACATCCGATATTAACATTGAAAGGGGAACAAGACAGGGGTGTCCTCTCTCACCCCTACTCTTTATAATGACTCTAGAAATCCTGAACAACAAAATAAGAAGTGATCAACTTATAAGAGGTGTCCAAATTAAAAAATATCAATTTAAGTTGAGAGCCTTTGCAGATGATATCGTTCTTTATTTAGAAGATCCTAAAACATCGATAAAACACATAGAAGAGACCCTGATGGAATACGGAAGAGTCTCAGGCTTTAAAGTAAACCAAGACAAGACGGTAATGTTAACCAAAAACACAACACAGAAAGAAGACAAGGAACTTACCGAACTATCAGGATATAAAACCCAAAAAGAAGTTAAATATTTAGGAATAAATCTAACCAAAAGGAACATAGATCTCTTCCACAATAATTATTTAAGAACTTGGAAAGAAATACAGAAAGATCTAATGAAATGGAACAAACTACAACTTTCCTTTCTTGGTAAAGTAGCTGTTATCAAAATGAATATTTCTTGTAATCATACAAAATGATGCGTTTCACAGAAAAGACAAGTTGTATAAGCAAAAGGTGGCCACTCTTTGCTTAAAATCCAATATAGTTCCTTCATTTCCATGCTTTATTTTCAATCTGTCATTTCCATCCTGCAGCCTTTCACCATAAGGGCTGTGTACTGACCACAGAATCGGTAACGCTTTAGCAAGTTACACTCACATTTAATTTAAATGATGAAATCATGCGCAATGCAAAAGTAATTTGATTTTTATTTAATAGTGTTAAGGCACCCCTTACCCAAATCCCTGAAGCTTCTCTGGACAGAATTCTTGAAATATTTGAACATTCTTGAGGTTTTAGGATTAAAGGACTTAATTTGTTCTTCCTTAACAATAAACCCCATCCTTTTTTGACTAGTTAAATTTTTCGCCTCATTTCTTAGCCACACTGATGCTGCATTATGTTGTATAATGAAGACCTTTTGGATGGTGCGTCTTAAAACACCAGGTTTGTTCAATCAATCTCATATTGTATGGCTTTTGTTCAGGGCCAATTTCTACCATTCGGCAGACTGAGAATGCTATCTCCGGTGGCAGATGCTTATGAAGCACAAACAGAAGTGCTGTACTGTAGGACCACCTTTGTATGGCCAACATGTTCCTGTTGTGTACCTTCAAGTTGTGTCCAGCTTCTGACAACCCTAAAATGAACACAGTTGTTTTCTGGGAATGCAGGTATGATTCCTCACCCAAGGTCATTGTGGGGGTGGTGTTCTAGGCAGACAGAGACTCTGATCTCCCGGTGGGCAGTCCGCAGTGACACCACTACAATGTTCTTTTGCCCTGCACCAATGATTCTAGCTTTCTCCTTACAGTGTCGTAAAACCCTGCTATTACACTGGTAGTATTGTTTCCTCTCTACCTGGGAAAGGGTACGAGTTAAACATGTTGTGCCCTAAGCTACCCAGAGTCCACATGCAGAAGAGTTGTGCCAAGAACAAACACCACAGAAACCTCTGCTGTACAGTTCATGTAAGTTGGAGAAATCTTTCCCCACACAGAAGCTGCAGACACGACAAGTGCTGGAGTTCTCTTTAAGAGTTTCTTCTCTTTGTTGAATATTTATAGGTACTTACACCGACTGACTAATGCTCTGCCACCATCCACTATACCCCAGCCACACTGCGCATTGGCACTCATTGCTTCTATTACACATCACCAGCAGAGATTCTGGTCCACCCACCAACTGGATTGTTACACAGTTTCCTGTCCCCTCTGTTGCCATGACTGGATTATTATGCTTGATGACTTTCATGTCATGCCTTTGGTCCTCAAGGCTTCCTTGATCCGCTCATTCAATATGCAATGTCATCATGGCTCCTTTGAACTCTGGTACCTCTAACCTTTGTCCAATTGAGCATCGAGGACATTTTGCTCCTAGGAATAATACCTTTGTTTCCTGACTCACCTCCACTTTCACTGCTGGTCTGATCTCGTCTCTCACACGGGACTTTCTGGTATGCCTCAAACTTTGTGTTGTTATAATTGCATGGGTGTTCATGC
The DNA here is from genome assembly GCF_019175285.1 of Sceloporus undulatus. Taxonomy (NCBI): domain Eukaryota; kingdom Metazoa; phylum Chordata; class Lepidosauria; order Squamata; family Phrynosomatidae; genus Sceloporus; species Sceloporus undulatus. The sequence continues at coordinate 131,295,675 of NC_056522.1, forward strand.
TGTGGGTGTATGTGACCTTGTTTTCTTCAGTGTAGCCACTGCAAATCCACCCCTCCATTTACTGTTATTTGGTGTCACCTACCAAATGGTATGCATATCCTCAGCTTGCACTGGCTTTTTTCACACTGAGTACTTCTCAAAGTTTGCACCTCTTGATAAACTCACCCTCCATGACCCAAAGAAATCTGTAACTGTTCCTCATAGCCCACAAATCTCTCCTTTTCCATTATGCTCTTTCCCGTCTTCAGACATTAAGTGGTGGTGGAACTAGCACATTGGCATACTGGACGAATACCTCAGGTATTTGAGGTGGGGTTGCCCATCATACAATCAGGAAATATGGAGTTGTTTTGGATCACAGAGCACCACATTACTTTAATGAGCTTGGGAATAACTTCTCCCTCACATGCTGGGGAGGTGCATTCAATCCAAGCATCATGAGGTTCCAAAATGTGACTGAGACCCCCATCCTTCTCCCTGCTTAGTTCATCCTCCTGGGGATGGCAGGATTTGTGGTATTGTGGCATATCTCTCTTTAAGCCAGTTCGTCATTGTGACAGAGGAACTCCCCTCTTCTATCCGTGACCAAAGGTGTCCCAACCTGTATGGGTTGCTTATTAACAATACCATTATAAAATTTGTTCCTACCTTCACTCTGTTCAAAAGGGCCCTACTCAAATCAGGATGTACTACTTCACATGGCCTTTGGGTGAGTGCACCCTGCTCTCTTTTGCACAGGGTAAGCCTTCAGCATCTCCCTTTTTGCAAACAAAACAATTTCAAATATCTGTTGCAAACAATTTCATTGTACTGTCTGAGAATGTACAGTGGTGCCTCGGGTTACGAAATTAATTCGTTCCGCGGCCGTTTCGAACCCGAAAAGCCTTCGTAAGCCGATTGCCATAGGCGCTAATGGGGAGCAAAAGTCCCGTTTCGTGCGAAAAAAAAGCGCCGAAAAAGCACCAAAAATTTCTCGTAACCCGGAAAAAAACATTCGTTCACCGGAACAATGATTCCAATGGGAGATTTTTTTTCGTTATCCCGAAACTTTCGTAACCTGGGTATTTCGTATCCCGAGGTACCACTGTATATGTCTCCCACCCGGGAGGTTAGCTTCTTCTTGATGATGTGCTTGTATAGTTGTTCTCATTCAAAAGGCTTACCTTTCTCCAGAGGATATCCTATTATGACATGCTGTCATGGCTGTTCTTACTCCTAAGATGCCATTCTACAACAACTAAGGGATCATAATCCCCAGGTGTATGGCAGTATGGCCTAGCAATGAGTGCGACTTGTAGTACGTACTGGCCCACATGGAATTGATGCTTGGTGGACTGTAATTGAACACCACCAGTTCAAAGCTTGTACTGCAGATTAACTAAACTGTTTAAAATTTACACTCTGCAACTAGTGAATAGCTATTGGCTTGTTTGTTACCAAAGATGGGCAAAAAAAAAAATGTGAGTAATCAAAAGGTTACTGATTTTCGTTTTGTTCAAGCTTATTAGATGAAGATAGATGAAGGTTGGTGGAGACGGGTATGGCTGTGGGCTTATAGTATATCTTGATTTCACTAAGGCCCTTTGACACGCGTTCCATGACATTCTTGCAAAACAAGCTAGTGAAATGTGGATTAGACAGAGCAACTGTTACCATGATTGTAATTGGTTTTGATGGCCCGAACTCAACGGGTGCTCAAAACAAGGCTCCTTTTCATCCTGGAGCGAAGGACCAGTGGGGTCCCAATGGGGTCTGTCCTTGGCCAGTGCTATTCAACATTCTTATCAATGCTGGCAATGAGAGCATCGGGGGCCACATACGTATTCAAATTTGCAGATGACACCAACAACTAGGAGGAGTGGCTATAGCCTGGGACAAGATCAAAATTCAAATGACCTAAGATTAGACAAGCTGGGCCAAAGCTTAACAAAATGGAAATTTTCCACACGCGAATGTAAGCTACTTGCACTTGGGGTTGAAAAATGAAAATGCAGATGTAGGATGGGCGAACCTGGCTGAATGAGCCTACATGTGGAAGGGATCTAGGAGTCCAAGTGACCATAAGTGAACTGAGTCAAAGTGCGATGCCGGGAGCTACTAAAAAAGGCCAATGTGATTTTAGGCTGCATCAATGACAGTATCGGTCCCGATCAAGGGAACGTACTAGTGCCACTCTATTATTGCCTTGGTCAGCCCCATCTGGAAACAGTGTCCCAGTTCTGGACACCACAATTTAAAAAGGCTGCTGGAGAAGGAACTGGAGGGTGTCCACCCGAGGGCAACCAAACTGGTGGAAGGGTCTGGAAACCATGCCTAGGAGAACGATTAGGGAGCTTGGGGATTTATCTGGAACGAGGAAAAAAAGGCTAAGAGAGATATGATAGCCCTGTTTAATATTTGAAGGGATGTCATTTGAGGGGGATCAAGCTTGTTTCTTGCTGCCTTCAGAAGACAGGACCAGGAACCCTGGATGCAAGCTGCAGGAACAAAGATTCCACCTCAACCTTAGGAGGAACTCCTGACAGTAAGTGGATGCTGCGAATGGAACCCAACTCCCTCTGAGTGTTTGTAGTGGAGATCTCCTTCTCTGGAAGGGGTTCTTCTAAGCAAAGAGGCTGGATGGCCATCTGTTGGGGATGCTTGTAATTGAGAGAGTTCCTGCATGGCAGGGGGTTGGGACTGAGATGGCCCTTTGGTCTTTTCCCCCTCTACGTTCTATATTCTAGACTACATACTTAGTATTCGACATTTGTGCATGGGTTTTAGCTTCCATCTGATCCTGTAAGCTAAGCAGCATTCAGCCCTGGTTCAGTACTTCGATGAAGAGACTGCCACTTGATATTAAATTGCTGTAGGCTGTATTTTAGCAGAAGAAGAAAACTGGCAAATCACTTCTAGTTTTCCTGAGGAAAAATGCTGTGAAATTCATGACGATGCAAAAGTCAATAGGAAACTTGAAGGCACATTACACACACATACCCACCAGTGTTGGAGCTTATTTACTGCTAAATGAATTAGACCAAATATTTTTACACTTAATACATCGCTCGCTTTACAACTGGTTGACTGCAGAGATGTGAAGAAGATGCTGGCAGGTTTGCTCCTTAGGGGGTTATGCAAACATCAGCTAGAGGTTCTGATCATTACAGTTTTCCTTGCAGCTCTCTGCAAACACCTGTATACTTTGTTAGAAACTGATAAATGTCTCTGTTTCCAAAGATCTTTTTCCCCGTGGCGTGTAACACATTCATATTGTATGCAGAATTACTAATGGGAGAAACCGAGAGAAACAGCAAGGCAAAAAACTAACTTTTGATGCTGTGGTGTGACTCCAAGAATGCCATTTGTGCTAAGGCAAGAGGGATTACTTCTAAAAGAATAAATAAAGGTGCTATTAAACTAAAAGTTGTGTTATTTTTTACGGGCATGGAGGCCCTTTCTGCCTTCTGCTTTCCTTGATCTTTGACCATAAAAGGCTAAGAAGCACCATGTAGTAAAAATTTTAATAGTAATCCAGGGCTTCCCCCGGTTACGCAATTATTCGTTCCGCGGCGCCATTCGTAACCCCGAAAGATTCGCAAGCCTAAAGCCCCATAGGCGCTAATGCGAAAGCACCGCGATTTGGTGCGAAAAAGCGCCGAAAAGCACCAAAATTTTTTCGAACCGAAATAACCTTCGTAACCCGGGAACAGTTTTTTTTAGGATTTTTTTCGTATCCCGGAAATTTCGTAACGCGGGCATTCGTATCCCGGGTACCAGTGTATGTTTAATTTTTAAGGGGGGGGTCTGAATATTGTGTTGTGTATCAGATGTTTTTTATACTGTAGGCCACTCTGATTGCCTTATGTGGAAGCGCAGGATCTAAAGGAAAAGTTGTTGTTGTTATTTCTTATTATTATTATTATTATTATTATTATTATTATTATTATTTTATTAGCTTCCAGTACAACAGGAGTAGGTGACACTAGGGACACTGGGGTTTTACTTGAACTATAAAGATACTGATTCAGATGACATGACCTCCTTGTGTGAGCAAAATGACATTTCTACCTTACCTACAGAATTCATACTCATAGATCATAAACATGTATTTTTATGGTTTCAGAAGTGTGGTAAAGTATGACGTTTAATGTTAACGAGAGCTATAATCTACAAACAAAATGTTGCAGGATAAATTTATTTAGGGATAAGACCCTACTGACCTTTGTGGGATTTGGGAGGGAATATGCGAAATATGTTTGATCCCATACCAATAGTATTTAAAAAGAGAACAGAAGAAAGGAAACTAAAACTATATCAGACATTCTTTTCCTTCCTGATTTTCTCCACCTCATCTTCACTTGAAGATAAACCATATACACACCAGGTCAAGTATTTCATATTTACTCAGCAATTAGTCGCATGACAACTGGTCTTCTACATATCTGTCTCTCTGTTCTCCTATGTAGCGAGACCAGTACATGCTATTAATTGTGAGTAATATAAACATTTATCCTGGGATCTATTGATTATCTTAGTAAGTTGAACACTTGCCCTCCATTTCCATGGAATCTTTATCCAGTATTATACAATCATCCCACGGCTTAAAATATTCCATATATATATATATATATTATCTTCCCAAAAAGCAAACCTTTATTTTGCCCATTTTCTAAACGGGACATTCATTTACTGACCGTTGCCTTAATGACACTTCAGCATCCATGGCTTTGGGCTCCATGGCGTTCTTGACCCAAACACCAGTGTATAAGGGGCCACCTGGTTATATTAAAATGAATAATTATTGTGTTGTTCTTTGGAAATAACTAAATTGTTTGTATTTCTTATCCAATTTATGCTGTAAAAAACTTAAATCGTCATCGCCGTACAAGCTAGCAATTCAACTATTGCCCTATTCCTTCTCATCATTCATGGGTGTCCCCTGTGGTACAGTAAAAGTAACTAAAATGGCACAATTCATATACAAAAGAATGACTGATCTCTATGATGCATTTGAAATGTAAAACATATCTGAACCTTTATGACTAGAAAAAAAGGACACTAATTGCGATGCCCTGGCATTTGTAAGAAATCACTTTCAAGATCTATTCATGGCCTGTACCACATGTTCTCTCTCATATATATATATATATATATATATATCTAATATATATATATACCACACACACACACCACACCCACCCATTAAAAACACCCACAAATACCTATAGAGAGCGGTGGGGTGGGTTTAGGATGCGCAGCTTATTAAAGCTTTGCCGTCCTTAGCTGGTTGGACAGATGTAATTGTCTTATTTCCAAGTTTTCATGTGTTTCTGTGAAATCGTATGCATTGCTTGTTTAATATGGTAAGAACATCCTTTGAAGAGATATGAAAAGAGTCTTCAAGTGAAGGCACTCATTCTAAAGCATTGAGAGACCTTTTCATTAAAAAAGTGGCCATTGTAGTGGGATCAGAGAATGTTTGCCTCATTCTCCTCTGTAAGGCAGGCTTTTGTGATACTTGTTGTCTTTATTTATCTTTGTTTTATCTTCATTTGAGTTCTCAGAAGCCTCCATAACAAAGCTGTTGAACTTGAGGTGAGCGATATAAAATGTATTTAAGTCTGTGAAATGCGATTAAACTGAATGGAGCAATGGACATAAAATCCAATTTTTCTGTGGGCATTCATAAACCAACAGAGATGAGATGTCATCTAGGGGAGTCTTTTGATCGGTCAACCTAACCCACCCCTTCCTAGGCCATCTTTTCTAAAAGGGATACTGCGTGAATGGTCTCATTTGGGGATGTCAGTTTCCTCTTGCTTCTTTTGAAATTTTTTCAAGATTTTTTTTTACTCTAGTATGTGTGCTTCTTTCAAGTCTCCATGTTGACCTACTGCCAACCATGACTTTCACCGGGCTTTCTTAGGTACGGAATACTCAGCGTTCCTTCTTCTGAAGTATATCGCCTACATTACCCGGTATCATTAGCAGTCTCTCATCAAAGTACTAATCGGGCTGACCCAGCATTACCTTCCAAGATCATATGGGCTCTAGTGCCCTTTAGGATATTTAGTACCGGTGAGCTTCCATCACTAATCCCAGCTTCTCCCAAAAACCAGCAGTTTGAAAGCTGTAAATGCAAGTAGATAAATAGGTTACCACTTTGGTTGGGCTGGTAAAACAGCATTCGCTGCAATCATGGCTGGCTTACATTGATCACAGAGTAGTCTCTGACCAATGCTGGCTCTTCTTCTTAGTAATGAGTAGAGTAACGGAGATGTGTCCCTTAGTCGGGGCCACAACTTTGACAAACTTGCCAACGGGGAATACTTTGCTTTCTACTTAAAAGTAGGGGAAAATGTTTTTGTTTAAAGATGCGTGGCCAAGTCCACTGTAATTGTTGTCTGACTTAATCCCAGGTGATTGATTCTCAAATCCTACCTAAAACTCCAGGGAGTTGCTCCACGCACATTGATCTGTGATCTGTGATGTGGGTGGGTAAGAACTAGAAATGAAGCAGCAGTCACCTCCCACCGACCTGCCGTGAGTTGCAGTGTAATAAGAAATGATAGTTGTGCTCTCTTCTTAGCACATCATGACCTGGGAATGGGGAAGGAGGTTGGCTAAAATCATTTGAAGCCCCCACTTGACAATCCTCAGGTTTGCCAAAAACAGAGAGACGTCTCCTGGACCTTAAGGGGATTCAAAGAATAATTTATGTTCATATGTAACAGTTCGGGTAAACAGTTTACAGATTACAAATCTGTATAAACTGTAATGCAGGGTGCAGCCATTCCTTATATACAGGGCTGAATTCAAAATGCTGGGACCCAGAAGTGTTTTGTATTTCAGGCTCGTACTTGGAATAATATGAGGACCCACGTCTAAACACGAATTTCATTTATTACATTGTTGACACCCTTACGTACAGAATCCTGTGATAAATTGTATTCTATTCCAATATTTTTAGCAATTTGTGATTGAAATGAAAATGTAATACACAAAGCATCCAAAAACAAATGTGTCAACTATGTCACGCCAATCATCGGAAACAATGTTGTATTTTGGAGATTTCAGATTTTGAATTCTGCGCAAGGATTATTCAACCTGTGTCGTTCAAGTTTTCTATTTGAAAACTCATTGTTAAATTTTAACCGGGCATTACCAACTCGGCATAGCAGTAAAAAATCATAACATATTATTAAAAACATACGGATCCCCTGCCCTGACATTCACTTTGGCCGTGGTTCCCGGGGATGTTCTAGAACACATGCAAAACATGCTATAGCACCGTCTGTATATGACTCCATCAAGAGGGTGGTATTCACAGGTTTGTCTAGGAACGTATACAAGTATACAAAAAGACCAAAGAATAAAAAAATGAAAGGACTGGTTAGGGGAAAATGTGGTAGTGATACTGAGTGGTTATTAAGAGTGAATGCCTTTGTGTTGATGTGGATGGCTGCTTTAGCATATAGCTCAACAAAGGCAAAAATAAGGTAGAATATGTTAATCTCTCAATTTTATTGGTACATTTTTTCTGCCCCCAGACTACCTTTTCTTTACCATCTTTTCTTTTTCTTTTCTGCCTGCATATTCCATTCGGAGAGGGGATGCGACAAAAGTCTTCAAGTCCTTCATACATTTTACCTAATGTGTGCACTTATTTTTTTTTTAATTTACACATTCCTGGACATTCTCCCCCCCCAACCTGTGTACAATTTCGCTTTTCAGAGCTGAAATACGTACATTGGCTGCAATCCTGCCTCATTCGTCGTATTGTTAAAAGCTCATGCTAGGTGTAACTATGATACATATCTTCTTCCACCTCTAACATGGCACTACATTCCTCCCACAACTCCTTATCCTCCCATTGCTATGGCCAGAGCTGATGACGAGAGGTAAACAGAAAAAACTTTTCGTTCTCTTCCCTAAATCAAGACATACACCATTCATCCTCTAGGATGCTGCACAACCTCACCATTTCTGTGGATGCCTTTGGCTCTGTTCTCCATCGGATTACTAACATAAAGCATAATGCTTCTCTGCCACGCCCGCTTTCGCTGGCCAGTATCTAGTACAACTGTGGAGGAGATGAGAAATAATAAAATGATGCAGTTCTTCCAAACACTTTAAGTGCTTGTAAACTCCATTCTACGGGTTTTCAGGTTTTTACAATAACTCACTTTACAGTTCTCTACTGCTAAGCACTCTCTAAGCATCTTACCATTGTGTAGCCAATTTGTCCCCAACAAGCTAGGGTACTATTTTACTGACTTACAACACGGATGGTTGCGTCAATTAGAGCCCCGCCCACGATCAAACTCCACCAACTTTTTAGCTACAGTACCACAATTTAACAGTGCACCAGCAGGGCTCTGGTACAAAACTACAAGGGTCTTTAGCTTTCTCTGCCAAAGCGTACTGAGCATAAGGACAATTAAAAATACCATGATTTTGTTAAAATGGAGCATGGGGGGCAGTTAAAAGGTGGTGTTCCAACGGCATTATTTCTACATTTTAGGATGGACCCGGATCCTGTTTTCCTATGTGCGTTGTGATTGTTGTGTGTGGGGATAATGCATTTTTCCTTTGTAATGAACATTAAATCATTATCAACATCCCATAAATCAGGTGTGACTTTATTATTGTTTAGTTACTGTTCCACCTTTCTACCAACATAGGATTCAGGATGATTTCCAACACGTCTAAACATGAAGAGCTAAAACCTGGAATGGAGCAGCTCAGAAGTCCTTTGCTGCATCCTTAGGCTTCGTGGGGCTTGAAGCAGTCGATGGAATTCATGTTCCTGCCCATTTAAGTCTTTATTTGATGAAGAAAGAATCTCCCCTGTTGTTGTTGTTTTTAATGAATTTTTGATCAATATCTTGCATGCTATTGACACCAAATTCCAGAGGCACGATGAGTGCTGCTGCTTTGTCAGAGGAGACGAAGAAACGAAGGAAACAATGGATGGCTGAGATTTCGCTTCAAAAACCCCAAAAGCTCTTAATGTGCAATTACAATGAACTTTCAAGAGTTTAATAAGGCCATATCTTCAGTGTGTGTGATACGTATACATTTTGATCTAACACACACCAGACCGCAAGCCATGAAGGGGGCAACTTATTGTATCTGGGAGGTGGGGTGGATACAAAACCAAACTGTGAAAAATCAATATGCCAAATCAGAACGGCCAAGTTTCCTATCATCTCTCTGTCCCAGTACCATAAAGCTTTCCTCTGAACCACCATGTCTTGACCTAATGCATAAATATTGACATAAATTTTATATGAAGCCTTCTTCTTTTAGGCCTTCAGTGAACCAAATGTCAATTATTTATTACATGGAAAACACTGAACTTTGATTTTGTTAATTTTGATTGATACGTACTACTTTCTGAAACTATCCTATAGATGAGAATTAAATGCCACGTAGTGTTGTAAGATGCATTCTCTGTCTTTGTTCTTATTGATTTATTGAAAGAAACGTTTAATGATCATGGAACGTTCAGATATGGATCATTAATTTACCCACTCTTCAATAAATGTACTGCTCTTCACATTTAGAGAGTATCTATCACTATTCAAACAGACTGAATGGAATTACTTGGTAATTACAATGAGAAGTTCTCCCCCTTATCACCACCATAATATTTTCTTTTATTCAATTGTTTACTAATCACTAGAGCAGACCATAAAATAATGGGAACATGGCGGGCAAATTGACACTTATGTGGCTTCCATCGATTCAGTTGCTTATGACTCCTGCTTGAATGAAATAAACATTTTGGATTTAGACCCAAACATAGTGTCTGTCGTTTAATTCATCCACATCTCCATAGTGTGAATGAACAACACTGGTCGTTTTACTAGGAATTCTGAGGATATTCAGAATTAGTCATTAATTATTGTCCTGTGTCCTGGCTCTGGGAATGGAGACTTTTCTGGTTTATGATGTGAAACAAAATCGGAATGAAAGCTTTTTATTTAATTTGAAATTCTTTGAACTAAACCCTGGCTGACACCCATCCCACAACAATTATTGGGGCATCTCTGTGATTCGGAGGGCTTTGACTTCTGTGGAGCCAAAACCAAGAACAAAAAAGTATTGCAGATTCAAACACCACCATTGATTGAGTCACAATAGGTCTTCCCCCACTCTGCTGTCAGAGGACCAAAGTAGAGATGCAAGGGATTGCTAAGGAGTAAGGAGGTCTTTCTGCTTTGAAGGAGAGTCCGCCCCATCCTCTTTCAGAAGATTATGGCACATCGTGAAAACGGGCCTGTTATGCGGCCAAAATCTACCCAGTAGTAGTTGCCACCAAACCCTTTTTGGAGATTAATTTCTCAGGTTGCTGCGGGTATAAGGGTCAACACCCCCCTCCACCATCTCTCTTTGGCAATTGGGGACAGATGTGATAATTATAGTGTTCCTCTTAGTCCTGGTCCTGGATATGTGAGACCAGAGCTTCCCTCTCCATTTCCCTTTGAAAATTAATAAAATGGCCCTGAATTCAACTGCTACTTTAACTCAAGCAGACTTATTGATTTTTTGCTGAATGATCTTTAGCTGATACTAGCAATTTGGGTTTAGGTTAAGTTTCATGTTTTTTGGGAAAAATTAGACATAGTAAACATGTGTTCCTGTTAATTTAGAATTAGTGTTTTAATATTTAAGGCTTGACGGCAGGAGCAAAACTCTGAAGTGCAGGGCGAGGCTGTCTGTTACCTATGGTATCTCTTCCGAGATTCCCTGTCCCTGAAGATACTGGGCCTTTCACAACGCATGGGTCCATACATATGCATTCAGGAAAAATCCAGAATTGGTTGGCCGTTCGGGTTGACTTTCAGTAGTTCCCTGCCCCCACCAGATGTGACCTCTCAAATCTGCAATCTTGCATGGCTGCACAAAAGAACTAAAAATAGTTAATTTCTGAAGGAAGCCCAAGATCTTGTTCTTATTTTTTTTTTTTTATTTTTTTTTTAAGTTTTTATTATTAACATCATAAATTCACATGATATATGATATCATCCACCTAACATACACTATCATAACACCACACGTGTGAATTCAACATATACAAGACAATAGTGACATACAGTCCACATGACATCCATTCATACAATTTTTACATACAACAACACATATTGCTACTGATACCAAAGTTAGCAAATAACATGATGCCTTATGTAATTTTTAACTGAATATTCTATATACTTCCGAGATAGACTTTCCAACCTTTCCTTTGAAGCTTTCTATGTATTTCCCATGTCATAATAAAAGCTTTATGTCCTCATGCTTTCCTATTTGCCTGTAAGCAATAGCAATTCCATTTCTTACATTATTGCAAAATGTTATATATAATTATCTATGATGTTTGTAGGTTTCTAGCCAGGGAATTGTACCTCTTTACAGTTAGATACTATTTTCTTATTTAGGGTGCAGCTTAATTTTCGTAACTATTGCGTAAGAGTATGAAGATAAGAGCGGAGGAAAGAACAAATAAATTATTAAAGATCCTTTTTCCCTCTCACTTTTCCATGTTTTTCTTTTTCTCTTTTTCTTTGTATGTTTATTACACACATCCAATCTTCTTCAATTTTTCTCTCTTGTTTTCCTGCTCATTCAAGCTGTTAATGTATCCATCTCTATGGCTTCATAGAGTTTTGAGAGCCAATCTTCCAACTTGGTAATACAGATTTTTCCATAATTTGGCAAAGATGAATCCTTGCTGTTTTTACCATATACAATATTGATATTATACTTATGTTATCTTCTCTTTTCCAACATTTAGATCTGGGATCATGTTTGTAGAAGAGAGCAAGGGTCGAATGGGAGAGTTAGTCTGATATCCCACATTGTTTGGTGTATTTCCTTTCCAGAATTCTCTGCCTCCTTACACGTCCACCACATATGTAGGAATTTGCATCTTTTTGTTACCTTCCAGCAAGCTGCATCTTGCTTTTTGTAAACTAAATGAATTTTTGCTGCGGGGAAATTGCCATCTATGCAGCATTTTTAGGAAGTTTTCTTTGTAATTCTGCAAAGTGTAAATTTGTTGGAAGTGACAGAGTTTTTTCCCATTTTTCTAATTCTATACTTTCTCCCAGGTCCTGCGACCATTTTATCATGTTGTGCTTTACCGTTTCGTCTTCAAGATCTCTACTTTTTTAACAATTTATATATTTGGAGACATGTTTTGTTTTTTTCCCAAAGATAATTTCATCCAGTTCTTACGTTTCCTACTTATCCCCATACTTTTTATGTCTTGCTTTGGAATCTCTCTGTCATTTGTCTATCATAAACCAATCCTTTTCTCATTTCTTCCTCTTGTAGTTGTTCCAATGATTTTTAATTTAATATCCTTTCTTCTTCTAAATATTGTGTTGTAAGTTATGTATTATTTTCTCTGACCTTTGGCTTCTTTGCCAAAAAGCTTCATGGGGTGAAACCCATGATGGTAGCTTATTATAAAAGATTCCCTAATTTAGCCATGAATTTTTTATACAATGCTCTTCTCACCAAGTGGTGGGAAAAGTCCTTGTGTCTCTTCTCTGTTTTCCTACCATAAAAAGGCATGGAATCCATATCTTCAATTTAATGGCTTTCCAGACATAAGCATCTTTTGTTCTGCTTAATTTGGACCCAGTCTTCTATCCATTAGTAGGCGGATGGCAAAGAAATATAATCTTAGATTTGGCAAGGGCACAACCTCCTGCTTTTGTGGGGTCATCTGTTTAATATTTTCCCAGCTTATATTCTTGCTTTCTTGCCGAGACCATGAAAAACTTAGAGAGTTCTCTTTGGGGCCTAAATTTCCAAAAAGTGTTAATGTGAATAATCGGCATAATTTTGGAGAAAGAAACTATAATCTTG
>NC_056522.1:131308560-131383065 GCF_019175285.1 Sceloporus undulatus
TTGCATGGACTCATGGCAATTAAAGCAGTGTCAAACTGTGTTATTTCTTCTGTGCAGAGTCAGCCTAAGATTCTTGCCTTTAATGTATTTCATGCTATAGACTAGTCTAAGTGTCATAGGGCCTGAACAGACAGGCCAAAATAAAGCTGCTTTGGGTCACTTTGGAGGTATGCTGTTTAAATGACACATGCATCCTAAGAGGCCAGAAGCTGTGGCAAAGCCACGCCCCAGTCCTAAGGACTGGAGCGCAGCTTAGGTGCAGCTTCTGGCCTCTTAAGATGTGTGTGTCATTTAAACAGCATACCTCCAAAGTGACCCGAAGCAGCTTTATTTTGGCCTGTCTGTTTGGGCCCATACTTATATGCAATGGCTTAGTGGTTAAGATGCCAATTCTGATGGTTGGAGGATCGGAAGGTTGGCAGTTTGAGGCCCGGGTGCTGCATGATGCGGTGAGCTCCTGTCACTAGTCTCAGTTTCTGCCAGCCTAGCAGTCTGAAAGTATGCAAATGCAAGTAGATAAATAGGTGCCAGATCGGAGGGAAGGTAACAGCATTTGGTGCAGTCATGCTGGTCACATGACCACCAGAGCAGTCCTTGGACAATGCTGGCTCTTCAGCTTAGTAACGGAAATAAGAACCACCACCTCTAGTCAGTTATGACTAGACATTCATTTCAAGGGACTACCTTTACCTTTAAGTATCATACAATCAAAAGAACTTAAACTGAAGATGTTAGATTATCAAAGATGATCTCATGATTTTCTTCCAAAAAGCAGAGTAATCAAATAATTAGCTGTCTTCCATTCCAATTAGGGATGGAATTTGCATTAAGCAGGATTTTTAATGTATGCATGTATCCAAAGCATGACCTGTGGGATTATTAAAAAAAGAGAGAATATATGTTTCAATAATCCACTCTTGTGATCAGGGGCAACTGCTAGTGACAGCCTCTTTTCTTATTATAATTTTGAAGAATACACATGGACTCATTTTAGTCAGTGGTAAAAATCCACAGGCTGAGAAAAATGCATTAAAAGTGTATGCATCAGGATAAGTATATTCCAAAATATGCACAAATTTCTATGCAGAAAGAAAAATATATCTCACAACTCAATATGAAATAGGGTCAGACACAATGTCATGATGTGATTAGGAAAACACAGTAGAACTAAGACTGACATTTTTACATCCTTAGGTGCCATGGCAAGAATAGCTGAATTAATGGTCTCACAATTGGCTAGAAAGAATACTTGATCTCCAGAAGGGAAGAGATGCCACCAACCTTGATTCAGTGGCAGTTTCTTAATTTTCCAGACTCCAGAAAAGGATGGTTTTAGAAGGGCCATATTGTTTGCTAATTCTTGACACTTAAGCAGAGATCATTAATGTGATTGACACATGTTGTCAGTGCCAGATCAGACCATGGCCTAATGAGGACTGGCACAGCACTGTCACTTGTATTGCAGAGGAGAAAGTGCACCCTAATTTTTGGAGATTCAGTGGATATGACACCTTTACAGTTCTAATCACTTTCAGATTTGCAAGCCATCTGCCTTTCTTATGCTTTGGCAGTGATACTTATTTGTTACACAGAGAGTGGCTTTAAAAAGAAGTTTCATATTACTTTGAGCCTGCCATCACAACCAAACTGTCAGACAAGCATACCAGCAAGATGAACACTCGGTTCAAACTAGTACTTCAAATGACAAGGTATAAAAGGATGGGATAGATTTTATGAAACTCACTAGTACCTACCTTGGCTTCCAAATTAACTCCAATCATGCCAACAGAGAGTTGTCACAAAAATAATGGGAATAGACCCCTCCAAATTTTGAGACTGTTTTGAAAGCTACTCACACTGCCATCATTCTTTCTTAACTGTCACCTCTTCCTTCATTTCCTCTGCATGGAAAGCTAACAGTTCTGATCTACATTAAAGTGTAGTTGGGATGATTCCTTAAAATGTCAGCAGAAAACATACTGGAAAGGCAATACACAAATGCTAAATATTACAATTTTAGAGAAAAGGGCAGGGAATGGAAAATAGTATCAGTGTACAAAACAGGCAGTGAATAGAACATGAGGCTACCCAAAATAATGTTGCTTTTGTTCAAAGAAGTTGTTTATTACCTTAAAAAGGAAAGGAACAACTGCACTTGAAAAGTATTCCTTTTTCCTCACAGACTATATTTTGCCTAGTGTGTTATGTTGCAAGGTTTTACTTTACCACTGTATCTTCTGACCCTTCAGATTAATTACTGATTTGTAAGGCAATTCAGTATAGTGTAGTGGTTTGGGTATTGAAGCACAAATATGAAGAGCAGGGTTCAAACCCACACCCACCCAAGGAAACACAAATGGTGAGCTTTGGCAAGTCATACTGTCTCTGTCTCAAGAGAAGTCAATGGCAAATCTCCTATGAACAAATCTTGCCAATACAGTATAGTGACAGATTTGCCATAGGTTCACCATAAGTTGGAAACAAGTTGAAGGCACACAACAACAAAGCAATTCATTTCCTGCGAACAGTACCTGACCTTTACTCTCCTGTAATAAAAATTATTTTTATAAAAGAAAAAACAGAGTAATATTTAATTTTTGCTGACCAACCCGTGAATAAAGGGGCCAGACATAGATAATGGGTATGAAATAAGGGCCACTTTATTAAGTTACCTATTTATTAATTTATTTGTTTCCTTAGGAGAATTGCAACTAAGGAGGGGTAACCTAGTGTGGGAGCAACTGATGCAGGTGGTCTCTACTCCTTCTCTGTAACGATGACACCTGAGCCCCAGGGAGAACTCAAATGCTGGGTTACTCCCTGCCAGACCCGCATCAGAAAAGCCAACTACAAGGTCCCTCACCCAAGCACCAAGACTTAAAGAGAGGGTTTATCTTTCAGGCCAACCTCAAGAGAAGCCCCTGTCTTTGCTTCTCAAGTCCCAAGACATAAAGAGGCAGTTCCAGAGACTTCCCTATCACCAAAACGGTGACCTAGGTGCTTACCATACTCAAAATCTCCCCCACTGTCTGCCAGATGACAAGCTATTTAGATATCACCCTAAGCCAATTGTCCAAGTCTGACTGTGACAGTGTGGGGAAAGCAAAAAAGCTTGTGGAAAAGGGGGAGGGGGATTCCTACTGGCCCAGAAGTGACCAAGAGACTTCGCACTGAATCAGCAGCAGGAGGGTGGGTTGAATGTGAAAGCAAATGAGGCAGGAGTTTATACAAGACATACAAGGGAGTGAAGATTGACTCTTCATTATTAATATTTGTCAAAAGGAAGAAAAAGAAAATAATCCAAAAAAACTGCTTTAAATACACATTTGAACAGATCTTTTATATCAGAAAATTATTGAACTGTCCATTATTATCCCTTCAAAACAAAAAAACAAACAAAACTGCTGTGGATAGCACAATGCTAATATCTACCTGACTTTAAAAATGATTGTCAGTTGTAAACCACCCCACCTGGGCATTGATAAAACTGTGTGAATGTCGCAGGTATGTTAACTTTTCTTTCTCCAAACCTGAAGAAATGACAAAGGCCCTCTTCAGGCCGGCCATTAAGGCTGGTCTGGGGGCAGAGTCAGGGCATTGTATCCAGATGACACACTCCCTGACTCCACCCCCAAGATGTCAAGATGCTGCACACCGCTCCACATGGAGTGCAGTGTCTTGGTGCTCCTCTGGTGCTACATCCATACAATGCAGTGGTGAAGGAGCCTCACATAGCCATGGCAATGCAGCTGCTTTTTGTGGCTCCTTTTTGCACCCTCAAAAGGCCGGATCAGGTTGCCATGGCCCTGATCTGGTGTGAAAAGGGATAGCTGCAGGTTGCCCCTTGGGGCAGTCTTTAGAGCCCTAAAGTTATAGTCTGCCTTGGAGGGATGCAGGGCACTTCTGGGGCACAGTAAAGCAGCAGATCAGTTGATGTGTATACGTGAGTGGGGGGAAGGACAGATGAATTATATGGGAGTTGTGTTAAGCCTGTAAGACTGATTCACTTTGAACTCCCTCAGGGCACATTCAAAAATACTCAGGATGAAACTGAAGTAGTTGCGTGAAAGAATAACACAAATTTTTATTGATTACAGCAATAGAAAGTGGACAAAAGTTTTCTGACAATAAAAGCAAAATGTAGCTTCCAAACATCTTTCGATATCATTGCAGGAACATCGTGAGAGTCCTTTTATTGTCCACAGTTATAGCATTATGATCTCATTTTAATTGCCATAGAAGCATCCTATAGAATGAGGATTTGTAGTTTGGTGAGACACTGGAGGATCTCTCTCTCGCAGAGAATATCCCTCCCTAATTTGCAAATTCCAGGATTCCAGAGGATGCCATCAAGACAATTGAAGTGGAATAGTAGTGCTGCAACACAACTGTCTCCTATTGTTCTGTTAGATGTGTGTGTACATCTCAAAATCATCATACTACTATATTACTAGGGTGAAGTAAAAGATCTACAAGCATTTTCAAAGGTATTTCTGTTTTATTTAATATATTTCAATGTCACCATCCAGGTAAAACTCATCAGAGAGGATAACAAAATTAAAGATAAAGGATAGATAAATGCAATACTGGCATGTGGGTTTTTTTAGGCAATTATTATGGCAATGTGTTCATTTATGACCAGAAAACTACATTAAACAATATAGTGGAGTTCAATATAGAACTTCTGGGACTCAACCAAAGTCTTATCATACATTGATCCATGGAATTCAAACTTTAGGTTTGAGACCAGGGGGCCCAAGAAAAGGGGGAAGTTGTTTAATCATACACAATCCCCAAAGATATTTTAAAGATTTATGCTCATATGAAAGAAGATCTTTTACTGATTTTTATTTAAGCCAAGATGAAAAGAGAAGTTTTTCAAACACTCTGGGCATCTTTGAAACAATTTGCCAACAATAAAGGAACAGATAAAAGAATATCGTGCTTAAATTCACCCCAAGGTCAAAGTTCACTACTTTGGATAAACTGTGGTGTATTATTGTAAATTATTAGGATTATCTCAATTCTTGAAGGTAAGAGACAGCAAAAAGTAACAAGAGGTCACTAGCCATTTGACCTATGGTCTTACAGTATGTAGCCCTGTTGTATATGGGAGATGATGTATCATTATTCTGAATAACATGGATACCCTGATTTTTCCCACCTCCACCCCCAAGTTGCACCAATTGCTACAATAAGAGGCAATACGGCCATCATCAGCATGCTTGTATACAGCTCAAGTCCAGGTTATCTGAAGATCCACATTTTCCTATTTGAGTCCAGTCTGAGACCAGAGGAGGTCCTTCTCTCCTCCCCACCATGCTTGTAGGTTCACCTGGTGGGCATACAGGAGAGGGCCTGCATAGTGACTGCTTTCAAACTCTGGAATTTATGCTCATATGAAAAGCTATGATGTTGTCTCAGAAGGACAGGTCTGTTGACACAAAGCTCCCCCCGTGCATGCTGGGAGCTGTTGTCCCTTGGCACCAGAAGTCCCGCCCACCCAAGCCCCCAACCATCCCTTCAGAGCTGAGTAAAAGGCCCCAGTGCCTTGGGAGAAGACCAGGCTAGGGCTGGGTGGGGATGCCACTGCAGTATCCCAGTGTCCTCCCCCAAATTGGATGGCTTTGTAGGTCAGGCAGCCTCTCTTCTCCAAGATCCTTTCTGGAAAGATCACATCAACACTGGTGGTAGCAGAGCCGCCTCCTCCTCCTCATCACTGTTGATGTCCGTGGTGTTGTGATATACTGCTTCAGTTGTTCCAGTGTCGACTTCATCTTCTGCCTCTTGACAGGTGCCCATCCACAAGGAGCCACAAGCTGTGTCTCATGTGTAGCTTGAGGAAAAAAGAAGAATATGCAAACTTCTTCATGGTCCTCTCACAACTCTACTCCTTTTGGGTCGGAATTTAATCCATTCTGACCCAGAAAGTCTGGGAGGATGAGAGGAGTATGGAAATGCTTATGCACCCTTCTTTGTTTGCTTGCACTACTTGCAAGGTGCACCTTGAGCCTCCTTTCTTGTACATGCTTCTGGGTTTTTTTTTTGCTTGTGTGTTTGTTTGTTTTTTGCTTCTGCAGGCCTCTCCACACTCCATTCACATCCTCAGCCCTTTCATGCTGGGGTTTGTAGGACTCCAGCCCAGAAGGACGGAGGTGGGTATGAGAGGAGCACAGTGAGGCTCACACACCCTTCTTCTTCTTTTGCTCAGACCACTCAAGGCTCTGACAGACTTTGGCGGTGGTGCTGGTGGAGTGACCACTCAAGACTGAAAAGGAGGAGGTGGAGCTCTGCCAGTGAGTGAGAGTCCAAGCTGGGCTGTTTGACTGGTTTCCCCATTTTCTTTCCCCAAAGGCTCATGCCAAACTTTTTTTAAAAAGTAGGGGAGAGTTGTGTGTGTGCTGGCATGTGTCAACTATTGCCCCATCACACACACATAACATAAGCTCACAATATTTCTTCAAACCTTTACACATCCCATGTAAGGATATCGTGGCCACACAGGTTCACAAGCCACAAGCTAAGAACTGCTGATTTATAGCAAACATATGAAGAAAATAGCAAATTTAGGAAATCTCTTTTTTAAAAATGTATCAAATAGAATTGCCATTCAGTGACGCTGGAGGGGAGCCAACAATTCCCCGACGCTGAGGAAATAGGCCAGGCTTTCACACACACATTCCTCCTCAATGTTTTAGAGGCGATTTACCAGCGCTTACCCCATAGTAAGTGCTGGTCTGATGATCTTCTATGTAGCTAAGTGGGTGATACAGAATTGTGGCCACTCATACTACAAGAGCAACAAAATCTTGCTGAACTAATGTGCTGTGTTATTCAATGTGCTTGAAGCATCCACCTTCTCTTAGTTATGTTGATAATACAGTTTTGCCCATTGTTGTGCTCTAGCTGAATTGTTCTATTCCTTTTAAGGAAAGAATCATGTATCTGGACTTTGGCACACATACAGGGCTCCAGCAGTGCAGTCCTAGCAGCAATGCAGTTCCTAGCAGATTGTTGTTAATGTATAATGCTGAATATTAAAGCAAGTAAGGATGCAAAAGTCTGTGCTGTTTTAAATGGTTACCTTGTGTAGCCATTGACTAGCTTAATACTTCCTCTGTTGCCCCATGTTAGAAGAACTGGCACATACTGTTGAGAAAAGTGCAAAGGAAGAAGAGAGAGATGAACAGCTGGTGGGAGAAATTATGCTAATTTACATGAAAGTTCCACTTTAATTTTAAACACAGCACTGAAAACCAAATTGAATACATATGGCTTTCATTTTTTTATCCTGCCGAGAAACTATTTTCACAGCCTCTCTGTGTTCTTAAAAATATTTATTGGTACATTTCTCTTTATAAACCCATTGTACAACTCTAAGTACACATTTCCCCCCCACTGGAAACTGTGAAATATTCATACAGTTTCACACTGTATATCATGAAAGTAATTAACTTGGCTAAATCCGTTATTGCATACTTACAGTTAATAAATGCATTGTAATCAGAATATCAATAACCTTCAGCATCAAAAGCTAAGTGCAAAAATCTATAGCATTTTGCTGTGTGCCATTTGCTTTTGTTTGTATTCCAGGAAAGTGAAATTGAACATGTTTGCTTGACAGCATAAAAGGGTTGAAAATGAATTCACTGATGGAAGTAGTAAAGACTTCAGGCTTACTGGCTCACAGGAATATTGATGCATAGAATACTGTTAAAGTGTTCCATGTGTGTATTTTTTAAAAAATGGCTTCCAGCTAATTTAAGGGATCCAGCAGCAGGGACTTCATCCTGGCCTCCTCAGCCATGATGACAGCTCAATATTATTCTGTCCTTGTAAATTCAGTTGACATCCAAAAAACTTCAGAGGGTGTTCATATTTTTCAATAGATGATACCACCAACTGAAACTGATGCAGAATACTGTATGCACTTAGTACATTAATTGTGCCTATGAGGAAGTCAGAAAATTCAAGGGTTGTTTAGATGATTTTAAATTTGACATTAAAAGGAAGAGATGCATTTCAAACCAACAGTGAAATATATTTTAAGAATTTGAACTCTGCATATTGTTACAAACATCTGAAAACCAGAGATGCACATATAAAATTGGAAATGACAAATGGGGAACCTTGGACAGAATCCATTCCATTGAATGCCATTCATTATCTTCATGACTGTTGCTGGAAGAGGAGAGGTTTTGTGATACTTCCACATGTGTTAACTGTTCCCAGTTTCCCAATGATAATTTCAGAATATTGCCCCCCTTTTCTGAGGGAAAAGTAAATAATTTGGTAGATAATATTTTCATTCAATCAATCATTCTCCCTTTTCCTCCCTAACTTTTATAAAATTAAAAGACCTTTTAGAATAAAATGCTTTCTGAGCTAGCCATTTTAATTGAGTCAGAGGCAAGAAGCTCAATAGTGGCTGCACTTTCCATGGTCACAGATATGTGGTGATAGAAGACAAGTGAAACCTGCCAACTCTGTGAAGTTTTCTCTCCTGCCACCACCACCAGTTCCTGTGTATTTATGATGACATGGTGCCTGAATTCCGCAGCTACCAAAGATGATGATGATGATGGTGGTGATGATGATGATGATGATGGCAACAACAATGAAAGTAGTTTAAAGTATTTGTAATTTAGAAGCACTATACTACAATTTTAAAAGGAGGAAGATCATAGACCCTGACTAAAGAAGGTATGTCCATGTTACCATTCTGAAAACAGAACATTTTAGATTAAAAAGGAAAAGTAACTAAAAGTGGGAAAGCCATGGGAGGTCTTCAGCTCCAAATGTGATTCTCCCATAGTTTCTATTCAATACCCTTTCCAGCCCAGGATATATCAGAAAATGTTATGATCTCTGCTTCCAACATGCCCTTTTATTTTAAAATGGTACAGGATAGACACAAAACTGTTTCCCTCTGAGTAGCTTAGATAATGCTGATGGGTTTTCGAACACAGATCCTGAACTTGACTGTCCTATGAGCTATCTCACTAGCAACGATGTAAAACACTAAAAATAGTCCCATGTGCATGAGAACTTGGGATAATGCTTGCTAGCTAAGGGGCTCAACAGACTGCCCCTAAGGGGTGGCCTGTAGCTGCCCCTTTCACCACCAGATCAGGGCCATGGCACCTACATTCCACGGCCCCAATCTGGCATCAGCCACTCCTTTTGCAGCGGTGTCCTCTGGATGCAGCACCAAAGGAGTGCCATGATGTTGCCCGCCATGCAGTCAGGCACACAACGTGACTGTGGTGTCAAGGCAGTGTCGGGGCATGCAGAGTGTGTTTGGTTTGTAACACCTTACCTGGTGAAGACACCAGTGAAGCTTTGAACATTTGCAACATGTATTTTGGTTGCCCAATAAAGGTGTTTGGTGGATTTTTGATCAGATTTGCCATAAGGCCAACACAACTAACCCTGGACACTGCCAAGAAGATATTAAGGCATGATCCTGGCTCAGAGATATTTTCAAAAAGCCACAATGTTATTTTTTTTGTCCAAATATGTACAATCCAAACAGACTACATATTTAGATCATATCATGAATTCTGTCATAGTTAAATATTCACCTTAACAATACCTGTATGTATATGGGTGTGTTAAAAGTGCATAACATATTTTAATTCAGCTGGTCATTGCAAAGTTGAAAAAAGTATGAATCTGAAATAGGACCCTAAGCCAAATATACCACAAAAGCAGCAAGAAGGGTTATTTAATAAGCAAAGTAGCTGTTGATGGCATACATTCACCTTCAGCTAAAATTAATGTTATTTTGACACACAAGAACCTAGGAAACAGTGATGTGTCCCCAGGGTTTTCAGTCAGTAGAAAAGCCAGGATTGAACTAGCTTGCCATATGGCAAGCCTGAATATACAGATTCTGAAACATTACAAAATACAGCTATTTCCTCGGGAAAAAAGAGATGCATATGTGGTCCCCAAATCCCAACATCAATTATCCTGTTTGTTCATTGCCATTAGCAAGTATTGCATATTGTGTAATTTCCATTTTAATCTATCTGCTGTAGGTTAGTTACTACAGTGTATATGAAAAATTGATATGAGATTCTTGCTAATGCAGATATTACTGTTAATATTATCATCATCTTACATTGTGAATAGTTTCAAATTACCTTGCAATATGTAATGGACAGGAAACCTCATGTAAATTCAGAATCTAATTTCCCATATTCAAAATTTCAACCAGCTGATGTTACATTTTTCAGTAATTTGGCATTGCAGAGGCTAAGAGAAGTCATCAGTACTGAATCTAAACGAACATACATTGAACTGAAAAAGTATGAATGTGTATTAATTTGGTAAACTAGTGCCACACATTCTTGGCCAAGGACCTCAAAGAGTATCAAATAGACTGTGGAACCTTTTGTTTGAGATGCTGCATGTAATCTGAATACAAATGTTCAGAATGTATTTAATTGAAACTAAAGCAGATAATACTATTGAATATCTTTCTGATAACAGAATGAAAGCAATAGAGAAGTAATTCTGTTTTGAGCAGTTCACCAATCTGGACTTTACATGGGGGGGGGGGGGGGGGGGAACTCCACCAACTGTAGCAATGCTGACCGATCATGGAATAACAGGGCCAGACACAGAGAAATTGAGTTAAATAAGGGTCATTTTATTTAACCTAGAATCTATTTAAATTGTATTGAACCTGGGAAGGAGCAAGAGGCAAGGAGAAACTTAGTGGGGATCAGGTGAAGCAGGTGTCATTCCCTTGGCCTCCTCTTCAGCCTTTCCCTGGGTGAACCTCCTGAGCCATCAAAAGAAAAGGCCAGTAACCCAAAATACCTAGGATGTACTGGAAAAGGCAAAACACAGGCGGGATACAAACCGCCGCTTTGTGGCAGTCTGCCGCCGCCGCCGGTTAGTCCGCGGGGGAGCCGGAGCCTCCACACGGCACGGCTCCCATGCGGACCGAAAAAGAAGCTCCAAAATGGAGCTTCTTTTGGAGTCGCGTTTGCGACGTAGCGAGGCGCCAGGGGCGCACTCGCTACGTCACAAAGGACGCGACGCGTACGGACGCTCAGTGTCCGATACGCAAAGATGGCACCAGCCATGTAGAAGGGCCGGCGCCATCTTGTACGGACGGAGTCTGTATTAGGCCCAAGGGCGTCTAGAAGAGACGCCCCTTTTTTAAAATAGGACGTCCTCCGGACGTCCCAAATGCCAGTTTGTAACCGGCCACAGATTCAGTATCACATTTCATCAATTAAGTCCTCACTCCATTCCTGTGCATCTCCCAAACTGCTGCATCAAAAGATGTACAATACACAGTGAAAACTTCATAGGAATGGCATCACTGACAGACTCACCCTGGGATAAGATTCTAAGCCAAATGAATAAGTTTACATTCACTAGGTACTTTCTTGGGAATAACCTCCAAATGCGACTCCCTTAAATTGGGTACCAGAGGGGATGTAAAGGGACCTGCCATCCTTCCTTCCATTCCTTCCTTGTAAAACTTGCCCCTAACTACATCTTCCAAACCGACTACTGAACATAAATTCTTAAATCATTGAAATCTTGTATCATTCTTAACATTGTAGGTCGCTTTGATTGTTTTTAACAAAAAGTGGGGTACAAATAAAAGTTTTATTTATTTATTATTTATAAATCAAAAAGGGCACCTGATTCCTTGAACTGGAACCTGAAACCCTACTCTAAACTCTTCCCTTAGAAAATGAGGTGCAACATGCTCTGGGTAAAGTTGTAAAAGCACCTCCAGCCAATCCAATTTAGTTGGGCTGTGTTCCTTATGAATGTGGAGAGGCACCTCCTGGTTCCCACTTACCTGGCTGCTAATCTCTATGCCAACCTGCACTTTTTCCTTTCAGGCAGTTTCAAAAGGAATGAAAACCCCCCATAAACAAAACACCCATGAAGAACTTTGCAAGGCCAATATGCACAAGGACCCTGAACCCCAAATTCCTAACACAACAGTCTGTGCTATAGGCTAATTACAACCTGTGGCTTATTACTAACACCAATCTTTGCCTTCTGCACAATATGACAACATTACATGTTCGCCATATAGGATTTTATCCCTAGTGGTTTGTAGTAAATTTTTACCCAGGTCAGTCCACTACAGCCAGGTTGCTGCACACTTCCCAGATCCACATAAAAACACATAGGATAGGCTCTGTGGGAAAAACAGTGCCAAGGAACAATCTGTGATTGTTCTAGATTGAAACTGGATTGTATGGAAAGTCACCCACCCATGAGACTAATTCCCATACTGGCAATACCTACAGATGCCCGCCCCCAGTGGAGTGCGCCAGATTCCCCATGGGCAATTACAGGGCACTGTAGAAACTGTGTAGCATCAGAAGGTTCAACTGAAACAGGTTCCACCATTGAAGACTCACCAACACCCTTAGTGCAGCCATTGAGGCCACAGGAACCTCCTCCACATCACCCAGCAAAACTTTATTTTCACTAATTTTGTTTCATTTCTCCAGGGCATCTAAAGGAGTCAAAATCTGCTTAGTAAGATGTGCCTTACCTTCAGTTCCAGGCTTAGTTGGAATAAATGGAACCTTAGGAGGGAAATTAATAGGATTTAACCTCTGAGTAGAGATATAAATAATATTTATAAATATTTGAATACCAAGTGAAAAGGGGCTTCCTAAGTGCCAGACAACCCTGATGAGGAAAATCCTGGATGGACAGTTTGGGACTTTTTCTGCACAGAAAACACATCTGGTCCTAAATTCCCTTTTAGTCCTAACTAGGGGATGCAGTGGCTCAAGTGGTTAAGACAATGGCTCTGTTGATTGCAACATCAACAGGTTGGCAGTTCGAGGTCCAGGTGCCATGTGATGGGGTGATGACCTCTTATCACTAGTCCCACTTTCTGCCAACCTAGCAGTACAAAAGCATGCAAGTGCAAGTAGATAAATAGGTACCACTTCAGTGGGAAGTTAAACAGTGTTCTGTGCAGTCATGCTGGCCACATGACCCACAGAATAGTCTCTGACAACACTGGCTCTTCAACTCAGTAATGGAGATGAACATTGTCCCCTACCGTCGGACATGACTTGACAACCTTTACCGTTATCTAGAGTAGATCTGCGGCCTAAATTACCCAAATAATAATAATAATAATAATAATAATAATAAAATTTATTTGTATCCTGCCCCTCTGAGAACAATTGGGGCGGCTAACAAAGTTAAAAATACAGAACAAATGCAACAGATGCTTTGTTTTGGGAGGCAAACAGGGTCAACCCTGGTTAGTACTTGGTTGGGAGACTACCAATGAACACCAGGTGCTGTAAATGATATTTCAAAGGAAGGAACTGGCAAAAACCACCTCTGACTATTCTTTGCCTAAGAAAACCTAATGAAATTCATAGGGTCCCCATGTCGATAGGTGACTTGAAGGCACACACACACACAAAGAGTTGAC
The DNA here is from genome assembly GCF_019175285.1 of Sceloporus undulatus. Taxonomy (NCBI): domain Eukaryota; kingdom Metazoa; phylum Chordata; class Lepidosauria; order Squamata; family Phrynosomatidae; genus Sceloporus; species Sceloporus undulatus. The sequence continues at coordinate 131,322,011 of NC_056522.1, forward strand.
CCATTAATTTCATTTGATTTATCTATGTGTTGATTTGCCATTGATCAAATAATTTAATGGCTGTACTGTAGCTGGGACCAACCAAGAGGATGCCAGCTGTGTTTCCTCCCCCCCCCCCCAAATAAAACAGCAGTTTTGCACATGGATGTTATCTTAGTGCAGCAATAAATTTTCTTGTACAGAAAACATGGGCAGAAAACAACATGACTGTGCAGAAAACACATTTTTCCATACATAAACACACCCACACCCACACACACACACTCAGAAAGAGAGAGAGAGAGAGAGAGAGAGAGAGAGAGAGAGAAACTATAAAACCTATGCATGGATTCCCCCCCTCCCCCCAACAATTAAATAGTACTTGAAAATGGCAGTTTTCACAGTATTTACAGTGGGGAGGAAAACAGTTACATTATCAATTCTGGCCCACAATAAAATTTGCAGAGATTTGCAAAGATTTACATCACTGTTAAAATGTCATACCCAAAGACCATCATTTATTACTTCCCTATTAGTAAATTAATCAAAGGAGGAAGTGTATGAAAACATATTTTTGCAGACTGTCTATGGATTTGAAAATATCTGAAGCTCAATTTTGTTGAGTGGTGTTTTGATTTTTTTTCTAAATTCTTCCTATGGGCAAAACAGACTGGCAGTAAGAGCCGGCTTCCTGTCTGTTTTACCCCATGATTTTTTCTCATCTTTGTTTTGTATCATGTTATGAGTCTTCAAGCTTTCTTCCTGCACTAACATCTGCACCTTTTTACACATCTTTATTTGCACATTTATTTTGCAGATGACTTAATTGACTTGTTTACCCTCTGACTGAAGCACATTTTCAAACATTTCCCCCTATTCATGTTTTAATGTGCATTGTTTTAATCACATTTCTTTTTTCAAGTCTGCCAAATGGCAGAATGCTTGATGCAAGGTGTGCAATTTCTCATACCAAGGAGCTTATCACATAGTTTTTATAATGCAATTTACTGCTCCTGAACTGAAGTGTAATTCAGGCTGTATCCTGGTCCTATCACATGGCTTTTGTCTCCCAATCCGCCATCTGAGTACAACACAGCTGCAGCCCATGTCTCTTAATGCACTTTGGTGGCCATTTTTCAAACTCGGGAGCTTTCCGACTTTGAAAAATGGCTGCCGAAGTGTGTTATGGGACATTGGCTACAGCTGGGCTGTACTCGGATGGAAGATTGGGAGACAAAAACCACGTGATAGGACCAGGATGCAGCCTGAATTAGGCTTCAATTCAAGAGTGGTAAGTTGCATTACAGGCTGTACAACAAGCCCCCAAGTCTCATGAAGTGCACAAATGCTGCTTTCATCGAGACTGTGAAGTTCAACAAATTTCTTCCCATCCCTAAGACTATCAGTTTAATTATGTGCATCCTTCCTTATTTATTGCAGTCATACTATGCTTTTCTTCAGCCTTGAATCTCAATGTGTTATACAAACAGTGGTCAAATTACAAACTGCTTTACTTCATCAACATTCCATGTATTTTCAGACCACACACAATAGCTTCTCATTTCATCTTGTCTTTTTCTATCTTCTTGCGTATATGTACTTCACCAGCTAGTTCCATTTGTTAATTCCAGCTAGAGAGTAGACCCACTGAGTCAATTACTGAGGGATAAGTTAATACTTCTGTAAATTTCATTGTTAAACCTGACCTCCTTTTATTGAGACTAACAATTAAATATAAGCCCAAAGCCCAAACAACTGCATTTAAGCCCAAAGGAAACAAAAAGGAGAGTTCTGGTACAACTGAATCCTCCATAAAAAGAAACAAACTTATCATCACTTTTAATACAATGATATTATCCTAATTCTATGCAATATTTCCCCTTCTGGTTTGTTTTTCCATTTTACATTTTAAAGCGGATCCTTTAGTAAAGTATCTTCCGCTTATAGCAGTCTTCTAGAAAAAGACTAATTAATGTCTGTAGGCAAAAGTAACTTCAGTATCAACCAGTTTCATAAAATGTCAAGGCTATTAAAATTCATTAAAGTACGCATGTGGCAAGTAGAAAGGGGGGGGGGGTTGATATCCAATTGTATTCATTTTCTCACCTAAACAAAGATTTTCTGACCCTCAAGAGGCCTATTGCGAAGAAAAGAAGAGACTCAAAATCCTTCAAACTTCAGGTAGTTTTCCAGGGAATCTGTTTGCACCACAACAGGCATTTTTTATTCTCCATATGTGTCTGTACTGTGAACATGGATGTACACTCAGAGATATAATATGGTTACCAGTCTGAATCCAGGACACGGCTCCTTCATTGTTAATTGTTAAGAAATCTAGGAGCAGGAGGACATAGTGTCAAATTCTGCCAGGTGAAACTATGCGAAGTCTTCTCCCTCTTTCCTGCTCTTTCCCTGTAGATGGATGCACAGGACTGATGTCACAGTACCTGTGCTGCTCCATTCTATCCCTTACAGAACTGTCCTAACAAGATGGATGCAAAGGAATCTTGTAGCACCTTTGAGACTGAGTAAAAGAAGTTGTAGCATTAACTTCTGTATACTTGGTCTACTTCCTCAATCGCATGAGAAAAAGGTGCATGAAGGATGGACAGAAATATGCAGATCCAATAACATCCAACCAATAATACCTTTATTGGACCAACCAAAACACACAATTACATGTTGCAAGCTTTTGAAGTCACTATGGCCTGTTACAGACTGCCAAAATAAAGCTGCTTCGGGTCTCTTTGGAGGTATGCTATTTAAATGATGCATGGGTCCTAAGAGTCTGGAGGTCACGCCAAAGCCACACTCCATTCCTAAGCATAGGAATGCAGCTTTGGTGCAGCTTCCGGACTCTTAGGATGCATGCATCATTTAAACAGCATACCTCCAAAGAGACCTGAAGCAGCTTTATTTTAGCAGTCTGTAACAGGCCATTGGCTTCTTCATCAGGTGAACAGGAGAAAGAAATTGAAGATGTTAGTGACAGGCCTGCATATTCTGTTTTTGGACTTAGTTCAGATGGTAGGGACGGCTATCTGCAGGCTGGCACCTCCCCCTTTGGCCATGTGGTCACTGGTAGATTTTCAAATTAGATGTTTTTTGGATTTCAAGATACCACATTTAAGCTGTCACAGAGGAAGAGAGAGCCAGTGCAATGGGGCTTTGCCATCTGCGGCTTTTGCCTCCAATAAAGGTAAAGCAATTTTTCCACTAATATTGGCACTGATTGGCATAATTTGCTGCTACATCATTTAAAGTTTTCCTGATGCAAAACATGAAGACTTCTTGAGAAAGTCAGTGTTCTCTACCTACATAGGAACCTGTGGCTTCACAATGGAAGGAGACATGCTAGATTCCAAGGAAACATCTTCTTTGAATTGCAAATGGACATTAAATTTCCTTGAATTTTATTGGATTTGCTATATGGCCAACACAGCTACCCCTAGATGTTTTTTTGGATTTCAGAAATATGCATGAGCAGATAGGACCTTTATAATCAGACTATATGAACAGCCACAGAAATGCAAAACTTGTGGGTATAGTGATATGGTGACAAGATCGGCTTTAATAATGATCATGGAGGGGCAAAGGTAGGAGGACAGCTATTGTCTAAGGCCAGGGTGGGTGGATGCCCATATGAATGGTGGAGAGAGTTTTGGAATGTGGTATTGGAACCACAAGATTTGGAGAAACTAAATATATAGGAATGATTTCTCAACGTTAAAACGTATAATTCAAAAATAGCTTAAATTAGAGCTTGAAGAAGTATTTGTCTAACACAGGGAACAGATGTAAAGTATAGGATGTTGATAGGATAATTTGTCCAGCACATTCTACTGCTGCTCATGGTTCCAGGTGTAGCCAATCTAGGCTTCAGCAGACATTGCCACATCTGAACATTTTACACTTCAGTACCTTAACAGGTTTATCATTGCCTTCCCCTGAGGATGAGAGTGTGGGATTTGCCCAAGTTCACCCAGTGGCTTTCATGGCTGAGTGGAGAATCAAACTCTGGTCTCCAGAGTCCAACACTCAAGCCAGTGTACTGGGCCTGACTTCCCCCATCCAAGTGCCTTACCAACCCCCAAATCCCAGCTGCCATGGTAGTTAAAGTAGAATGATAGTGCTATAATTGGGCAGTGTGACAGGACCAAGGGTCTCTTGGAAGTCTCTCATGCATAGGGTTGCCTTTAGAAGCCAGCTTCATGGCACTTAACAATTACAACAAAAGGAGATGAATGAGAACTGCTTTTGGCAAAGCATTACTATTCTATGGTTGGGCAACAGGTTGTGATGAATCTGAAACAGGTGTTGACAATGCTTGCAAGTCCTTCTGGGGGGACAAATTTGCTTGTTTATGAAAGGAGAATTTTATCAGAAGTTTAAAGTCTGATGTTACAGGAAGCTTTCCTTTTCTATCTCCTTGCTTGAGTTTTTTTTAAGACCTAATTCTGTCAGTTCAGTATTTTTATGGATGTGCTGTTATATCAAAAAGAAATAAATAAACAAGATGAAATTCCCTACCTGATCCCTGTTCCCTCCTGTAAAATTCATAGCAGGACAAGAAGCTGCTCAAAGAAGATCCTCATACCCTAGAGGTTCTTTTTTCCACCTCATTATTTTGGAAGGCTTTCTTCCCTAGCAGTTGAGGATGTTGTAGTGGAAGCAGGAGTCATTTCTGCCTGCTGAAAGATTTAATATGTCAAGGAAATTCTGAAGGGCTTCTCACTGCTAGATTAGATTTTGATGATTTTCTTCTTATGAAGGTGACTTCTTTAAACAATGTTATATTGCCGAGGGCACAGTCAAAAATGGACTAGTTCATTTTGGGGGATTCTGTAAAAGAGACAATAAAGTAGTGTAGTGTCCATATCAATGTGTGCATGTCCCCCTCTGAATAGTTACTTATTGGAGGGGGGGGGGGAGAGCAGTGGGCCACTTTAAAATGTCCAAGTTTGATTATAAATTACTTCTGCCAATGAGATCTCAAATTTCCCATATTTTTGCTTCATTGTCTAACAGTATAGCAAACACTGAATTTTAAAATACTAACTTGTAAATATGGATAACTATATTTACTAAGAGAGCCAGCATAGTGTAGTGGTTTGAGTGCTGAACTACAAATCAGATAAGACATTCCCCACTTGGCCATGGAAACCCACTGGATGACCTTGGACAAGTCACACTCTCTCAGCCCCAGCAGAAGGAAAATCAATCTCTTTCTAAATAAGTCTTGCAAAGAAAACCCTATAATAGGTTCACCTTGGGAGTGTCATAAGTTGGAAATGACTTAATGGCACACAGCAACAAATGTTTACTAAGGTTTGGTGAATATTTGTTCCCTAAAATATAATGAAATCCAATGATTGGGCATGTTTTACTAGTTTGAGGAAAAGTTCCAGTTATACATCTCTGTAGGATCTTTTATTGACATTTCATGCTTCAAGTTCCACTTTACTATACCTAATTAAGACTGCTGCCACACTGCAGAATTAATGCAGTTTGGCACTGCTTTAACTGTTATGACACCATCCTATGGAATCCTGGGATTTTGTAGTTTGCTGTGGCACCACAGTTCCCTGACAGAAAACACTATCTCACAAAACTACATATCTCAGAATTCCACAGCATTGAGCCATGTCAGTCAAAGCAGTGTCAAGCTGTATTCATTTTGCCGTGTAGATGCAGATTAAAAGACTGGCTTTTGTTCTAAGTCCCCTCCACTACCCTGTGAATGTTGATTAGCTACTGCATATCATGAGTTATCCTTTTGTTCCACAAGTTCATTTAAAGCCTGCTTGGCATTGTTATTCTCAGCATAAGTTCTTCTTTTTTGAGGTTTTAAAATAGCTGATATATATTTAATTTTATTACATATATAAATAGTACTCTTCACAGTCCATATGCCCACCGTAATGTATAATAAGAACAATAAACATTAGAATATCCCATAAGATCAAGAAATATAGGAGTAACAAATGAGTACCAAATAAGAGAATTTAAAAACAACATTAGGCAATAGTTAGGTATATTCAGGCAGCACTAAGGTAGATCAAAACTCTTTGGCGCTGAATATTATCAAATCTGGTAATACTGGTTTAGAAAGCCCAACGTTATGTTACAGTATAAGAGTTCAATGAAATATCAAGGAACAATGATGTAAAGGAATTCAAAACAAAGCAAATAATTCCTCAACATTATCTGCAAACTTGTATCTGGGCAAATGTATTGAATCGTGATGGAGTCATATTGTGAGGTCCCCTTCATACATTCCTATCCCTGAAAAGAACAAGAGTTGGAGGTAAGGAGAGCATGGCAAACTATACACATTGAATAGATGGTTATTAAACAAATCACTTAGGAATATCCAATATAAATTGTGACATATCAGTAGATATTTACATGAGAGGTAGAGTTAATTAAAAACATTTACCCCTATGTTATCACTTTTTCTTCTTACTATGAGGTTCAGCATTTCAGTTTAAATAAACATCAGCTTTTATTGTATACTATTCAAATTACCCTATTCAGATTTGTCCCCTTTTTGTGGTGGGGATGTTTTTGAATGTTGCACCATTAATAGATTTCACTTTTCTAGGAACGGAGCAGAGATGTGTGCATGTGCGCATACATGTGCGCGCGCATACACACACACTCTTTCATTCATAGACTGGGCAGGTTTTTATAAAGTACAGACCTTAATAATAATATTAAAATATTTTTAGAGTTTCTAAAGCTAGATTTTTTTGGAAAAAAATAAAGACATCACTGAAGTGAAAAATATACAATATACTATTATAATTCCAACACCGTACTTTTAAGAAAGAATGGTAATTGTCTGTAAAATTTTAATATGATGATTAGCAAGTCTTTTTGGATTCCTCTTTGCAGGAGGTTTTTGTCTAACTAGCAAGATATATGTAACAAAAGAAAGTTTTAAAATAGCCATCATAAATGTGATATTTTAATATAGATGTAGAGATGTGAACAATTGGTTGAAAAAACCCTTAGAGAGACCAGCAGGTGGTAGTTCTAGAAGGCATCTGCTGGAAGAATAATTGAATATGCAACTCAGATCTTAAGAGAGAAAGGGGGGAATAGTTGAATGAATGTTTCAGAACATTCAACACAATGAAAGTGCAAGATCAGTGTTATACTTATATTAGTCGAAATAAATAGAAGGTTGATTGTGAACATCAGAAATTGGTTTTTTCCTCTGTTGTCTCCTTTTCCATTGTGCCTTCCTCTCCCAACTGCTGAAGTCCTATGATAATGGTACTAATATATAAGTCCATAGGACTTTAACAAAGCAATGTGCCAAGGAAGACATGTGACAGTAGGAAACAGAATGAGGAAAGAGAGGAATTAAGAGGGATAAAGAGGGGTACTTGGAAAAGCCAGGTGGGATAAAGAATAGAGAAGAGTTGTGCACTAGAAGACAGGAAGAATTCTTGTCTAATGAAAGGGAAGTTTGGGAGGTATCACCCCACCTGCTGGCTTTGAGTTACTCAAGCAAGGATGCGAAAGAAGATTCCTACAGCTCACTTGAAGTCACTTATAAGTAGGAGTAGCTGGTGTTTGGAGGAATCCAAAAAAATAAAAAATAAAAAAAATTCTGGGGTCATTGGCCATGTTTCTGTATTGGAGTTGCACAACATAAATTACTGTGTGTGGGGCTATGCATTGATTGTACTATGCAAACCTTAGGTTGAATACAAGATTTCACAACCAAATGACACCACTGAATGTGCAGCTGAAAGAGCATTACTGCCAAATTCACCAAGGGTACAGTGGTATGCATGGGCAGAAAATGCATGTCCTTATGCACAATAGAACCACATACACAGCTCCTCTTCCATGCTCTTGAAGTAAATGTGGACATTGTGCAATGGGCAACGGGGGGAATTAGTTGCTTTTATGAAGAAACTTTTACTGTGTAAGGCATCAATAGTATTCCATCCTTTGAACTCTATGGGGCTAGAGTTCTGTTGGAGACTGCTGAATACATTACGTTGTGGGGCCTCAATCTGTGAAATTTTATTTATTTATTTATTTATTTATTTATTTATATGGTGCATAAAAGCCTTGAAGCCTGGCTAATCAGCATAGATGGTACAAAGGGAGGGGGGGGCTTCACAGATCCACACAGCCATTATTAGAACCATTGCAAATCAATACAGATGTCAAAATAGGTGAGACAGTCATTGATCATCATCAGTAGTGCTATGGTACTTATGCGATTTCTTAATGCAGTCAATTTTGAGGGAGGTTCTGATTGCCAAAGATACTGAGTACTGTGTGATTTTTAAAGAAGATTTGTATTGTCTACAGATTTGAATAACTGTATTTCTACTTAATCATGTGGATTAAATTCAATATATGTTGTAAAATATATTGCTATTCTAAAGTATTTTAAGATTTTTTTATTTTTAAAAAAAGGTTTGATAAAATCTATTAACTAATTCAAATAAAGGATTGTGTGGATAATGTGAATGATGATTATATTCTCAAGAAATGTCACTTTCATTCAATGCTGAGTTAGAGGTTTCTTCCTTGTTCAAACACTGAAGAAAATTTGGAGAAAGCCAAAATAATTTCAATAAAATTCAAGTTGAATGTTCAAGAGAGGAATAACTAAGGGTCCAAACAGATAGGCCAAAATAAAGCTACTTCAGGTCACTTTGGAGGTATGCTGTTTAAATGACACACACATCTTAAGAGGCCAGAAGCTGTGCCAAAGCCACACTCCATGCCTGGAGCGTAGCTTTGGCATGGCTTCTGGTCTCTTAGGATGCATGCAGCATTTAAACAGCATACCATCATAGTGACCCGAAGCAGCTTTATGAGCTGATTTTCTTTCTGTTAGCCTTTTTCTCAATCCACCTTGCACATCCGAACTTCATGATGGAAAATATGCTGGTTTGGATGATACTTTTAGTTTAAACGTAATATCTTTGCTTTTTATATTGTTTAGTTCTTTCATAGTTGCCCTTCCTAATCCCAGGCTTGTTTCCACTTAGGGAGAATTCGGTGCCTGATCTGAATTGATGAATCGGCGCAAAAATAGTTCCTGGTTCCCACTATGTTTGCGCCAATTCTACTAATTCAGATCAGGTACCTTGGCCTTTCCTAGCCCAGACTGTCCCCAGCTTCTCTGCAACCTCCTTCCCAGCTTCCTTCCGACCTTCTTCCATTCCCCACACCTGGGGAAGGAGGTAGCAGGAAGGCTAAAGAGAAGCTGGTGGCTGCTGGTGAAGGGGAGATGGCCGGGGCCATTGCAGCTCCCCCCCCATCACTGGCGGTGGAATCGAACCCACCCCTCCCAGTTCCCACTTGGGCCGGGGCAGATTCAAATCTGCCTGTGGGTCCAACTTGGGCTGAATCTATTTATTTCCAAATAAATCGATTCAGCCCAAAAAACACCCCATTTTACCTGCGTCTTTTTGACGCGGGTTAAATGAGTAAAAATGGGTAAAAACCATGCCCCCCCTTTCTGAATCACCTCAGCTATTCGAATTAAGTGGGAACCATGGTGGTTTAAACCGGATCATTTCAAATCACAATCTGGTTTAAACCATAGTGGGAACAACCCCCTAGTCATCTTCTTATATTTTAGCTGCAGTCTCTGTTCTAATTGATGATAGATCCAATGTATGAAAATTCTTTGACTATTTCAATTTCATTGTCTTCTAAACTGAATTCATGTAAATCCTTCATGATCATTATTTTTGTTTTCTTGATGTTCAGCATTAAGCCTGCCTTCTCACTTTCTTCCTTGACTTTGGGGCTGTGCAGACTGGCCATTAAGGTCGTTCTGGGGAAGAACCATACAATGCACACCCTGACTCTGCCCCCCTGGCAGTGTGATGCCGTGCACCACTCCACATGGTGCATGGCATCATGGTACTCCTCTGGCACTGCGTCCACATGACTCAGCACCAAAGGAGTGCTTTAAAGCTGCAGCGCTATGGCTATCGCACCGTTTCCAGGGTGCAAAAAGGACCCGCTTTTTGAGGCTCCTTTTTGTGCCCTGGAATGGACAGATTGGGGCTGCAGTGTGCGGTTGTCATGGCCCCAATCCAGTGCAGCTGGAGGCAGCTGCAGGCTGCACATAGGAGCGGACTGCACAGCCACATTATTCATTGTTTCAAGTCTTTGTTGTTTTCTGCTAGTAGCATGATGTCACCTGTTAGATTGTTGGTGTTTCTTTCTCCAATCTTCACCCTCCTTTTTCTGAGTTTAAGCCTGCTCTGTGTATGATATTTTCTCATATAAATTAAACAGATAGAGTGATAAGTTGCAATCTTGCCTGACCTCTTTTCTGATTGGGAACCATAATTTTTTTCCCATATTCTGCTCTAGCAGCAGCCTCTTGTCCTGTGTTCAGGTTGCACATCAAGACACTCAAATATAATGGTGCACCCACTGCTTTAAGAGCCAGAAATTTTTCATTTGCTATGCAGTCAAAGGCTTTTGAGTGGTCTATAAAACACATGGTGATTTCTTTTCCTGGAGTTCTCTGGTGTGCTTTATTATCCAGCATATGTTTTCAATGTGATCCCTAGTGCCTCTTCCTTTTCTTAACCCAGCTTGCACTTCTAGAATTTCCTGGTCTAGAAGTGGTAGGATATTTTGAGCATGACTTTGCTTGCATAGGAAATTAGTGCAATGGTCCTGTTGTTACTGCAGTATTTTGTGTCTCCTTTTTATTGATGGGAACGTGTATTGAGTGTTTCCAATCTGTGGCCCATTATTTTGTTTTCCATATTTGTTGGCAGATTTTAGTTAGAACTAAAGTCTATTCTGACTTTATGTATTGTAATAATTCTGTTAGTATGGCAACTGTTCCTATTAATTTATTCTTTTTCAATTACTTTGAACTTTCACTTCCCAAATTTGAGAATTCCTCTCAAAATTTGACCTTTCAGATTACTTCCCAAGATTAATCTTCGTACGATTAAATGTATACAGTGTACCCTTGTTATACTCTGGAGTTTGGTTCCAAGATCCCCCGTGTATAACAAAATCCGTATATGCTCAAGTCCCATTAAATATAATGACATAGCAAAATGGTGTCTCTTATAAAAATGGAAAATAAAGGTTTGATATTTGAAATTTATACTTTTTTGGAACATTTTCAAACCGTGGATGCTTGAATCTGTGTATAAAAAATCCATGTATAAGAAGGGGTGACTGTACTTTCATGTTTATCTTCAGACTTTGTTTGTGACACATCCAGAAAGGATAATGCATATATACCAGGTGCATAGTTTGGAAAAAGATGTGTGGAGTTCTCTCATATTCCATCTATCATACTCAATGGAGTTGTGGCTCAACAAGTAACTTTTCTAGGCATTCAGCAGGTGTATTTGCCAATAAACAAGATTAAAAGCTTTCTTACAGAAGTGGATACAAAAATACAACTAGTCATGATATAATTACAGATTTCTACACTTAATGTCAAGTGGTGTTCAAGAGGTCTCACTACAAATATTGCATTACAGTCTATTTTGCGTGTTCCCATTTTCTCTTTAAAACAGGTGTACAGCTGAGTGAATGTTTATATTTCAAATGAAAAATTATATTGCAGAGGTTATTCTTAACTTTTAATCATATATCAGGCCATGAACAAAAATTGCAGTTCATTTAACATCTTCTGTCCTACCTGTGAATAATGTGTATCAAGAGTAAGTTGCAAGTTCAAGCAGGGAATAGTGTCCTGAATATGCACCCCAACTGTGATTCAACTATAACTCAGTCTTTAAGGTTTTACAATAAACAGTTTCTTCCATGCCTTGCAAATGACATGTACTTAGAAAAAACTTAGAAATGACATGTAGAATATTGTGGTCTAGATTTTTGTATCAGATTTAATTTCAATTGGCTAAATCCCAAAAAAGTAATATCAGCAGAATGGAATATAATATACGAGAATTTTTATTACAGTTGCAAGACCAGCACAGGTAAAAAGAAGATAGAGAATTTAAAAACAAAAAACAAAACACAAGTTAATAACAGTATTTAAAATATCCTTTCATATTACACAGTTCCAGTATAGCAAGACAAGATTGGTATTAGTCTACTGTGGAGGTCATTGCCTGGTGAATTTTATCCACAGCAGCAAAGAATCTGTTAACATTATATTGACAAGTTATTATTCAGTTCAAAGAATTAAAGAGATAGGTTAGTTCAGACCAAATATCTGTTCTAAGTAGGACTAATGTTGGATTTAGCCTGTTAACTCCATTTCATTAAGTGCATTATTTTGAAAATAAACACACTAATGACATGTCTAATGAATTCTTCAGACCAGGAGCCTCACTTTGCTGTGACAATTAATAATGCCAGAACTCACCTTGTCTCACATGCTCAGAGAGTCTAAAACTGTCGAAGTACTAATGGACAAAGAAAAAAAAACATGCTAAAATAAATAACATTATATATGTCCTGGTTTATTTCATTTATCTCTGTCCTTTATTGATGCATATGTTTTTATGTGCCTCAGTCACCTGTCAACGTATGACAATCCCATTAATTTCATAGGATTTCTTAGACAAGGAATACTCCTAAATTGTTTGGTAAGTTTCTTCCTCTGAAATATAGCCTATAGTACATGGTAACCACTGGTGGTCTCCCATTCAAGCACTAACCAGAGCTAACCCTGCTTAACTTCTAAGGTCAGATGGGATTTGGTGCCTTTAGATACTGCTGAATAAAGCAACACATGATACTCAGCATTCTACTCTGTGTTCATATATTATATTCATTGTGTTTGCACACCAAGATGATCTAAGCTCCTTTAGATAAATGAAACTAACCTTTATTGCTGTTCCACTTCTTTTCTTTTCATTTAAAAGTAAAGCTGTGCTCATCAGGTTGTTTGCTTCTTGATCTTTTAGAGTCCAAGCCTCAAAGCACTTCATTTAGAGGGCTATTTGTACATTTTAAAAGGGCTCATACCAGAATAACATCCTGGAAATTGTTCTGAATGAACCTTTCTCATTTTTTCATCTCAAGAATTTAGGATTTTGAAAGTGTCACTTTAGCACCATGGGACCTTTTCTCTTTTTTTCTTCTCTCTTTTTGCTAGATTCCTTTTGTAGTCACACATCTTAAAACCCACCTCTCTCATTTCCAGGATGAGAAGCTCTTCCAGATATCAAACAGAAAGATAGATCAGCAGCAGTTCAGAGATAAAACCTCCTAGGGCTAATCTCAGGCTCAAATAAGAAGGTTCGTATTAGTGGAGAAGTTCTATGGAGGAGGGGAGGGAATATCAAAAATAAATTACTCAGAATGAGTTCCACCTGCAGAGCCAGCAGCAACAGTGGCATCTATAGCAATGCAAGCTGTTTCACTCAGCCTCTTGGACTCCAGTTCAGCATGCATCTGGATCATGCCTTCAGACCAAACAGAGAATGAACAGGACAGATAATGACTTTCTCAGAGCCACCTGGAGAGATCAGAATTATGGACTCCAGCAGATAAATCCTCCATGCTAGCTTCTGGAACACAGAGAGAATAAACTAATCTAAACTCCAGCATTTACGGTTAAAGGTCAACCATGATTTTCATCTCACAGGCGAGCTTCAGAAATTGTGTTGCCTTTTCTCATTCTTACACTTTTAGTGGGTTTCTGCATACAGAAGAAAGGTGCATTTAGCAATTGCCTCAGAAGCTTGCTCAAATAACCACAAGAGACCAAGTTGGAGGAAAGGCCACAACTTTATTAAAGCAAACCATTAGAAGGGTTGGCACAAAGCACGAGGTCAGGATCTGCGAAATCAGACAACCCCATGTTGGTCTGATAGCAAAACCTGGTACCCACCAGGCATTGGGATGACGTAGGGGCTAATGAACACCACTTTACCGCAACACTGCCGTGTGTTCACATATTCGCTAAGCCCCTAGTCACCGGGAGGCGTCCTTGCGTTATGGTCCCCGCAATGGCCATACGCCTGCCTTATTCGCCCCCGGGTCCCTACTGACTCCCAAACCAGAGCTCTGTAGCCCTGGTACCACACTGTGCAGATCCTGGCCTATGCTGCCGCCCGAAAGTTGTGGCAAAAACCCACAAAGAAAGCGGTGGGTGGGTGGGAGAAGCACTCCCCTGGCCTGCTCCCTTCCTGCTTGGCTCCGACCTCATTGGAGCCAAGCACCGACTGGGGGCCGGAGCCGGCCGCGTGGCCTTAAATAGGCCCCGGCTCCGCCCCCAGATCACCTGATCCGGGAGACTCCTCCTCCAGGGCAGCTAGCCAATGAGCTGCCCTGGAGGACCAGAACTCCTGAACCATAGAGCCCGACCTCTAGAGCATCATGGGGCGGAAGCAGGACACTTCCGCCCCGCGCACCAATAAGGGGTCAGGGCAAGCCCCAGAGGCTTCTGGGGCTTGAAGTCCGTGCCGCTGTCTAGCGGCAAAGTGGCCTGCCTGCTGAGCCAGGCGGCCGCTTTTAAATGAACAGAGTCTTCCCAGTAATCAAATCATCTTCTCTCGAGTTTGTGATGCTCTAGCTGGATATCCTGCACTGAGCAGGGGATGGACCTGATGCCCCATAGGGTCCCATACATCTCTATTCATCTATGACTTATCAAGAAGGAATGTTAACACAGAGGAGGCTTTCAAGGTGGTTTCATATGCACATGGGCATGTGCACACACATGCACACAAAGACAGGGATTCATTTTAAATTCCTCCCAAGATACATTTTTATTGTGCTTTTTATCTCTCATTTTGCTTTGTTTGTAAATGCAGGTAGTAGATTTTTCCAGAAAAATGAATGTTGAAGGCTTCCTACTTCTGGCCAAAAGTATCATTCAGCACTTTGCTTCAAGAGATGTGTCTGTCTTCTTTGGGAGGTTCAAGAGAAAATAGTCAACACACTGCTTTAGAGAAAAGACCAGAGTGCAAAATAGCAAAACAGAGTGGACGTTTCTTATGGCAAGGAAAACACATAGTATGATTGACACTATTGACACTTGAATTTCCTGAATTTCTAGGTTTTATGAATAATTGAATTGTTTATTCAGTGTCAAGTGGAACAGCACACCAATTCAAGAAATTCAATAATGTCACAATTCTGACTAAAACCATGAATACGGAAGTTATGAGTAAATCTAGGAAATTGTTCCATCTTTATGCTTGCTATTTGGGCACAATTGTCATACTACTGTCACAACTGTAACTTACCCACAAACACCTTTTTTTCCTGGGCATCAGCTGCATAAGGAGAAAGAGGTCCATTTTGCTTTCAGTCAGAGCATGAATGAATAACTTTTCCATCAGTTTTGATAGTTAGGTAAATGTACCTAAGTAGCTTATGTACAATACTGGTCATTGTGTTTTATTTCTGTGCCTCCCTGTAAATTTTCATTTTGTATCTTTCTGTGCACACAAGGAAACATACATTGCCCATCTTGCAACAGCTGTACTGACTGTTGGCCCATTTCCAGGCACAATTCCAAGTGCTGGTTATGACCTATAAACCCCTATATGGTTTGAGTTCAGAGGGCATCTGAGGCACTGTATCACCCTATATGAGCTTGCCCATGTTTTGAGATCTTCTGGTGAAAAAAAGAGGCCCTGCTCTGTGCTGCTCCCAGGCTCTGAAACCTCCTTCTCATAGAGGCTTGCCTGAATGCCCATTGGTATAGGCAGACAAAAAAGAATTGTTTTAGCAGGCCTTGGAGGACAGATTGCTTATGGGGAAATGACCTTCAATATTGTGGTACTGTTTATACTTTTTTCAAATGGACATGTTTTTAATTTTTTAAATCCTATTCATAGTTCAATCATATTTTAATTTTGGTGTCATGTGTACTTTTAGCTGTATCTCAGCTTCAATAACACCTTGAATCCCAGTGTTGGGATAAAGCCAGGATATTAAACAAACAAACAAACAAACATTCTTTGAGAATCTATTTGGCAGAGAATAATGACCCACACACCTGCATTACTGGATTTGTTCAAGGCTGTTCAAAGGCCTTGCTCATTAGTGAGAAAATAATTTCACCTGTCCCCGGAAAGAACTTTTTTGTATGCCAAAATGTGAGAATCCTTGGTCTATAAAGGTCACTTGAGCTAAGGATAGTTTTTTCCTATAAAATGGAAACCTGTATGGTTTCTTTATTATGTTGTCCTCCTAGATCCACCATTTGGTCTTTGTTGATCCTAAAGTCTTGTTGTGATTCTGTTACATATAAGAGCTAGGGTATTTAGTTGAATATATTTGCGGTGATTCTCTGCTCTCTTCATTTTCCTAATTGTTCTGTTTCTATATTTTCTCTCTCTGTTCTGTTTTGTAAATCAATATGTTTCCATATAATTTAGTTGGTGTGCATATGTACAAGAATATTCAGAGGGGCCTAGTTCTCAATCCAGTAGTTGACTGCTTGGTGGCGATTCTTGTTGTTGTTGTGTGCCTTCAAGTCATTTCTGATTTACAACAACCCTAAGGTGAACTTACCTTAGCAAGGTTTGTTCACAGGAGGTTTGCCATTGCCATCCCCTGAGGCTGAGAGCATGTCACTTGCTCAAGGCCACCAGGGACGTAGCTAGGATTTTAGGAAGGGTGGGGTCCAGACTAAGTGCCACCATTATAATGGGGCTTAGGTGCAGTGGTGCAGCAGCACACACCATTCATTTTTCTAATGGAAAGGGGGGGTCTGGACCCCAAGAACCACCACCCCCCCTTGGCTACATCCCTGAGGCCACCCAGAGGGTTTCACAGCCAAGCATAGAAGTGAATCCTGGTCTCCAGAGTTGTAGTCCAACTCAAACACTACACCATGCTGATACAATGGCTGTATGGTCATTGCTACTAAATTTTGATCACTGGGGTGTAGGAATTTTCCTGCTCATCTTGTCTGTCTGTCCCCCAACTCAAGTTGAGTTGGATAAGGAGGGGTGGCAGTTCTAATTTTCAGGAGTATGGTCAATCTTGGCCATACCTATGGTGGTCCAAAAAGTTGCTTGGACTCAATTTCCACATTATCTTTTGAGATTCTTTCTCATAGTGTGCAAGTGCAAGTTAAAAGCTGAAGTCATCTTTTGCAATCCAAAACCATATATCAATCTAGGGGATTTTCTTTCTTTAGCCAATAAGCCTAAGTTATTTCATTTAAAGGTAATATGGTCAAGGAAATCTCACCCCAGAAATGAAATACATTTTCAATAGTTTTTCTACCAGTGTTGCTGTTCATTCAAGCAGACATTTAACTTGTTGAAGTCAATCACACTTTTGTGTAAAATGACAGTAATTTGACAGCTTGATAATGGGATAATAGGATATCTAGCATGGTGTAGTGGTTTGAGCATTGGACTGTGACTCTGGAAATCAGGGTTTGAATCCCTGCTCAGCCATGGAAATCTGCTGGGTGGTCTTGGACAAGTCATATGCTCTTAGCCTGAGGGGAGGCAAAGGCCTAAATAAATCATGCCAAGAAAACCCTGTGATAGGTTCTCCTATTGAAGTCACCATAAGTCATAAATATCTTAAAGGCTCACAACAACAACAACAACAACACAAGAAGAAGAATAGGATATCTATTTTTTTAAATAGGAAATCAAAGACAGCTTGTGGCCAAGGTTATCCAAATAATGTATAGGTCTTTAAGTCTAAAACTGAAACTACCATGCATCATTATTATTTTTTTGTTTCTTTTCACAGGATATTGTACACAAGGTCCTGCTGCATACCACTTCTAGTTTTGATCACTGTATCATAGCTAGAAAGAGGTCAGTGTACCACTTGCTGGCAGCAGAGATTTTGCCATAAATGCAGAATCAGGTTTGCTGCTCAAGAAGAGATAAAATGAGTTTACTAACCCCTGCATTTTTCTAAGTTATTAAAGCAGCACACAGGATAGCTCCTTTAAGTTGAATTCTGCCATCATAAGCCTTAAAATTTAATTATGTATAAAAACAGCAACACCGTTGAGCTACTATTTTAAAATTTGGCATCCATGATGTATCTGATGAGCTCCACCATTGTACTTAGTTTCAGATTTATGTAATCCACATTGTGTCTCTCTGTGTGCATGTACTCACACAAGTGTGTGTTTAAAATACATAAATAACAGATGCTCTTTTATGCATCTCTGCTTTCCACTGTCCTTTCTTCCTGGTATATTTCCATTTAGTTGTCACTCCTTCTTCATACAGGTTCTTTTAGTCCCCCAAAATCATTAATTTCTTAGGCTTTCTTCTCAATCAGTTACCCAGATTTAGGCCTGTTTTTCCACAACTTTCAATTGCCATCGTATTTGCCATTTGTATGTATGATTGTGAAAGCTGGACATTGAAGAAAGTGGTTAGGAAGATAACCAACTCATTTGAGATGTGGTGCTAGAGAAGAGTTCTGAGGATATTTTGGACTGCTAAAAATACAAATAAATGGGTCTGAGAGCAAATCAAACCTGAACTCTTCCTAGAAGCCATGGTGACTAAACTGGGGCTATTGTACTTTGGCTATATCATGAAAAGACATGATTCACTTGAAAGGATAATAATGCTTAGTAAGGTAGAAGGCAGAAGGAAAAGAGGAAGTCCTCATTCCAAATGGATACACCTCTAGTGCTTTATCACACTAGGGGGCAAATAGGATTTAAACAAGAGTTAAACTAGAGAAAACCAGGAAATGTTGTGTGATAAACATCAGGCATTTCCTGGTTTTCTCTAGTTTAACATTAGTTTAAATCCTGTTTGCCCCTAGTGTGATAAAGCAGCTAATCATGGAAGCCACAGTTCTGATTCTGAAAAACCTGAGTAGGAAAGGGGACTTTGAGATAGGGATGTGATGTGATGATGTTATCACAATTTGTTAAACAAATGGGATACTGATTACTTGATGCTTCAGTAAGGTGTTTAACAAGCTGTAAAGCTTGGTAGCTTCTCAACCAAGCTTTGAGAATGTTAATTTTGCATCATTTGCAAATGAAATAAAGGGATGAGACCTTTCAGATGAGAATTCAAGATTCTGGGTTATGTGCTTTATGTAACCAATCATTCAGACCGGGTCTCACCAGAAGGTACACACTAATTGGTGATTTCCTGTTGCTTTGTTATGATTATGATGATGGACCTGTTTGCCAAAAAGAAGTACGTAGTCGAAGGCTTTCATGGCCGGCATCCATATATTTTTGTGGGTTTTTCAGGCTGTGTGACCATGTTCTAGAAGATTTTCTTCCTGACGTTTCACTAGCATCTGTGTCTGGCATTTTCAGAAAATGCTTGTCTGGAAAAAAAGTGTGTGTGTGTGTGTGTGTGTGCGTGCGTGTACTGTGTGAGCCTGGGAATGCAGGAGTGATTTGCATGTGTATTGTTCTGTGCTGATGGCGGGCCTCAGGCTGGGAGGCTAATGCAAAAGAGGATTAATGTATGCTAATTGGTGATAATTATCTGCTGGGAAAGCCCCTGACTCTGAGTGGTTTCCCATTTGTATTTGCTGAGTCCTTATTTTGCTATTCCTCAGGACTGGTAGCCAAATTTTGTTCACTTGAAAGCTTTCTTCTTTCCAGTTGAAATTATCCAGATGTTTGTGGATTTCAATGGCTTCCCTGTGCATCCTGACATGATAGTGGTTGGCATGGTCCAGGATTTCAACAACATCCACCCCAACATCCAATTCACTATGGAAAAAGAAAAGGAAGGAACACTGCCATTCTTGGATATTCTAGTCATCTGCAAACCAAACCAACATTTGGGTCACACAGTATACTGAAAACCAACACATACAGACAGATACCTGCACAAGAACTCCAACCATCACCCAGGACAAAAAAGAAGCACAATCAAAACACTGGTAGACCAAGCAAAACGCATCTGCGAACCCCACTTCTTGGAAGATGAACTGAAGCACTTGGACCGGGCTCTACAGGCTAATGGTTATTCCAGCTCAGACATCAGAAGGGCTGCCAGGCCCAGGAAAACCCAGAGAAATGAAAACAAGCAGCCACCCAAAGGGAAGGTATGTTTACCATACATCAAAGGAGTCACAGACAGAATAGGCAAAGTGGTGAGGAAGCATAACCTGCAAATGGTTTACAAACCAATGAAGAAAATTCAGCAAATGTTTCGCTCAGCCA
The DNA here is from genome assembly GCF_019175285.1 of Sceloporus undulatus. NCBI lineage: Eukaryota > Metazoa > Chordata > Lepidosauria > Squamata > Phrynosomatidae > Sceloporus > Sceloporus undulatus. The sequence goes on from NC_056522.1 coordinate 131,342,079, forward strand.
AGGACCAGAGAGACCCTCTCACAGCCGCAGGAGTTTACCACATACCATGCAGCTACGGACAAGTCTACATAGGTACCACCAAACGCAGTGTGCAAACAAGAATCAAGGAACACGAGAGACACTACAGTCTGGGCCAGCCAGAAAAATCAGCAGTAGCGGAACATGCCACAAACCAACCAGGGCATAAAATACTGTTTGATAACACTGAAATTCTGGACCATGCCAACCACTACTATGTCAGGATGCACAGGGAAGCCATTGAAATACACAAACATCTGGACAATTTCAACAGGAAAGAAGAAACCTTTAAAGTAAACAAAATTTGGCTACCAGTCCTGAGGAACAGCAAAATAAGGACTCAGCAAATGCAAATGGGAAACCACTCAGAGTCAGGGGCTTTCCCAGTGGATAATGACCACCAATTAGCAGACATTAATCCTCTTTTGCATTAGTCTCCCAGCCTGAGGCCTGCCATCAGCACAGAAAAATACACATGCAAATCACTCCTGCATTCCCAGGCTCACACAGAGTGTGTGTGTGTGTGTGTGTGTGTGCGTGCGTGCGCGCGCACGCACGCACACACACACACACACACACACACACACACACACACACTTTTTCCCAGGCAAGCATTCTCTGAAGATGCCAGCCACAGATGCTGGCAAAATGTCAGGAAGAAAATCTTCTAGAACATGGTCACATAGCCCGAAAAACCCACAAAAAACTAGGAAGTAGGTAGTTTAAGAAAAACAATTGGCTTGTGCTAAGATCATGTATATCAAAAAGGTGGGAAATGAATCATGATGAGGTTCTCCCGATGCTGATTGACTGCAATTCCCAGGAGCCACAGCCATCGTTGTCCATAAACCAGGAATGCTGGGAACTCATTTATTCACTTTAAGTTGAAGTTGACTCGATGGCAGTTAACAACATTATTAACAACAAGAACAAAATGCATAACAATTCTAATTGCTAACACACTCAGTGTGAGCAGTTAAAATGTTTGTGGACATTTTGAGCTCTCCTAGTGGAAGGAGAGGAGATTAACTAACATACGCCCGTTCCGCACAGGCATAAAGTACATCCCCAGGACGTACTAGGGTTAGGAAACGGCATGCCTTACGCACACCCCTAACCCTAGTACATCCTGGGGACGTACAAAATGATGGCGCCCGTTCTACACGGGCGCCGCCATCTTGACGTAGTTGACGCTTAGCGTCCGCATGTCGTACGGTGCTAATGATGCCATGAGTGCACCATTGGCGTGTTGCGGCATCATTAGCACGCCGCAACAAGAAGCGCCATTTGGCGCTTCTTTTTTGCGGTGCCGGGGAGCCTTGCGGTTTGGCCACTGGGGCTCCTTGGTGCTGCTAATGGCAGCAGTGGCAGACCACTGCTTTCAGGCGGTCTGTAACGCGCCATAGCTAGAGGTATTCCTAACTACCACTTAAGATTTTTACTGGTGATGGGGAAAGACACGTTTTTAGAATCCTGGAATTAGTAATTACAAATATGTTCTGTGAGCACCAACCCACCTTTTTATCTGTTCTAATTAAAGATGTTGTTCAGATAAAACCCAGGGCAAAACTGCTATGTGTACAATTTAAGAGACTGTGGGTTTACTGTGGGTTAAAACCATAAAGAATTTTTTTTTAAAAATGTCCTTTTGCCTGATGGTGAAAAAACAATTATGAAATGAAGAAAAGTGGGAGGCGGAGAGAATCACCTGTCAAAATTTTGAATATTTCTAGCACTTTAATATTTTTCTGTATAATTGGGCACCCAGCTATATAATCATGCCAGAAACATTTGTGAATTTCTAAAGCCAAAGAATGAAAGAGTGACTTTTATGTACTCTCTGCTTCAATACTTAGGCCTCAATTTATTAAATTGGAAATGTACTATATAATTTTACCTTCTGCTATATCACTATCAAGCCGGCACACACTGCTGAAATAAATGTTGTTTTTCTGACTTCCTGCTGATTTAATTTAAGGCCATTCTTGAATAAACCTCCCATGTCATTTGTGCTTAATAACATGAGGGGTGTAGTTCAGCCGGTCCTGCTTTGTGAAAAAACCTGACAAAGTCAATTCAATTAAGCCAACGGCAAAACTGTCCCAACTTCAACTGAGCTCTGACTTTCTTGGCTAAGCTTTTATTGTGATTGGCAAGTTATTTCACAAGAATAAAAGTATTAAAGAAAGTGGGTTGAGTGAGGAATCCAGTGTCAGTCAAAAATCTGACATGCTTGTCTTGGGACTCTGGAATTCACACATTGACATGACTATCGGTGTGTCTCCACCAAATGTACATACATTTGAAATGTGCAAGGTGCCCAATGGAGATGTGTACAAAACACTGTCTACACATATTTGTCATTGGGGTGATAATTTAAACAGTGCTATGTACAATTTTAAAATATATGCAAATATGTATATATGCTGGGGGAGGAGAGATTGATTTTATCCCATTTAAAAAGAGGGGAAGATTTTTAAAAAAAATAGTCATGGCCCAGATGTGGATGTGTGAAATGGATTAAGTCTATGGGTACAGATTTTAGATATGTATTTCTCTAGTTTATTCATCTCAAAAATTTTATCATGATACTAAATAAATATGTTGTTATTTAAGGGCTGTTTAATTACAATTAAATAGTTAAACATGGCATTGTTTAATTACAGTGTTTCTCCAGAACCAGCCTTTTCGGGACAAGCTGATTTTGGCTGTATCTGCCCTACAAAAATTAATGCAGTTTGACACTGGTTTAGCTTCATGACTTGATCCTATGGAATCCTAGGATTTGTAATTTGTTATGGTGCCAGAGCTCTCTGGAAATGAAGGCTACATATCTCACAAAACTGCAAATCCCTGAATTCCATAACATTTAGCCATGGCAGATAGAGCTGTGTCAAACTGCATTATTTCTACAGTGCAGATGCACACTACAGAAATAAAGCAGTTTGACACACTCTGACAGACCAGGCTGGATACTTCAGCAAATTAAAATCCCAAGATTCTACAAGAAGGAATCATGACAGTTAAAACTGTGTCAAACTGCTTTTTTCCCCCTACAGAGTGGAAGCAGTCTCTGACTGCTGCTGCCTGCAGTTGCCTGCAGTTGCCTATTGCTGCCTCCTGCTTCCAGACAAAAGTGGATGAGGTCCACATGGGATCAGATTTGATGATGGGGTAACAATGTGGGGCAACAATTTAAGTGTTAACCCAAAATTATTCTTTTATTTGAGTCATCTTTTATTCAGAGGCATCAGTGGGGAGGTGTATAGAGTGTAGGCCACACCAGGTGATACCCTAAGCAGGAGGTGACACAACTACTCAAAAACATGTGTTTTGGATAGAAATGGGCTGCGATATTCTCCTGCATACCTCTAAAATCTGGAGCTCAGCAGAAGAGAGATCTAATTTTAATTTTGCCAGTTGTTTATGTCACAGCTATTATGATTACATTCAGTGATATATGAGGATTACAACATTTATAATGTTGTACAAGAAACATTAGTACAAATAACATTACTAAGGATTCTGTATTGTGTGGTATTTGAAGGGGTTCAGGGGAGGAGTGACACCATGAGTTAGCAAACTAGGTGACCTAGTTTGCTAGGAGACCAGCCCTACCGACACCACAACTTTTATTTGAGATTGAGTTGTTTCTCCCATTTAGGAAAAAAAATAACTAGGTCACCATCTGTATATACATTCTTAATTTTAAGTGGATGCATTGTGCATGTATGTTAATCTATGTTGGTCATTAAGGCAGTGCTCCAATTGAGCAGTGAGTTGGCTCTAACATCCCTAATTGAACACAGAATCTAACACTATAGATTCTACTTTCAGTAAAAGGTAAAGCAGCAATGAATTCAATTTCATCCTTCATTCATTGATAGTGCTGCATGTGTATATGACGTTGGCTGCATCCACACTGCAGAAATAATGCAGTTTGACAATATTTTAACTGATATGGCTCAATGCAATAGAATCCTGGGATTAGTAGTTTTCTGTGACACTTAAATTTTCTAACAGAGAAGGGTGAATAGCTCATAAAAATACAAATCCCATAATTCCACAGCATTGAGCCATGGCAGCTAAAACAGTGTCAAACTGTATTAATTCTGCAATACAGATGTAGTCCTAGTTACAGTGACTACATTAACTGTCCAGTCTTATCTATGCATATGCATAAGTACATGTCAACAAAGTGAAACTGACTTAAATACTAGTAAAGTATACATGGGTGTATTGCACTCCAAATGATATCGTAAATCTCAATAGATCTGATTACTAACATTGCTATTTCAAAAATGTGCAGATGTGCTGAGTAATGAAAATTTTATCTTTAGGGATTTTGGTGACCATATATCTTCATTTTTTTTCCACCAGATTTTTTTTTCTATTCCCGGTGTAGACCTCTTCACATAATTACAATTTGCATCCACAACTGTGTCTCCGCTAGTTTCCAAAAGGGCATTTTCAACCTTCTGGATCTAGCAAATAACTAGCAATTGTGATGAAATAAAGCCCTCTGTGGATTTCCACTGGCATTAACATCCTGCATTTGTTGGATTTAACTGAGGGGAAATGGTAAGTACGGCTTAGTACAGCTTCCAAAAACATAGTACATATGATTAATTGGAAAATCAAAAGCATCCAAGTCAACAAAATGCACATTTGCCTTCCTAGCATTTTTGTGTGGGATTCAGATAAAACTTTAAGTGTCCTATATTTCATTTTACTACAAATAAAGTATTTTGGAAGTTATTTTGGTTTGTGTCCCTCTCCCTTCTAAAAGAACCTTCTACAAATATTTTGAGGACATAACCTTGTTATCAATACAGTACTGGGTTTCTATTTAAGAATTTCAATATTTGCTCATTTTCTAACTACAAACAAGAAACAACTAATTCCTATCCTATCTCTTTGAGGATGAATTTATTAATTCAGCTTACCTCTCCTGGTTTAAACTTCAGAAGAATCATGTTATCAGAAGAATTTTGCTGCCAAATTTGCCTCCTGAATACAGCCCTGGTGCATTTCTGCTTCCAGGAGCACTCTGCATGGCTCTTTTCAGATCCAGAAGTTTTCCATCTTAAGAAATTGGTCCCTGGAGCACTCCTGAAAGTGGGGATGCACCCAGGCTATATTTAGGTAGCCAATTCGGCAGCAAAAATCTTCTAATAAGATCAGGATGCAGCCCAAATTGAAATTTAAACCAGGAGAGTTAAGCCAAATTAATAAGCCAAGCGATAAACTCCTTTGTCATTTGTCTGTCATTCTGTATGACAGCTCCTTCTAGGTTATCATTTTGGTCATCTGAGCTCACAAAGTGGTTTATTATTATTATTATTATTATTATTATTATTATAGCCCATCTCTCCATTTAGATCAAGACGGCTAACAACATTAAAACATTCAAATACAATAAAATACAGTGTCCCAGAAACCCACCCACCCACCACAGCCAATTAATCATAATTATGAACAGTAACAATAAAACAATACTGTTAAAATGATTAAAATGGACAATAACAGTATTGTCCAGTAGGCAGGGGAGAAAAATCAACATTCCTTTAAGATCATCTTTAACTTTTGAATTTCAGCATATTTATAGGCAAACGGAAGAAGCACACAGCTATATAATTTTACTATATATTTATTAGAACAAAACAATCTATTTATAGACTCTCTTTGAGAAGGTCCATTGTTTCACATAAGCATCTTCAGTCTAGGCTAGGGATAGAACACGTGAAAATATTCAAAAATGATTGAAAAACATGTTTTCTGAATGTTGAGAAACCTGATGAGAAGGGTCTTCACAGTTGAAATTGTTGCTCTCCACAACACTTGCAAATGATTGTTTTGATAATCTGTGTCCCTAACCCCAGTGAATGTGGGTTTAACCTCTTCAGTCATTCTGCAGGAATATTCTATGTGGAAATGATGCAACGACCAGAATCAGAGAGTATTTGCCCTAACTTGACAGGCTCTGGGCCTTTAGCTTGGGGTAGGTTGTCACTGCAAATCAGTTCCCTTCTGCTGATCATTCCCATTGGATTTAATAAATGGTGGTCCTTGTTGAACCATGCTTTTGTGACTGCTTCCTTCTTTCTTGTCTCTCTCTGCAAATACAGAATTGTAGAGTAGAAAGAGACCTTAAGGATAGTCTAGTTAAAACCCCTAGTAGGAACCAGAGCTAAAGCATCTCTAGCAAATGAAACAAATGCCTATCCACCAAGTCTATCACCTTTCCAGGTTATTGGTTCTCCTGCTGTTTCTGACTCTCACCATCAGGAAGTTCTTCCTAATGTTTTGTTGGAATTCACTTTCTTGGAATCTGAACCTATTCATTCCATCTCCACATGGCAGGGCTCCAGTGATTTGAAGATAGCTCTCAGTCTTCCCTAGGTTAAATGTATCAAACACCTTCAGTTGTTTCAGACCCTCTATCATTGTGGTTGTCCTCTTCTGGAGTCATTACAGCTTGACCAGCCTTTCTCTCTCTCTCTCTCTCAATTATTAACATATGCAACCCAGAGGAGTTTACTTTTGTGTTACTATTGTTGCTAAATACCTTTAAACGAAATGCACATTTTTGTGCCTTTTCCCCAGAGAAAGTATATTTGGGCAGAGAAATAAATTGGTCTGGAAGATCACTTGTACCCTATGAAGCTCTTTACTGTCAAAAAATGCTGGTGATCACATTTAAATTTGACAGCAAAATGGCCTTGTTAGAGAAAGATCTATACCAAAGCTCACATTTTCACCTTTAAGCTTTTCTATAGAAAGTTGCTTTGATTTGATCATCTCATAAGCATTTTAAAGCTATCATCTCTGATTTTAAAATATATTTTAAATGTCATTCCAAATCAATAAGCAGACACTAAGGAAAATTATTAACCATTTGCTTCCAATTCGTATCAACTGAATACTCCCAAAATAATATTTTTAAGCTACTGTCATCACAAAAGGACTGAAAAGTGATAATTTGTGTAAGGGAACCAGAAATCCTTTTTAAAAATTATTTTATTTTACACAAAGAAAAATGAACCAACAACCTCAGCATTTCCTAGATTTTATTTTATTTTGTAATCTTGATTATAAAGCGCACCCTAAGTAAAAGGCGAAAGATTTATGTGATCTGAAGAAAAACCAGTATTAAAAGAAAAAAGTTTAGGTAGATTTACAAATGATTGGGAACATGTTATGAGTGGAGTGATATGTGGGATGAGATTACTGGTTTTATGGGCTAAAGATATAAAGGTGGTTTATTTATATATATTAGACATATAAATATCTTTAGGAAAAAGATGATAGAATAAAACTTAAGTACATAACAGAGGACAGTACAACTGCATAACTGAGTCACTAAGATCTGTTAGGGTGGAAGTCAATGTTTGGAAAAGAAAGATGTATGTGATTGTTGATTGACTTCAGTGTGTAATATGTTAATGTGTTTTCTTGTTTAATAATGATAATAAAATCTAGAACACCTTAACCATTTGTTAAAGCATTTCTAAAACTTGTCTTTTTGAATTGGTAGCCATTAACTGATTATTTTCAAGGGCAAAAATGCAGATTTGCGATAGCGGTACAACAGTTTGATGCAAGGACACATACAGCATTAAGCAGTGCGGCACGCTTGCTGCTGGTGCTGTTGTGTTGGTATGCCATTATACTGTTGTAATGCAATATGTTTTTTTTGTGGAACTACTCTAGTTGGAACCAATAGATAGGATTCAAGCTAGTATCTTCTATGTAGACATATCTAAGATTTAAATGTAAACATTTTATAATGATCTCTAAAATCCAGCATGCACAGTGTCCCTTGCATATATAGCCATGTGGAAGAAATAATGTGTGATTTGCTATGGCCACCTTTACAGTTATCATTATAAATCATTGAGCACAACCATGGCAGTTGAAAACATCTGCTAATATGATTGTGCTTGTCAAAAAGGCTCATATGTCACCTGTTTCCATGCATTGTTCTCTCCAAGGTCTATTTAAGAACATAGGAACTGGCCCATTATTTTAGTATATTACTCTTTTGTACTTTTATTTTTTTTCCTCTGCAAGATAAGGATGAATGAGTAACTCTTTGTGATTACTCTTTATGAATTATATTTTTAAAAAAAATTAAAATGAGTGTAAGAAAGAATTTTACAAATCATATATTATTAATTCTGCCTGTGCAAGGATTTAAAGTTATTACATTGAATCCTATTAATCTCAGTCAGGTGGATGTGCCCACAGGTCACATTGTTAAGTACTTCTTATTTCTGTTGTGGACTATGCTGCAGAATGTTCATATTTAACATTTGGACAGCTCCTTTCACTGTCAAAATATTGCACAAACACCAAGTAATTGATCATAGCTACACAAACAGATTTTACTAATGCAGGCTGACATTTGCAGCATCTCCAAAACAGTTTAAAGCATATTAGTCTTGGATTTGCTTTTCCATAAGACAGAGCTGAAAACAAGTTGTTGGGTTCTGTAGGAACAGAATGTTGTTGTTAACATTAGTTATATCCTGCCTTTTGCCCCCAAAACAATAAACAGAGAGAGAGAGAGAGAGAAACACATACCACTCTGTTTATTTTCATTGCATGTTTTCAGTAGTTCATTTTGTGAAATTACTTCTACGCTATTGTACTACCACAATGCAAAAATAATTTGTCAATTTGGGTTTCGTTTTATTTTAATTTTTTTTCTGATTTAAAATTCATTTTTTTTCCATTTGTGTATCCTTATGTAACATTTGAAATTAGAACAAACCAGAAAATTCCTATGCATTCATTGCTCATTTAGCCTACTGTGCCATTTTTATGTCATTTTGCCAAAAATACTCATTTTGCAGTTTCCCCCGATCAAATGCTTTTTGTAATTTTTAAAGTAATAAATGATTTTTCAGCACATATTTCCCCAATATATAATTTTTGTATGCAAAGAACTGTATTACAAAATTATGGGGTGTGAAAATGCCAAATGGGAATTTTTCTTTCTCACTATAATGACACCTCCGTATCAGGTAAATGATGAGCCTGCATGTCTGTGGGACGTGCATCCATAATGTGACTATTTGACATAATAGACATGTGCTGCCCATGTTTTCAGAGGAACCCATATGGCCCTAAATACTATTTGCTGGAAAACAACAGGAAGAGAGTTCTACCACCTTCTTGACCTGCTTGTAGGCTTCCTAGAGGGATCTTGTTAATTTTTCTGTGAACAGGTTGCTACAAATCCCAGAAATCTATAGCACTGAATCATGGCAGTTAAAGTGGAGTCAAAATGCTTTATTCTTCAATGTGGATAACCAAAGGCAGAAATATTTGTCCCCTATAAAAGCAAGTGCCATATTTAAAATTATTCTGCACCATGATCTTTTTATTTTTAAAAGTGAAAGTCTAAGATATTGCTGATTGTCTAGAAAGAAACATTTCTAAATATCACACTACACTGTTATACCACTATTATTCCACTTTAAATTCTAACTGTACCTCCTATGGAATCCTGGAATTTACAATTTAGAGAGAGACAGAAATCTTAGCTAGAGAGGTCTTAGGCCTCACTAAACTACAGAGCCCAGAACTAAACAGGAGGCAGCAATGACAATTAAATTGGAATAATAGTACTGTAATAGTATAGTGTTGGTATTGGCCAAATGCACTGGGGAAAGTGTGACATGCATGGGGGGGGGGAGTGACAACAGAAAAGAAAAGAAAAATTATTGTAGGAAATGGTGAAAAATGTTGCAGGCATTATTTATCAAAGACAGATATAGTGAAAAGCAGAATTTTAAAAAATGACTATTGTTACTCTTCTGTGGCAAGAACTAGGAAGGTCACTCTACTCAGACTTTTGACATCAGAAGTATTATAATTGCTGATTTATCAGCATGAACTTTTAGTTATGAAAGAAATGTTTTAGTTCTTCTGGAGGGTAAGATGAAAAAGCGTTTTTCTGCCATCGTTATTATATATGAAATAAAGAAGACATCAATAAACAGATAGTGGTTGATTTAATTTTAAAGAAGGAAGTGGTTCAGGTGTAATTAGGAACACATATCACGTGAAACAGATACACATCCAGAAAAATTATACACACTAGTAAAACATTTTTTTAAAGAAAATGAAATTCATATATTTTAGTGGGAAAATATGAATAAACAACACAAAATATGCTTTATGAAATACACTTATTCAGAAGCTTAACAGAGTGGTACAGAACTTCAAATGGAACTAAGTCTTTGACCTATGTAATATACTTGTATACTACATTGTGCCCTTCCCTTACGCAGTGGATCTGTCCTAGACCCCCTCCCTGCATAAGGGAAATTCCACAAATGCTTGAGCCCCAGTGAAAACAATGGGACTCGTGCCTGTGGCGCAGCACGGGCACACACATCATTGCCTTTTCCGGCATGCAGCTTTCATATGCGTGCCCGCATATGATGCAGGCACACTGTATACAATGCATCCTTACTTTACATGGGGGATCCATTCGGGACTCCCCGCGTAAAGCAAATACCCCCTATGCTCGAGCCCCATTTAAATGAATGGGGCTCATGCACGTGGTGGCACGGCGGTGCAGTGGTGCACGTGCACCTTGGATGCATGTGCCATTCATCCCTATGGGACACACCACTCCTTCTCCCCTGCACAGCTTTCAGCATATGCTGAAAGTCGCGTAAAGTGCACCTGCATATATGATGCGGGCACACTGTACTTGCATACTATATATATATACACACACACCCAACACACACACACACACACACACACTGAACATACTTATATAGTTGTTGTTGTTGTTGTTGTTGTTATTATTGAAATCATTTCCATCTTCTGGCAATCCTCAGGTGAATCTATCATGGGGTTGTCTTGGCAAGTTTTGTTCAGAAGAGGTTGACTATTGCCTTCCCTTGAGGCTAAGAGCATATGACTTGCCCAAGGTCACCCAGTGGGTTTCATGGCTGAGTGGGGAATCGAACTCTGATCTCAAGAGGAGTAGTCCAACACTCAGACCATGATGCCATATTGGCTCCCTGTCTTATACTATATATAGCACACATACCAATGTGTGTGTGTGTGGAGGAGGGACCAGTATCATTTAGAAAAGAAAATGTAGTTTTTCTGAAAATAAAACTTAAAATAAGTTACCTTCATTGGACAAAGCCTGCCTCCAATCTATCACTCAGAATTAGTATATCATTGGTGTTTATCAGACGAGCTCTTAAAGAGGTACTATTCCAGTGTGACTCCTCTAGCTGCCTCCTGTTGCATGCTGGGATTGGCAGTTTTAAGGAGGGGTATTTAGAATTCTCAGGCAGAGAAGTTCAGCTCCTTAAAACTGCCAATCCCAGCATGCAACAGGAGGTTGCTAGAGGAGTCACACTGGAATAGTACCTCTTTAAGAGCATAGTGTGATAATCTGATTCAAGTCCTATCCATGCAGTTCCAACAAAGCATGGAGATAAGAATATAGCAATAAGCACTGGCTCTACCACCCATAACTGAATTCTTGCAAGCTGCAGCCACACACTGACATTTCAAGCAAGTTGGAGAAATAATCACATTGAACCAACCAACCAACCAATCACTGAGTTAAATGCACTTCATGTGTGCATTCATTTCACATGTGTGTGGCTGAAGTCTCTTCTGTGTGATTAGGAAATCTGAGTAGATCATCCAACTATTTGCATCCTACTCCCAAACAAAAGGTTAGGATGGGATACATTGTTTGCCCACATCGACAGGGAGACAAAATTTAAAAAATGCTGAGGCAATTATGCCGAGGCTGGAAGATTTGTCTGCTGCCCGCAGCATCTTCACTTCAATTTTGCAATCAAGGAGAGTGAACAGAAGTTATTAGGCTGGGCTAAGTGTTCTATTTTTCATCTTTCCCAACTTTAAACTGGGGTGGGTGGGGAGCTCATACTTTAAAAAACTGAGAAAGAAACTAATTCAAATTATACCATATTAGATGACAAAGCACATTGGAACATTTTATATTGCTTTGTTATTAATATTCAATCAGCTCATTTGAAGATAACTTTATAAAAAGACCCAAGAGTCTGATATTATAGAGCCTTCACTGCCTTCAGATCATTTTGTAAAACAAATAGTCTTAAGGTAAAATATTGTTATCTCCCATCCCTCTTTCACCAAAGAACTAAATTCAAAAGTGTAGCCATTTGTAACCATGCATAAACCTGATCTTTTGGTTTTATAGTTGTAATGTGTCTAGAATTTCTGACATTTTATTATTACATTTTACTGTCCTCAAAATGTAAGTGACAGCTCATTGTCCAGATGGCTTTGAGAGAAAGAAAGAAAGAAAGAAAGAAAGAAAGAATCTGATATGGATTTTCCACTTACCCTCTAATAAATTCCCTTCTACTCTGAAGATCTTACTAATCACTCATTTCAGTCAGACCCAGTCAATCTAGCCAATGCTGAGAGATGATGGGAGCCACAGTTCATCAATATTTTGAGGGATACAGGTAACATCATACCCTTCAACAATTCATAGAGGAAAGGGACACATGCAGCCAAGCAGCATTAGTGTGGTGAAGTTGGCAAAAGTTTTTAACAAGGAGGAACACACAAGCTAGAAGATGCTGCAGCAGTTTGCTTTTGCCTCAGTCTGCTGGGAAGGACAAAATTCTACCCCTTCATGTCCCTCCCTGCTGACTTAACTCATTGCAAATTGTTTTTTGTACCTGAATTCAGTTTGCAGCAATTGAAATAAGATGAGGACAAAAGGGAAAAGTGTGAGGAGGACAGAGAAACTGAGACACTGGATCAGTTGGAGAGTATTTAACATCCCTCTTCCCTACTTATTTTAGCTTCCAGCATGGAGGAATGCAGCTATCTAGCAGTGGTAGCAAGAGGTAAAATGGGTTTAGCATCAAGATGCTAAATGACTATAGTTAAAATTAATTTTATTAGTGATTCATTATTACAGAAAGAAAGAAAACAAAACACAAACAACATCTAACAAATAAGAGACAACAATGAACAAAACACACACACACACACAACTATACTAAAAAAAATCTAACACTCCATAAACTCGCTTCCGTACCTCCCTCTACCCCTTCTAGCTTTATTGACTTCCTGCTCTTCTCTGATTGCAGTCTTCAACTCTGATATATAATTATTCGTTCTGAATAAAATCCAGTTATTTAAACAAACTTTTCTATTTCATAGAAAAGAATTATTAATTAAATATCAAATTGAAAAAGTACTGTTCTGGTAATATGGATACTCTTCCTACACCATAGATATGCATGCCATCCAAATCTCAATTCATGTCCTTTTAACTTTATTATCTCAAGCAACCCAGTCCAAATATGCAGACTCAATATATAATTTAATGTCTGGTAAATAAATGATTTTATTTTATTTTATTGTGTTTTAAGTTGCTTTATTTTGCTGACTAGACTGCACGGAGATTCATGTGATAATGTAAGATAGATAGATATAGTTATAGTTATAGATTCACATTACCACTTGAATCTATGTGCAGTCTTCTGCTGGTGTCATAGATCTTCCACTGGTGCCTTCTCATCTCTCTCCATTCTTTCCTTAGGTTCTTTCACTCTCTTGGTTGTTGTGTATCTTCTTATCTAACTATTTTATTTTATAAAGCTCTTTCATGTTTCATCTCCACTTTTCAACGTGTCTCTATTCTCATGTGATTTGCTCCCTCTGTATCTTTCTGCCCATATTCCTCCAGCCTCTCCCGCCCTCCCTCCTTCTCTTGAGTCTTTCCATCCTTTTCCTGATTTTCTTTCTTCTTACTCAGCAACTTCTATTACTGCACAGACCTCTGCATCATGAAGCAGCATATTGTGGGCTTCTTTTCCTGTTCCTCCCTCCCTCCAGTCCTTTGCTGCCTGACACAGAACGAAAAGTGAGGATGTCAAGTGGTATTCAAGTGGTAATGTAATATTGTGTGTGTGTTTACATTACCATTTGAATCTCTATGCAGTCTTTGCAACACTAAAAATCATATATAAAATGTGTGTGCGGGTGTGTTTGAACAATTCTCTGACACTCTTTACCTTCCAGGTGAGGTCAGAAACTAATTTCTTGCAATTTCTTGCCAAGCGTACCTCCACCATTTTATTTATTTATTTATTTATTGGATTTATACCCTACCTTTCTCCCAAAATGGGATTCAACACTGCTTGAACTACACATAGAGGTTATGTGTGGGACTTCCCCAAGGACCCTCCGGGGTTCAGCACTTCCAAAAATGATTAAGAACCAAACGTTGACAGAAATCCACATCTGGTTTTGAAAAAATGGGGAGAATTTTGATGTTAGAAAGTGCAGGGGTACAGGAAACCTGTTTTGAAAATGAATGGCCATTCCTAAGGCAATAGTTGACCCAATAATTTTTGGGTCAGAATCAAAGGCAGTTTGGAGGGAGACTGAAGAGTCCATGGGCCTCATACAGCCTAATGTTGCACTTTGCTCGCACCTATTAGAAATAAATTACTAATTTCTCTAAACTTCAGGTAGTGGATGAGAAGGAGCAGGAGAAAAAACAGGAACAGCAGCATAGTGTTTATAATACTTTTAAAACAACTGTGATTCACCCAGCCATTGTCTCACAACAGTAGGAATCTCTGTTCATTTTTCCCCCTGAAGGGAGATGTATGGATCACAGTGTTCTGAACAATAATTCAGACTGAGTAAGGCTTCAGAAATAAAATTGAGGTCTGTTCTCACTCATAATTAGAATTTTTTTTTAACTATTAACAGAATGAAAATCCTCACAGATATCAATCACAATGAGTGATGTTGCTGAAGTTCAAAATATGAATTTGTCTAACCCTTAATGCTCCAGTGCATTTTGAATTTAGCAGTATTTCCCTGAGATGCTTTTCTTTGGCTCAGAATGTTAAATGAGTTTCTACATGTACACTTTCAAAGGAGCGATGGAAAAGAATTTCATTGGATTTGGCAGTCTTGATAAAAATAGCCCTTTCACACCTCTTGAGTCTCGTTGTGAGAAAAATGCAACTCCTCTCTTGAAATTAGAGAGACTTATGAAGAGTTTTGGTGGTCTGGAGGACCCACAAAATATTGCACATGCTTCAAATGTGGACAGTTGAAAAAAATGCACATAAACACACTTTAATCAGTGGATAGTAATGTGTTGATAACTTAGGTAAATGCATAAATAATTTTGTAAATTAAGAAACATTCATTATAATTAATTAAAATGTGCACCAGTTTCTATGCAGGATACAAAAAACACATAACCCTTGGAGTCAATGTAGGTGGAACTAGGAGAACTCCAATGAAAGCAAAGCTAAGAGATTTTCATAACTTTGTTTCAAAGCAGCTTTGGTTTTGTAAAAACCTGCAAAATAGGGCTGTAAACTTCATGCTACTATGTATGAATTAATTTTTATAGGGTCCCCCCCCCCCATTTTTTGGAGAACACAAAGATTTCTCTCCAGATAAAGAAAGAATTCAGAGTTTGTGAATCTTTTCATGGAAATATTTTGTGCTGAAATAGATATGGATTTTCTATGTGAAAACACATGGTGTGTGTGTGTGTGTGTGTGTGTGTGTGTGTACTGAAAACATGTTTCCTGGGCAAGAAAAAGCACTTTATGAATGAGATGTGCTGTATCTTGTGCAAGCAACTTGTTTGTTGCAGGAATAAATATGAGCGTTGTTTGTGTGTGTCCTGATCTGCTTACATGTCATTTCATTGAATTCAATGGGATCTGGGTTAAGACTTCACTTTTTACATAGATATCAATGAGACCAACATTCATCCATGTGACCTAGATCCAACCTATTGATATATTTCACCATTTCTGAGTATTGGAAAAATAATATTGTGTATCTTCATGAACAAAAATTGTGCTTGTTGGGTGCTAAAAGTCTGGATAAAGGTCAGGAGTTCATATATATAAATGGTTTATTGCCTGTCGTTTCCTAGTTGGGAAATGGACTGAGAACTGTTGCTCATGGTTAGCAATACTTTTTCCCCTCAAAGTAATCTCATTAATTTCCCTGTCAGTTCTGTCAAGTGGGATGCCATTCAACATTCTCAGTATCTCAGAAAGGTCACTAAGGGAGACAAGCCAAAACAAACAATAAATTTGAAGCACAACTCCACCAAGGGGAAAGGAGGCACCTTCCACGTGAACCCCACAATGCAATGGATCCCAACCCTCACCTAGACACTGTAATTAATTAATTAATTAATTAATCAAAAACAACAATTAAATGCAAATAGTAGACGGGTAGGAAACTATGCCTAACAGCCATAGCAATGTTTCCCTGGAAGCTCCTCTGTTTGCAAAGATCCGGGAGAAAGAGAACATTTGCAGGGTGGCCTGATGAAATATATTCTGTCCACAACCCTCCTACATGTGACTAGGGCTTGGTGTCAAGCACCAAGTACAAAGACCTCTGGTCTCTTAATGGAGACCATCAAAATGTCACTCTCCCTGCAGGATTTAGATGTGCTGCTCAATGAGCACAAACATACCAACCTAATGTTGTATTATAGCATCTTGTTCCTCCTCTTCCTCCTCTTTTTCATCATCATCACAACAATATCATAATGAATAAAGTGTCTGAAAGGATAAGGGGTGAGTGTAGTGGGGCAAAGGGAGAGGGAGAGGCAATTCCAAATAGTTCATGATTTATTTAAGGGAATGCAGGATATGGCACTGTATTTGCAGGTGAAACATTTCATTAAAAACATTCTTCAGTGGGAAGATCAAATGCTATTGCCTGACAAATTTATTTTCACATTTGCTTCTGGAGGAAAATGAAGGTGCGGGAAAGTAGATTTGCATCACCCAGTGTGAAGTCACTATCTGTAATGAGTAAAATCTTCCCAGCTTAGTCCAGCATTTATCTGTCAATCACAAACTCTCTCAGTGATTACTCCTATTTCTGAGAATTTTTTCTTTGTCCACAGCACAGGGATATGTACACAGAAGGGTTTGTGTACACGTTCATTATAATACTGCTTTGGAAGTGTAGTTTTCAATACAAGCCATGATTAAAAAGGCTGGTGATTAAAAGCTGCTTAAAAATTATGCTTCAAGGGTGCTTAAACACATACTGCTCAAAAATTCACCATTGTCCCCGCACCTAATAAGAAATATCAAAAACAAAGCAAGAAAATATTTTAGATCTGCATAAGTGATAACGACACTTTGAAGAGTTCTCAAGAAACCACTGATATCATTGACCCAATTAGACACAATGAATATTAAATAAATGAGGACAAATTAATATGTCTGTGTATAAACATACCTTGAACATCCCCAAATGGCAAATTTGATCCAAAAATCAAGCCCAGGTAGTGGCTTTTTCAAACTGGGAGTCCATTGCCCTGACATCTGTGAAGATTTTTTTGTTTGTTTGTTTGGGAAAAACAATTCCGTTTATTGTTTAGTTATTTATTTCCCATCGCCAGTGCTATTAAAGAAAATAGCAAAGCAAATGTACTACTACTAACAAATTCAGTGACGATGGCTAATTAGTTTTACATAAGAGGTTAAGCTACATGAGGATTTGCATTTTGCTGCCAAATCTTCCATGAAGATTATTTTCCTGTTGAACAGTTGACATACATATATGCTAAATATGACTATTCTCAAGGTGAGTAAGAATGGAGCCTCTGTTTAGTTTGCAAAAAAGGTCACTGGCAAACACTGTATGATTCTTTCACCAGCAAGATCTCATATGCTATCAGCTTTGTCAGCCAGTACATTACCATTGGACAGTGTCACTAAACCCTCCGTGTCAGGTTTCCTTAGTGATCGAGGCATGCTTCCTACATAACTCGGCTGCAGGAGAAATTCCACATGAAAACAGTTAATTTGTCATGAGCCCTAGAAAAAGACAAAACCACATGATCTGCCTAGGAAATAAAATGGTAAGTTGCAACTGAAGTTTAAAATGATTAAATTGTATAGCTATATTTTACCTATGGTGGGCATGGGGAACAGATGGTGGCCTGTCGCATTCATCCCTAGATTAGATGGATAAAGTCTAGGCCTTATGTTAGCTTGCACCTGTTCCAGTTTTTATTTCCTAGCAAAGAGTAACAGGTGAGAGAGTCTGGACTGCTGAAGGCTTGTTTGTTTAAACTATACCTTAAAATCACTTAGCTTTGACATTAATATTATTAGGGAAGGTTTCCGCTGGTTATGGCCAATATTGTCAGCAAATATAGCTAAATATGGTCTAGTAAGATAGGATTGCCTGGCTGAAATTCTCAGAATTGGTTATCTTTGCTCTACACCCATAAATAACAGTGTTAATAGAGGATATCAACAACTGAGCTATGTAAAATGGGCCGCAACCTACAAGGTGAAACTTGACTTGGAAAACTTTTTTCCCTTAGTGAATGACAATGCTGTTTTCTGTTTTTTTTTAAAAAAAATGAAATTGTGTAAGTTCATCTTGTATGTTTGGGACAATTATTCTTTTTAATGCAAGCACATAAATATCACCTCAATAGAAAGCACACTTATATGCCAGTGCATAATGTCAGTGTTCATACAGTTTATTTGTTTTTCACAAATGAAGACTAGTTTTATATGTGTATTATTTAAAGTGAACAGTCAAAATTGTGTGTAACCAATTTTTCGTATTTGGAGTTGTATATAGATATAATTATACACTCACCTGCTGTGCTTTTATAGGAATATTATAAGGCTGTCAAATGTTGCATAATAGGAACAAAGCCATATTCCACTTTTTATAAACTGTACACCTTTTTTAATTGGAAAGTAACAGGACATTTTGTAGAGATATCCTTGAAGCACTACTGAAATACAGAACAGAACATTTCTAAGATAGCATTATCTGTAACTGAGTATTTGTGGGTTTAAGGGGAGGGGTACTTTTCCTTGAGGAGATATCTTTAGAGAATTGGGTTACATGCAACCATTTCTCAGCAGAAATTATGTGTGCAGCATATCTTCCTTGCATTCAATTATCTCTAAACACTGCAGGCAGTAATTAATCATAATATCTAATTATATTTTTGAGTGATTTGTTTGTTGCTATTGTTAATTAGTACCAAGTTCTCAAGCATTTTGATGCAGTCAGTATGTCCATTTAATTATAGGTTAAAACCCCATTCTAAAATAATCAGCATGGATTACCATAATCATTGCTGGGGGGACTTCTAGAATAACCATCTGTGGTTGGTATCTGCTGAAAAGAAAGCATGACACAGTTATGTAGTGGATGCCATAGTTTCCCATTGTTTTCAAGGAGAAAATTTTCTGTTGTGTTCCAAGGAAACAGTAGCTTACACACAGTCTCTCTCTCTCTCTTTCATACACACACACAGAGACATAAATGTATCTAGTTGGCCCTCTGTATCCACAGATGGTTTATCCTCAGATAAAGACCATCTATGGCATGAAAATACACTGTATATGTGAGTGAGAGGTATATAGGAAATAGGATCTGGCTTAAAAAGTAACAAGATAATGAAGCCTGTTGTGTTGAGATGAATATAGATATAGACATACAGATATTCAAAAAAGCAAACCTTTATTTTTCCCGTTTTATATAATGGGCACCATTTTATTCTGGCATTGCATTTGAAGAGACTTGAGCATTCAAAGATTTTGGTATCCACCGGGTGTCCTAGAACAAAACTCCAGTAGATATCAAGGGTCCACGGTACAACAACATCCAAATCCATGAAACCTTTATTCAGCCAACCAAAAATGCACAAAAATACATCATGTAAGTTTTTGAAGCTTCACAGGCTTCATTTGGCAAAGGTGTTAAAAATTATACAAGAGAAGAAAAAAATGTCACAGAGCTACATTTTGTCAAGATAATGTTTTTATTGTTATCGTTAAAATGGTCGGGAGGAATATCAATGCAGGCAGAGGCCACTCCCCTTTTAGGTAAAATACTTATCGTACAGGAACAGGCCTCTCGCATTACAAAATGGGGTGTGATGGGAACGGGAGGCAGCATAGAACTCATCTTGCCACACAGGAACGGAATTTCCCATCGCATTCTGGATGTGTCTCAGAGGGGGCTTCTAAACCCTTCCTGAAAATAGCCCCCTGGAGAATGCATCCAGAACAGAATGGGAACTTTCAGCGGTGGTGGCAGCATTCTCCTGTGTGGTAAGATGCATTCTATGCCACCTCCCTTTCCCATCATGCCCCATTTTGTAACAAGACAGACTCATTCCAGGGCCTGTGCGATAAGCTTAAGAGAGTCATAAAATCCAGGCAATTAAATTCCAACTGTAGTAGGTACAGAAAAAGTAACTTTCCTTGTGAACCAAGCCGTTTCTGTTCTGACTGAGGCTACCCACTCTTTCTTCAGCAAAGAACACTGACTCTTTTAAGAAGCCTCTGTGCTGTTACATTTGGAAAATCCTTTTGGTCTCATATAGGTAAAACACAGCAAATACATTCCCAATTTATTTTCCCCCTTTGTTGGAAGTAAGAGTTAAGTCCCAGTCCCTTGTCTCCCTCTTCTTTCAGATTCCCCTGTTGTGGCTAAAATGCAGAAAACACATCCAAGGGTAGCTGTGTTGGACAAAACCCAAAATGGAATAACATCCAAAATCCACAAAACACCAATATCTTTATTGGGCTGCTCAAAAATGCACAACATACATCATGCAGGCTTTCAGAGCTCCATGGGCTTCTTCATTAGACAAAAGTATTAAAAGTCATAGGACCTTATCACACAGAGCCCTTACTGTGGGCAAAACGTTCCTGAAGTTTTTCTGAAGTGTGAAGGTGTGATCATCCATTGCGTTCCTAAAACATTATTGAGGTGTCCCACCTCTCTCCCAACAAAGTGGAAGATCCCATTATTTAAAAAATGGCTTCTCTGCAAATGCTTCATTGATGGGAGAGAAACGGGATGCCTCAATGACGTTTTAGAAGCACGATTGACTATCATACCTTTGCGCTTCAGAAACATTTCAGGAACATTTTGCCCATGGTAAGGGATCAGTGTGATCATCCCTATATAGTAGAAGAGGGAAAATGACAATGTTAGAGTCACAGGCCTACATTTTTTTTTCAAGATGTTGTTTTGGTTCGCAGTTAAGATGGTCTGGAGACATATCAATGCAGGCAGAGGCTACTTCCCTCTTTGCCCATTGGGCATTGGGAGACAAAGAGTATACATATCCCATCTTTCTTCCAACAGACTCAGGGCTCCCCATCATATCCTTGCAATAACACCTTCAAGGGTGTTGAGCTACTTCATTATTTGAGATTGCTGGAAAAACAGAGATCTATACTTGGATTCTCAGCCTTGTGCACAACATATATCCACTGCAACAAACTATCTCTGCAACCTAATACTTCTAGGTTAGTCTTGATCTACAACAGTCATGAGAGTCTTAATTTCTGCAAGCTGTATACAACTCTTCCCCTGGCTTGTAACAATTTTCATTTGTAGTGTTGCAAAATTACCGTACCTTGTAAGTGCTTGAAAATTCCTCACATCCTTCTGAATGCATATGAAACACTTATACCCAGGGAGAACAGATTGCAGAGGGTTAACCCTGTCACCATCCTACTGCCCACAAACTTTCATCCTTGTCAAACTGGCAGCAGGGACAACAGTGGGTTGTCTGTATTTGCACATCCATCCCCTCACCTGCTGCCTAGATATCTGAAAGGCTGGATGTTCAGTGCCTAAAGCATAATGATAGCACAGTTATATTATCCAGTGCCAAGATTTACCCAGATTCTGCCTATGCCAACCAGTGCCTGTTTCATGTTTACACTATTAGCTGTTTTGCATTAGTATTGTTGCCGTTTCTGTTCGCATTGTTGTCATCTTTTTATACTACCCCATTTCCCAAAGATTGGGATTAAAATTGTTACAATACAGTTAAATACATACAAAATTCAACACTAAAATAGAATTAAGGTATTAACAATATTAAAACAATATAAAACAAATCCTTAAAATGATAAAAAGCAAAAATAAAAAATAAACAAATAAACAACACATACCCTCTCAAAAGCGCTTTCCTTAAAAACAAACAAACTTCAGCCCGAAAAGCCTATTGGGTTCTTTTCTTTAAGTTATTTGCCTGCGACAAAAGTATCATTCTGTCCTTCCTAGGGAGGGACTTTCAGAGTCTGGGACAACCACTGATAAAGCCCAATCTCACAAGTCCTACCTTCAGAAGGCCTCCTATAATGAGGAGAGAGAAAAGAAAAGTCCAGATAATGGGCTCCCATCAGAGACATAGGTGGATGGTAGCCATGCTTTACAACTAGAGGATGTTGGCAGTCCTGCCATAGTAATGGAGCATGGACCATCCCACACAGACTCTGAAGGGCTGGAGTCAGAGATACGCACCCATCTGAACAGTGAAGATTAAAGCAATAGCAACAGCAGGCTGGAAAAATGATCTGGTATGGTGTGCTTAAGAAGAAACAAAGTAATGAAGCCTTTTCTGCTGGTTTATAGAAGATTATGAATAAACTAAGCAGGGTCATCCCTAATTAGTACTAAGATGGGAGACTGCCCAATGAATACCAAGTCCTGTCCTGTAGGCTACATTTCAGCATAAGGAACTGGCAAAATAACATTTTAAGGCCTGTGTGCATGGGCTAAAAGGCTATGTTTCCCCTGGCCTGGCATTATTCTGTCTGGGTGACACAGGCCATTAGCCCAGGCCAGGATCATCCAGTCCAGACACCAATCTGGCTGTCCCAGACTGAGCCTGACACAAATAGACCTTAATTTAGTCCAAAAAAAGACCAATTGTTTGAATTTCCTGCCATCAGACTAGAGATTTTGCATGCTCCTTACCTGCTGCCACCATCACCTCCATCCTGAAGGCTCTTGTTGCAGTCTCTGATGTTGGAAAGGGGTGATTGGCCAAATGGGTATAGCCAAGTGACTCATTTCTATCCTTACTGGCCCTGGTGGAGGCCTTTGGGATGGACATGATGGCAGGTGATGAGCTCATATTGGCAGCAGGTCCATGTCATTGTGGTGGGTGGGCATGCATACATCCACCCATCATCACACTGGCCTGGGGATGTACCCAGGTCAGAACTGGAGGCAGGATACCTTGGGCTTGGCCTGTGGTATCCTGTGCATCTGCTCAGGCCCTAAGCATTCCTACCCTAAGAAATCCCTCTAAAATTCATGAAGTTAACAGGGTATTTGGTGTCACACACATGCACAAATTAGCACAGTAAAGTCTGTCTCTTTGCTGCAAAACAGTAGATCCACCACCTCTGCTTGGCATGGTGTGAGTTTCTCCTTTTTCCTGACTTTCACCTGTTCCTTGGACTATTCTATTCTGTGACCCAAGTCCTTGATTTGCACCCATCTGGGTGTTCAAACCCTGGAATGCATTGGCTATGCTTCTGTCCTGATGGACCCTCTGTGTTTGACCCTGTTCTGGCTTAGTGTCTTCAGTTCCTATTACAGTATCTTGAATCAGAGGTGCACTCTTTTGGGCACTCTCCACCCTGAAAGAGGACATTATTTCACATGCACACCAACCATACCTGAGAAGATGGTGGGATTGAAAGAATGGCCTTTCCTGAGGATCTCATATTCCAGGGCAGAGTTGTTTGGTGATTTTTAGATAACTTTACACTTAAAAAAACAAACTAATGAACTCTTTCATAGAATCAAACTATTCTATGCAAAATAATTTATTTATCTAATGAATGAAATCACATATATGATTAATACATATATATGACTTTATACATTTGAAATTTTGGGGTGGTCTGCCAATCTTTGTACAATGCACGTAGCCATGCTCAGCAAAACTGCCATTAAAAGCTTAAAGTGGAAGGTCAAAAATAAGCCCTAATGAACATAATCATATTTTTTATATTGTCCAGTTAGTTGACTTTATATTTTTAAAAAATGAACAGCAACATAACTTCTGTACACACTGAGGGGGGGAAATGGGTCTTGGAATCATTTTTGAAAACAGAAGACAATTGTTTCCTCAAGGAAAGGATAGACACTTGAATGTCATCCATGGAGAATGATGTGTTGAACTCCTGAGTACACTAAATTCATGATGAGAGGAAGAGGCAGTGAAGACCTTCTGAACAAGAAAATTAATGGAGATAGGGAATAATTTAGTTAGGGCTGCAGGTGGTAATGGTCAGGACAGGCCCAATGCAAGGTAAATTAAAACCAGTCCCAAATCTTGAAGAATCTGGATTTGCATCCTACAAGTATGACATGAAGGCACACAACAATAATAGAATTGAAAGGTTTTCATAGGTGATAATTGATGTCCCTGATTTTTACTGATAATTATTTTATTTTTTATGGTGGGAGGTGGCCATTGGGACTGCTGCTGCAGAAACTCTGGATTTTACTACTGTTTTTCCTACAGCTACAGTTGAGCTCTGCTTGTGCTGAACTAGGATCCAAGCAGTTGGTGTCTGGTTTGAATGAAAACTCATGTCTGGATCCTTCTGATTTATCAATAGTGATAGACATGTCTATTAGATCTGTTTCACCTCTTTTAAACAGTGGTACAGAAACTTTGACAGGTCGATTCTGGAAACAGTGTTTTCTTATACAACCATTGCCAGCAGGAAAAGATTTATTATATGGTATATATGCCATCATACACTCATTGAGAGAGAGGCAAAGACATGATGATTTCATTTTCACAATGATATATAGGTGTTGCTGCCTTGCCCAGATTTACTACTAATGATCCAATTGCCTTTGCTGTTCAAATGAGTTTCATTAGGCCTCATGTACTGGGGCATCATTTGGCTTTTGCTTCAAAGGAAACAACAAAAAGCAATAGCATGAATCTCCTGTATTTTCTAGAGCTAAACCCTCAGTGTGGAGGACCAACTTATGACAGCCCCCTTCCCCAAACTGAAAATGTGTAATGGCATTGTATAGTGCACTTCAAGCCTTCAGTCATTTTGTATAAAATCACTTTTATAAGGTTAACAAATCAAATGGACAGATGATCAATGTCAGACCTATTGAGAAACTGCCTGTGCAAACAGAATACAAGATTAGCTTCAAGTCTATCACTCAAGGCATTGATGTCCGTCTGTATATTAATGCATGGCTTGGATAAGGCTTGTAAAAGTCACCTTGATCTTAAAATGTGTTTAACATGAATTTCACATTAAAGTGTGAAAGATATTTAAGGTTAATAAAAATTTCCTATTACATGATGAAGACACTATTAATAGCTATAAATGCACCTTGAACGTTGACTTCCTGTATTAGTTCAATTATTGAAGCAATTATAAATCATAATAATTATTTGTTAAATTTAAATACATAGGGAAAGGCATGGATCTTTTCCCCTGACAGTTATGCCTTCCAGTGCAGACATTCAAGTAGACTTTAGAGTCTGGAATACCCATTAAGAACAACTTTCTTCCTGAACTCATCTCAGTGGTGGTTGTGGGAAGAGGGGTTGCATTTGGGTCTGTGGAACAGATTTGGGGGCTGCATTTTTAAATTTATTTATTTATTACCTGTAAAAAATCTTCTTTAAAATCTTCTTAAATTTTATTCCATAGGCTTCATAACTTTATGTATTCATTTTCAGTTCAGCAACCAACCACCTATTGATTGAGGATGGTATTTAGAATAATTCATACTATTTAAGATACTTCAAGAGATACTGATGTCATATGAACTGTAGTAAATAAACAAAATACAGAGTACAGTACACCAGATACAGCCCTCTTGGTGGCTTTTCCCTGGTTGTGGAACTCTCCCAGGAGGTTAAGCTGGTTCCATCTCACCAATTTTTCTACCAGCAGGAAAGACCTTCTTAGGTTTTTTGCTTACAATTCATCTGGAAGAAGGGGCTTCTAGGGGGTTATGTGTTTATCTTTTTAAACTATATTTTAAATGTGCTTTAAATTCTTAAAAATGTGGTTGGCTTAACTGTGTGTGTTTTATAACTTTTTATTTGTGCCTGGATGTAAACCACTTTGGATCCTGTGCAAGAAGAAAGGTGGAATAGAAATTAAGCAAACAAATAATACGCAAATGTACTGAACCACAAATCTTCCTTAATAAGCTAACCTTATGAAAGCTACAGTAACACAATGACTGCTGTTTCATTGTGTCTAGTTGGACAGATGAAGGTGCAACTCACAACTGGTTTTCAAAGTTTTTGTAAGGTATGCTTGAGCATTACTTTGGTATGAAGCAATTTAGAAATAATTCAAATATTAAATATATTACATACCATTAAACCAGGGATTCCCAAACTTTGGTCTTCCAGGTGTTTGGGACTTCAACTCCTCAGAAGGCTCAGCCAGCTTGGCCAACAGTCAGGAATTCTGGCAGCTGAAGTCCAAAACATCTGTAGGCCCAAAAGTTTTGGAACCACTGCATTAAACTATAAGTTTCCCACATGTAATTTTGACACCATCCCTGTTAATGATCATGTTGGGAATGTCACACTACATCACTGTGGTTAATATAAACTAAAATGGACGATACACTCTTGCAGACCATCTCTTTAGCTCTACTATGAGACTTAAGGGATAAAAAGGGCAACATTAATTTCCTTGTACTGTCCTCAGGGGTGAATATAGCAATATTTCTTTGTTGAACTTGAAAGACTGATTTTCAGCAGGTACTATTTGCTTTTCTCATCTTTCCTTACCCAGTTCCTGCCCCATATTATAAGATTTAGTCAGAGTGATATGAACAGTGTGGCATAACCACTGCAGAAATCTTCCCAGACAATCATACCATTTAGAAAAATGGTGAGTGGAACTCTTAAAGAAAAGTCAATTAAGAGAGTGGGGGCAATTGTCAAAGACACAAATGGCTATGAGGTACTCTGCTTCCATATGTGCTTTGAAAATATCCCTTTTGAGGGAGCTTCAAAAGCTCAGCTTGCACTAATCCATTGTGCTGAGTTCTTCTGAACAGCTGGTTGAAGTGACACAATGGGAGCAGCCATGTACTATTGAAAATGTTATCTTTGTTTTGGTACCTACATTGGAGTAGGGTTTTTTTCTAGAAAGTTAGGCTGCATACATTTGGAATTGTACTATGTAGAAGAGAAAGCATGACCATATTTGATGATAGTAGATTTGACTGCCTATAATTGGTGGATATAATTCATTTTCTTTTCTATTCTTACGTGTTAGAATATATTACCCTTTCCATAAAATTGAGTACAGGAAAACAGTTATTCTCATATAGCTGACAAATGTAGCCACCTGTACTCAAGGAGTCAGAAGTTATTATGCACTCTGTCTCAAAACATGCTTTATGTCTGATTATAAATGTTTATATTCCATGCCACGTCCTTGGATGGCAATTTAAAACAATTTAAACATTGAAAGTCATAGAGAATAAACAGGCTGAAAACATATTACACCATTTTTACAAAAATGTCAAGCAGTTTAAAAACAATGTACATATACAAATTTGGATAAAACCATTTTGTCCTGAAGGGTTTAATAAAAAGCTGTGTTTTAACTTGGTCTCTGACAGAAATTTATATTAGCCCCAGCTGGGCATTCCTCACATAGGGCATCACAACAGAAACGGAAAGTGCCCACATCCTCATAGAGTGTATTGCTTCCTCTGGATTGAACCCCTTCTAGCAGTTTTCAATCCTTGAACAGATATATACAGTATGGGAGGAGACATTTTGAGTATCAAGGTCTGTGGCTGGTTAGGGTTCTTCTAACCATTCCCTGTTTATTGGGAATGACTGGCCAACAGTCATACATGGAGCATCATCCTTTATGGTGCATACATTTCTTCTTCTCCAGAGTTTTCGGCACTTAGGGGAACAGCTCTGCATTAAATAATTTCTGTATTAGTGATGGTGGAAAATCTCTTCATCTAAGATTTGTTGAGTTTCTACAAACCTTACCTGCACCATCTGTCTTTCATATCAGGATGTTAAAGTTCATTGTTTTTTTTTTTAAATTCCACCCTGAAATTCATGCATTGCATTTTCCCCCCTCCCCCCAAGTTCATTTATGTGGTTTACCCAACTTATGCCATGCTTCCCCACTGACTACAATGTTTTTGCTATTCTTTCTCCATTGGGCACATATCTGTTATTCACATTTTAACATTTCCTCATTGTTCTGAGCACATTTTATTTCTCCAAAATGCCCTGTCAGCCTTATAAATGTGCAAATGTTCAAAATGAGGCCCATTTTTAAGCAGCATATTTCAGGAGATGCAAAAGTGCTGCATTCGTCAAGACTGTTGAGTTCAGTATTTCTTTTCATATTTAATATTAATGTCACCCCCCACACATGCTTTATGGTTTTAAGATTGCATATTAATATTTCTCTTATTCTCTGAGTAGTAATATCTTTATGTTTGCACTATATCATGTAAGCCTAATTGATCAAAATATCCACATTGTCCCATGGATCACAACTACAGCTCTAAATTATGCTTTTCGAATGGCTTCTCATATGCTGTATAACCAATATTTTATATTCATACTTCAAAAATATATTCCCAAATTCTATCCTCTTCCCCAAGCAGGTCCTACTTATTCATTTCCATGTTAAAAAAAGAAGAAAAGAAAATCTCTAGACATTTCATCGTTAAAATATACATGTCCTTATCACTGAAAAACCACATAGATGAATCACTCATAGATGAATCACTCCGCCCCTTAACAACATGTCCATATAATTCATGTCTGTACCCCAAGAAACAATTTATTTTTATTCAGATTGTCACATTTTGTATTTTTGAGGGCTGGATCAGTGCATTGGAAATTACAGGCTGATTTATGGCATGAAGGCAGGAAAAAAGTGATGCATGTTGTGACCTTGGCACACACCTGAACGACAAAAAAGACTTTAAAGACAGAGTTATAGGTGGAAAATACTTTTCTTTCTTAAAGAAGAAAAGTCCATCCAAGAGACAGGTTCACATCAATATTAAAATTTATACTTATTTTATAACAGCTTCAAATTCAACATGTTGACATCCCCTCCCCATCATATTGGGGAAAGTAATCTAAACGCTTTCCTTGTTCAGCACCAGTTCATTTTCTTCTGGTTGGCTTGGTCCTTTGTGTGTGGACTCATAATGTTAGCACAGGGTGGTGGCAGTGATCGGGTTTTTGGAAGAGGCTGTTAGTAGAGTGTTTAATTGTGAAGGCATAGTTGTATTGTGTGGGAAATATTTAAGGACGCTTCTGAAACAGGATGAAATAAGCTAAAAAGGCTGCAATCATTTGAATATAAACAATATTGAAGTGTCTAAGAAATATTCAGGTCACTCCATTGTCAGATAAGGGAATTTTATTGGTAGGGGAAGTCTGGAGCAACATATATAGTCCCCACTGAGTTGTCTTTTCATGTGGTGATCCATTCCTGCTCATTTATATGTTCATACCCAAGGGCACTAGGTTCTGGATTGTCTCAAATTTCAGATCTATAGTGTGGACCTACTGATATTTTCTTCTACTTACAAGAGCTTAACATTGTTCAAGCAAACACATAAAGACTTAATATGGAACTTCCTATTGCCTGAAGTATTTTGAAACTATAGGGATAGCTTTATCTGTAATAAAAGTCTGTGCATTCTCTCCATGACTTATAAAGTGGAACAGACAAGGAATGGATAAGAATTACATTGTCTGTTTGTTTGATGGAGAACTTTCTAAAAGTTATAAACCCCTCCATAAACACAGTGGAAACAACTTGAGTTGCAAAAAAGAAATAAAATGAACCTCAAAAATTCTCCCACCAAAGTAGAGTTCTTAAGAGACTGGTTTTGCATACCTGGTGTCAGCTTAGAGTTGCAAGCAGAAACAGTATGGCTGTCTCCGTATGTCTAGCAGTATAAAATAAAATGGTAATACCTATACCTATTGTATTTGTCCAGATCAGATGAATGAGAATTTTGTTTGTCAGACATTTCCTTCCTTCCTTCCTTCCTTCCTTCCTTCCTTCCTTCCTTCCTTCCTTTCTTTTTAAAAGGACCCAAAGACCTGGGAGTTTGGTAGGGATTTTTTCCAACTTGAACATGAGAGAAAGAACACTGACAACCCAAATATGTTTCCCTCTTTAGTATTCAACAGCTGTTGTCTTGCTAATTATGCTAAATCTGGATATGTGGCTTGTGGCCAGGGTATCTGAAAGACAACCTCCTCCATTAGGAACCTGCCTAGAGTGCGAGATTTTCTACAGAGGCCCCGTTGTATGTTCCATAAGCCTGAGTCATTAGACTTGTGAGAGGGTTTATTTGTAGCAATATTTCCAGTGTGGAACTCTCTCTCTCAAAGGAAGGCAGTCAAACTCCATCCTTATTGAGTTTCCATCTAGCAGTCAAAACTACATTACTGAGTTAACTGTTTTAACTTTGAAAATGGTTAAATTGTTTTTTAAATTTTATAGTTATACATTTTAATGTTGTATTGTTTTCAAACTGTATTGTTTTAAATCTGCTGCTTGCTGCTTTGAGTCCCTATGTTGGGATAAAGGCAGGATATAATAATAATAATAATAATAATAATAATAATAATAATAATAATAATAGTTTTCAGTTATTTAAGCAGAATGTAAGCAACAGTACGATTTACAGTAAAAGATATATGGGACTTCTAGAGAGGTGCAACCAAGCAGCAGTATGGAAAATTAGGAGCCAGAATCCCTATTCAAGCTATCAGAAGGGTGATGATTTAGGCTGTAATGTCAAAAAGATGTGTGAAGTGTGTGAAGATCTTAAGCACAGAATTATTCCATAGGCATGAGTGCACTAGCACTGGCCATTCACAACAAATAGGGAAAGACAGGTGTGACCTGGGAAGGATGACTGGACAAAAATTGTTATTGTTCTGTTTTAATGGAAGGAAAGAAAAGAGCTTTGAAAACTAACATTTTGGATTTAACTTCCAGAATCCTCTAGCTAGCTTGGTTTGGGATAAGAATCTATGACAGACAAGGGATTTTTAAAGGATATATGGTTTGGGCTGGGCTTTGTTTCACCTCATATGAAACTGCTCATACCTCAGTAGTAAAACACATGCTTTGTTAGCATGAGATCCAAGCTCTAAAAAGTGGGAAAGGCCACCTTTCCAAGACCTTGTAGATTCACTACCACTGAGAACAGACAATACTAGAACACATTGCCTGATGGTCTGTCTCACAATACAGCAATTTTTGTTCTATATATTTCATTTAGGTTTGGTTCTAAAGCCATTTCATACATGCTTTCTCAAAATGAAGGCCAAAGTCCTTTGAGAAAGAAACAAGGAGTGAGAGAGACTTTAAGTCTAAAAGGTGAAGTGGATAATGGTGAGTTTAGAATCATTCATGACACCAGAAAAGAAGGTGACAAAAACTCCTAGAATAGTCAAATATTACATTTTTTTAGACCCAAAGGTAAAGAGAAGAAAGTGACGATTTTCACCCAATGTGTCAGCTTTCCAAGCTATGCTTTTCATCTGCACTTCTACTTGATGCTTGGCTAAATTAAACAGCTTGATCCCCCTTCTTTCATGCCCATGAATTAATTTGCATAAGTAGCAGCCTTTATCACTTATGCTACAATCTCTGTGTACGATAATTCACTGAACTGAAAGCATAGATCCTCTGTTTGTGATTGATATGATATGTCCAGGCAGTTGCTTCCCTTATGGCATTTGAAGAGGACAGTGGATGACAATATCAAGATTATTAGGAGAGTACGTTTAATTTTGTACCTTGTCAAAGCCCTTGCTGTAATCTCCATCACAAGAAAGATTCATGTTGTACAATTTCCTTTTCTCATTATCGTCATTGTCAAGAAAATGAGACTCAGAATTTAATTGGCTTGAGTAGTTTGTGCAGTATAACCAGATAGTTAATGGTTGTTACTTAAGTAGTATGTTAGCTGAATATCAAGCTATACTGTTTTAGTGATATTATTCCACTTTAACTTCTGGGAATCCTGGGATTTACAATTTAAGGTAAGGCATTTAGACTTCTCAGCCAGAGAGCTCTTAGGCCTCACTGAAATGCAAAACACAGAATTCCACAGAAGCCAGCCATATTAGTTAAAGTGGAATAATAGTGCTATAACAATATAATGTGATGCTGACTTTAGTCATTTTTGGAATATATGAATAGTGGCAATACACCATACATCATGAGAAATGGCCAAGAATCTTCTAGTCTGCAGCTACAGATTCATAACCTAAAGTTATTGATCATTAACTGCTCCACACTCAGGTATGGTCAATATTCACAATCTGACACTCTTTCCAGAAGCATAAACACACATGCCAGCTCCCACCTTAAACTTGAGGGAGCTGCTTCAAATGATGGAGGTCTGCAGAATAGGCAAGCAGAGTGCTTCAGGATGATGGGGCTGTCACACTCTACCTCCAAGTTGCTATGCAATGAAGAGGAGGGGCTGTCACATTGTGGCTCAGGAGTGGGAAGTGGCTACCCATGTAGGATGCTAAAGTGCCCCACTTGACCATACCACAGACCTCCATCATTTGGACTGGCTTCTTCAAGTACAAGGTGGATTCCAGGGGTCAATAGAGGATCTCAGCCAAGATTGATAAAACAGAGATAAAAACACCCTATCACAGATTTATAGACCATTGGTTTGTTTGTTGCAACACATTATGCATCCTTAAGATATTGATTGATTAGTTGGGCAAATATGAAATGAGACCAGTAATTTTAGATATGAGTCTACAACAATATATTTAAGATAGAAATACAGTAAAAAGTGTAGGTAGCTGTCTCCGAACAATTATAAGTGCTGATCCAACATGAGAAGAGGGCAGACCATGCCTGTTTATATATTGGTTGCCTTGTCCCCACACTCTAACATAAATAAAATAAATAAATAAATAAAATTTTTATTTTTATCCCGCTCCTTCCCACAATCAGGGCAGCTTACAACATAGGTTAAAAACAGTAGTGCCATAAACAATAAAGAAAATACAAATACAGCAAGGCAAACCGTACAATCAATAAAAACAATCAATAAAACTAACAGATAAAAGCCCCTTAGCCCAACCTCTTGGCCACGGAAGAGGAGGGAGGCCCACAGGATTTTAATCATGATGGTGTTTGTGTTAAGATGCTATGACCCATCTCTTCTTAAAGGGAATGTACATATTGGCTGTTATCTGTAACTCCCCATATGGTGAAATCATTCTCATAGTGGAGATTATGGATCTCAGTGTCACCCACACCCCATCTGTCTCCCCTTCCCTGTAACTTGAGAGTAACATTTGCAAATATTTGCCAATGAATCTCTCTCTCTCTCTCTCTCTCTCTTGGAGGGGGGTGTCAATTATAGGTATAAGTATTACTTCTTGTAATAGCAAAGGCAGAAATAACATGGAAAGAATAAGGATAGGTGCTTACAACACAAAAGAAGAAGTGAACTTGTACCTATTTCAATAAACATTTTATTCAAAACTGGCACAGCCAGGTCAGGCACCAGAGCTGAATATGCTCAAGTAGCATGAGACAATCAGGTCAAGCAAGTCTTGTATAAGAAAGCAAAAGCATTTCAAGCTTTCTAGAGACCGCTTGAAGGCTTCTTTCAAAATGCATCTAGGGATGATTTTCTCTTTCACTACCCTCCACTTTTCTTATGTTTGCCATTTTGGTGGGCAAAACGGTGGTCAAAATCTGTGCTTTTTCACATGCTCTCCTCTTCCCAAACCTTGTACAAAGGGCCTACAGTCCTTGGAGATTTCTAATGATATTTGGCATGATAATTGGAAGAGGGGGAGTGTAAAACAAAGCTTCAACTGTCAGAGGCTTTGTTAGCTGAAGTATACCTGTATGCACATTTGTATCAATATTGGGAGACATACTGTCTGTGTTTCTTTAAACATCTGAATCTCTGAATAATCTTCAGAGAACCTGTCTCAGTGTTGGCTCATTCTAAGGTCACAAGGGTCGATTTGACAAATCTCTTACTTCATTCAGTTCTGGATCTGAGAGCCATTGAAAAGAAATGCATACCTCTGGTAAGTTTATTTAGGTTTATTATATTTCACATTCTTTTAATGTTCCTTTCTGGTGATAGGCGAATCAGCAAGGAAATATGCTTATATTCCCAATATAAACATATCGTAATTGTAAATAAAAGTGGCATGTATTCATTATGGTATATTTCATTGGAGAGTCAGTGGTTTGAGCACTGGACCTTGAAGACCAGGGTTCGAGTCTCCACTCAGCCATGGAAACCCATTGGATGACCTTGGGTGAGTCACACACTCTCAGCCTCAGAAAACCTCATGATAGGTTCACCTTAGTGTTGCCATAGGTCAGAAATGACTTGTAGGCACACAACAACCAACACATTTCATCTACATTTTAATTTTTTTTACTCAGATCCCTCCCTCTAATTTTTCCCAGCAAGAAAATTGATTTTATAAAAACACTGAATTCATGTTGTGCAGTCAGATAAAAATAAGAGTAGAAAGGAATATCATATTTTTCAGACAGTATAAATATAATCTGATGGAAATTGGGATACATTGAACAAATCTGTTTATTGTTAATATAGTGTGCAACCCAAAATTTGAGAGTCGGGGGAAATACTGTGAAAAGTTCCATATTAATAACAGTTAGTTGCACCTTTAATTATTCATGCATTTGAAATGGAGTTGCCCTTTGATTTATGGAAGGTTTCCTTCTAGTCACAAAAGAGACTGGGATTTAGTAGAACTTTCAGCTGATCCATGAGATGTTGATTTTCATAAATTCTCCTTGTTTGGCTGTTCCTCCACACTACTTTTCCATTCTGTTCTGGCATGTCTCCCAAACTTTCAAAATATATTTAAAGTAGCTAATACAAATAGGAATATAAGTGCTTTTTCATTTTTGCACGTGAGAAAGAAAATGGCTTTCATATTACAAGACTCTTTGCACTTTTTTTGCATTTAAGGACTTTTTTGAAAAGAAAAATTCACAAACCATCCAAAATGCACCAAACTTTGCACTAAACACAATGTCTTGCAAAAGTATAATATTTTGCTCAAAAGACATAATGTTTTTACAGGGGGTTTTCAGAAACCAAATTACAGGGTTAT
This sequence comes from Sceloporus undulatus, assembly GCF_019175285.1. Lineage (NCBI taxonomy): Eukaryota > Metazoa > Chordata > Lepidosauria > Squamata > Phrynosomatidae > Sceloporus > Sceloporus undulatus. The sequence goes on from NC_056522.1 coordinate 131,377,144, forward strand.
TGGAAAACCAAAATTTTCACGACAAAATCCCCAAATGGGAAAAAAATATATAATCAAAATTGTGAAACAACTCTTTCAATAGATGCATCAAGACACCTTTTTTCCTGGTATGCCAAGGGAAATTATTATTATTATTATTATTATTATTATTATTATTATTATTAATCTTTATTTATAAAGCACTGTAAATTTACACAGCGCTGTACATACAATCTTTTAGTTAGACGGTTCCCTGCCCTCAGGCTTACAATCTAAGAAGACACGACATAAAAGGAGAAGGCAGTGGTGGTGGGGAATGAGATCAGGTCCAGCAGTTCTCCACCTCCGAGGCCTTGACCAAGGCAGATGGACTGGAGGAAGTACTTGGCTTCTTAATTGATGGTTAAAAGGAGGCTTCCTGGGTCAGAGAGGGGCTAGCCTCTGGGAATGCTTCTCTAAACAATATAGTCTTTAACTCAGTTTTGAAACTGGGTAGAGAAGTGATGAGGTGTGCATGTGGGGGAAGAAGGTTCCAGGAGTAAGGGGCAGCAAGCGAGAAGGGACAAATTCGGGAGGGGCAGTGGTAGTCCTACACTGTGACAGGAGACCTTGAATACAAGAGCGGAGGGTGCGAGTAGGAATGTAAGGAGAAAGAAGGTCAGATAAGTAAGGAGGGGCCAATCCATGGAGGGCTTTGCAAGTCAATAATAAAAGCTTGTACTGGATGTGGAAGGGGAAGGGGAGCCAATGAAGGGAGGATAAAAGAGGTGAAACATGGTCAAAGCGGCGAGCGGATGTGACAATACGGGTAGCTGAATACTGGACAGAGATTAAAGGATGGAGGTGTGAAAGAGGAAGCCCTGTCAGAAGGAGGTTACAATAATCTAGTCGCGAAACCACTAGGGCATGGACTAGAGTCTTGGCAGTAGAGGCTGATAGGAATGGACGGATCTTGGCAATGTTGTGGAGAAAGAATCTACAGGCCTTGGCGGTGTCCTGGATCTGGGGAATAAATGACAGAGAAGAGTAAAAAATGAAGCCAAGACTGCGGGCTTGATGAACCGGTTGAATAGAAGTGTCGTCGACAGAAACAGAAAAGGAATAGTGAAGGGTGGGTTTAGGTGGAAAGACAAGAAGCTCAGTCTTAGACATGTTGAGCTTCAAGCGCCGAAGCCGCATCCACTGAGAGATGGCAGTCAGACAAGAAGAAACTTGCTGTTCAAGCCCCGTTGAAAGGTCGGGGTGGAGAGATAAAGCTGAGTGTCGTCAGCGTACAGATGATAGGAGAAACCAAAAGAACTGATGAGTTTACCTAGAGACAGTGTGTATAGAGAGAACAGAAGGGGAACCAAGGCAGAGCCCTGGGCAACTCCAACAGATAAGGGAACAGAGGATGAAGTCTGACCACCCGTGACCACTGCAAAAGATCTGTCTGACAAGTAAGATTTAAACCAGTCGAGAGCAGAGTCGGAGAACCCAAGGTCAGAAAGTAAATCAACCAGGAGACAGTGATCAACAGTGTCAAAGGCCGCAGACAAATCAAGAAGAATGAGTAGAGGCCGTTTGTGTTGGCCCGCAAGAGATCATTTGAGATCTTGGTGAGGGCTGTCTCTGTAGAGTGCCGTGGGCGGAAGCCAGACTGGAAAGGGTCCAGGATGGAGTTGGCTTCAAGAAACTTAATACAGTGAGAATAAACGACCCGTTCTAGGACCTTAGAAAGAAAAGGAAGAAGAGAAATTGGATGATAGCTAGACAAAGAAGAGGGGTCGAGAGAGGGTTTCTTCAGAATTGGGGAAACGAGAGCATGTTTGAAGTCAGAAGGGAAGGAACCCATAGAGAGAGAGAGAGATTAAAGATATAGAGGAGCGAGGGCAGGAGAGAAGGGGCTATAGAGATTAGGAGACGGGAGGGAATAGGATCAAGAGAACAGGTAGTAGGTTTGGAAGAATTTAGCAGCGTAGAGAGTTCATCCAGAGAAACAGGGGGAAACCCAGAGAGTTTATTAGTAGAAGGTACCATGAGGTTAATGGTAGGGGGCAAGTCAGGAAGAACTATTTCAGATCGAATAGTAGTGACTTTAGTGATGAAGTAGTTGGCGAAGTCAGTGGGGGAAAATGATGAGAAGACAGGGGGAGAGGAAGGTTTTAGTAGTGTATTGAAGCAGGAAAACAAACGCTGCGGACGCCTCTCATTAGCGCAGATCAGCAATTTAAAATAGTTCTGTTTTGCCATAGACAGAGCGCGTGAAAAAGAAAAAAGGATGATTTTATCATGAATGAAATCGGCCGGTTCTCTAGACTTTTTCCAAAGACGTTTGGCTGCTCGAGAGCAGGACCGGAGGAACCTGATAGTGGGAGTGAGCCAGGGCTGAGGCCTAGTCATAGGGGAAGACATGCGTATAGATACAGGAGCAAAGCTGTCAAGAGTTGAAGAAAGAGTGGAATTAAATAAAGACATTGCTGAATCAGCAGAGTCTCCAAGATCAAGAGAAGAGAGAGATGAATTCAAAGTTTTACTGAGATGTTCAGAGTTAACAGACTGAAGGTTGCGGAAATGGCCCTGGACAGTATGACGAGGAGGTGGGATATAAGTAGAAGAAATTAAATGGTGGTCAGATAATGGAAAATCAGATGCCAGGTAGTCGGAAATGATGCACTTAGCAGCAAGAAATAGGTCGAGACAGTGACCAGAGGAATGGGTTGAGGAGTTAGAATGAGGCTGAAGGCCAAAAGAAGCAAACAGGGAGCTAAGGCGAGATGAAGAAGGATTGTTGGGATTGTCAAGGTAAATATTAAAGTCACCTAGGATCAGAGAAGGGACTTCATCAGATAGAAAAAAAACGTCAGCCAAGATTCAAAGTCAGATAGGAACTGGGTAGCAGAACCAGGAGGGCGATAGATGACAGCAACCCGGAGCTGTAAAGGAAAAAAGAGTAGAATACAGTGGGACTCGAATGAAGAGAAACAATAGCTGGGGGGGGGGGGGGGGAAGAAAGAACTTGAAACTGGCAGGAATTGGACAATGGCATACCGACCCCTCCTCCTCGACCCTCAGGGCGGCTTGTGTGAGTGAATGAGAGACCGCCAAAAGAAAGGGCAGCGGAGGTAGCAGTATCATGGGCCGGGAGCCAGGTTTCAGTAAGAGCGAGAGGGTTAAATGATCTAGAGAGAAAAAGATCATGGACAGCAGTCGCTTTCGGAGCAACAGAGCGACAGTTCCAGAGTGAACAGAGGAATGGAAGCTGGGAGATAGGAAGAGGTTGAATAGGGATCAGGTTAGGAGAGATGCGTGGAGCCATGGGAAGAAAGGATTTAGTAAGCGATAATCAAAAGAAGAAAATATAACAATGACAAAAGTAGCAATATAATAGCCAACTGTACTTGGTAATATTGCCTAAATATCACAAGGCACAAGGGATTTAATAGAGAAGGAAGGGGGGGGGGATTGGAAGCCTTTGCTCAAGGTCCCAGCTGCTGAGATTGATGGAAGGAGAGGTGGCTGATGGATGCAGGGAAGGAAAGCTCTATCCTTTGAGGCAGGCCCGATAGATCAGACTCAATCTTCAGATGGATGTAGGAATGGGAGGTCCTTTCCCTTGAGGCAGGCCTAGTGGATGAAAGTCACTCCTCAGATAGATGTAGGAAAGAGAGGCCCTTTCAGCTGAGGAAGGCCTGGTGGATGAAAGTCACTCCTCAGATGGCTGCAGGGAGGACGGTCTAAAGGCAGTTGAAGGTGTCACTGGCTCTCTCTTCCTGTGGAAGGCTCCACCGCAGGCAGGGAAGATGGTCCAGAGGCAGCCGGAGGTGCCACTGGCTCTCTCGTCCTGTGGAAGGCTCCACTGGAGGCAGGGAGGACGGTCTAGAGACAGTTGGAGGTGTTACTGGCTCTCTCGCCCTGTGGAAGGTTCCATAGCAGGCAGGGAGGACCTTAAGATCCAGACCTTTGTTTCTTTCCAAGAGGAATGTAATTCTTCATAAATCTCATTCTTGCTCTACTACTACAAGAAAGACATTTTTCAAGCATTTTTCAAATATTTCTTAATATTCATTCTATCCCTACTTTCCAATATACAGTGGTACCTCGGGATACGAAATACCCAGGTTACGAATTTTTCGGGATACGAAAAAATCCCATAGGGATTTATTGTTTCGGGTTACGAAAGTTTTTTCGGGTTACGAAAGCGGCCGCGGAACGAATTATTTTCGTAACCCGAGGCACCACTGTATTCCAAAAGAAATATTTCAGTATAAAGCACCAATATTGGGACAGAACTTGAAATATACAGAAATGTTCTTCATCTACAGATTTTCCAATATTGTGAAACCATTCACATTTTAAGAATGTTTGTCTTAGGATGCTTGGTCTTGTTTTTACTGTTTATTCCATTGCTTCACAATGAAAAATATCAAAACAATATTCAGGTAAATACAGATTGTGTGTTGCTGCTCTGGCAAATCCATATACTTCACAAATCTATAATGAATCAAGATAATCTCTGTTCAGCCGCACTGTACTAGTCAGCTATATGCATGCAATTGCTTTTTAGTCACCAATGATTTTTCTAAATGCTTAAAAATGTATAATCCACTGACTTTGTAGTTCATTAGTTTCCTGGTATGACAAAGCAGCATGCCAATAAATAGCGTTATTGAGACACCTTGGTCTGCCACAAAGTACCAGGAATTCAACAACTATATTTGCATTTAAAATTAGGCTTTGGACTAAGGCTGCATAAAGATTTATCTGCTGTTTTCACAAACAAACTCAAACTGGATAGATACATTTATAGCCTTGCTCATCTTCAAGAGGTAGCTGCATGTCAAGTGGTTTAAGATGCAGGAGAAGAGGTCATTTTGTGAGATAATCTGCAAAATGGACCCCACTCAAGTGAATGTTTTGTTCATAGTATAAATCAAGGGAGAAATCATATTTCAGTGCTTTGCTCAAATGAACCTCTTTAACCGTGTCTGCAATTTCTCCCATATTAGAAAACTATGAAATTCATGGGGTCATCATAAGTCAACAGGCTACTTGAAGGCACACACAGAGGCACACACACACACACAATTTTTAAAAAGGTTGGAACTAAATCAATTTGATTGAACTGCAGTTTGAAGAAACTGCACTAAAATGTTCAATGATCTTTGCAAATGGAATCTAGCTAATAATGCAACAATAACAGAACATATTCAGACTGTCCAACCAAGCCACCCTCGGCCCATCAATTAATTTTATTTAATTTGTAAGATTGATTATAGTACAATTTTCAGAATGCTTATTCAAAAGGAGTTTTAGTTAGCAAAAGCAACGGTCGCCCGCCTCGCCGGGCAGACCGTTTTGCCGCTAGATGCGGCTGGACTACAAGCTCCCTATTGGTGCGCGGGGGCGGAAGGGGCGGAAGGGGCGGCCCTTCCACTCCACAACGCTCTGGGAGACGGTTTCATTGGTGCGGGGCTTCCGGTCCTCCAAGGCTGCCCATTGGTGGGCTGGGCCTTGGAGGCAGGGCCCCGCACAGCACGCAGGGAGGGAGGGGCCTAGGCCTATATAAGGCTGTGTTGCTGGCCCTTTTCCTCAGTTGGTTGCTTGGCTTCGAGCAGAGTGGAGCCAAGCTGTGGAAGGGAGCAAGTCTTGGTGCTTCTCCTGCCCGCCCACTGCTGTTGTTAGGTGGTTTTTAGTCACAACTTGGCAGCAGCATAGGCCAGGATCTGCACGTTGTGGTACCAGAGCTATGGAGCTCTGGTTTGGGAGTCAATAGGTACCCGGGGGCGAATAGGGCAGGCGTTTGGCCATTGCAGCGGCCAGAACACAGGAGCGCCTCCCAGTGACTAGGGGCTTTGTGAACTGGTGAACGCAAGACAAGGTTTGCGGTCAAGTTGTGTTCCTTAGCCCCTAGGTCACCCCAAGCACCGGGTGGGTGCCCGGTTTGGATAATCAGACTACATC